>NC_084861.1:5048272-5358567 GCF_951802175.1 Populus nigra | reverse complement strand
TGTTTTTACCAATTTTGCTTAATACTGGTTGTATTTTTACTCTGTAAGATACAAAATTAGTATTAAAATACCCAGTTTTCTCTGAAATGTTGTAAAAAAATTTAAACTTTAAAAATCTCAATTTTTTTTCCTCTTAAAAAAACAAAACAAAAAATAACAAAAAATATTTTGTTTTCATGCATACGACCAAGTTTCTCAAAAATATAAAATATCATATTGTATTTCCATACAAAAATTCAAGAATATGTATTTTTATGCATTTTAGAATTTAATAACAAGTTTATTAAAGTCATGAGAACTTGACCTATATTTCAAATACCAAAAAAATAATTTTGTTTTCTGTTAGTATCCGGGATTATGGACTTATATGTAAGACGTATTCCTGATATTAAATAAAAAGATAGTTTCTTTTATTTTTATATTGACATTAGAACGACTAGGTTTTTAACTTGATAAGATAAAGATCTCCTTATTGAGAAGAACTTTTCTTAAACTTTAAACAAACCAACGATTAGAAAACACAATAATACCATAGTTTACATCAGACAATTAAATAATGCAGCTTACTTCAGATAAGACATATTAGAGGTGCTAATACCTTTTCTTTACGCAATCAGTCCTCATACTTGACCTCTGAAACTAGTTAGGGTTTCTAATGATCAAAATATTAGGTGGTGACTTCCATTCCTTTTTTTTACTGATAAAGAATAAGAATTCCTTGTCTTTTTCATTCTCGATCCAGGAGGATGATTGTCATGACGCCGTATATGTGTGACACATGAACTTTTACCAATACATCATACATGAACCATACTAAATATATGAATTATCATATTCAAAGTGCACGTATTGAACTTAATCAAAAAACACATACACACAGTAACTTAGGAAATATTAAATTATTTATTTCAACATGTAAGACTTAGGCATGTAGCATGTTGTTGGGAAAACTCGGGACAACTAACCGGATCAATTCAGCGGAATACAATTCACAATTCACAAGTCCCAATCCTTTTTCCCTCTTTGTGCAGTAAAAAACAGATTCAAACAATGATCAAATATAATGCAAATAATCACACAAATTAACACCAAGATTTTTACGTGGAAAACCCGATGCGGGAAAAACCACGGGACCGGAGTCCACCTAAAAACTTCCACTATCACAAATAATGGGTTCACAACTGTTCTTCCTCAGATTCAACTAAGGGATACAACATATATATCATCAAGAACTACTTATTCTCGGATTACAACAAGATTAAAGGATAATTATTTGAGAAAAACTCACAAAACTGACAGCCCCGTTTTCTGTCAAAACGGCCAGCTTCCACACCACCAATCTTCGATCCAACCATCCAGAATGAAGAGGAATGTGTCTAGAAGCTGCTGTCAAAATCTCAGCCCGATCCAACGGTGAACGAGCTGGAAATCGAAGAAAGAACACAGGCTGCTCTGCTGCCTCTTCTTCTCTTTTCTCTTGTTTTTCTCCTGTTTTTGCTACTGCCATCTACAGTGGCAGCTCCTATATTAATTCAAAGAGACAGCCTTGCCTTGCTGTCTCTTACTAATTAATGTGGTGGTCCCACCATCACATGGTGCGGGACCACACACAACAAATCTCCCCCTCACGCACCATGTGAGGAATTCGCCATATTGGCGATCAACATGTAAGCTTCAATTTAGGAGGCTCTGATAAGTCTGCTTCCCTTCTGCAAAACTCAAACTTCTCTCTCGGTAGAGGTTTGGTCATCATGTCTGACACGTTGTCATCTGTATGGATCTTCTCGACAACAAATGACTTCATCTCCATAGCATCTCGAATCCATTGATATCTAACTTCAATGTGCTTTGACCGAGAGTGAAAAGTAGGATGCTTACTGAGATGGATTGCACTTTGACTATCACAATACAACACAAAGTTCTCTTGAACTAGGCCAAGTTCATGTAAGAACTGCTTCATCCATAACAACTCTTTACCCCCTTCAGTAAGAGCAATATATTCAGCCTCTATAGTGGATAATGCAACACATTTTTGCAGCCTTGATTGCCATGAGACTGCTCCCCCTGCAAACTTCATCAAGTATCCTGATGTGGACTTTCTAGAATCAACATCACCAGCCATATCTGCATCTGTGTATCCATCCAACACAGGTTTATCATTACCAAAACATAAGCTGAAACTAGAAGTACCTTTGAGATACCTAAGTATCCATTTCACTGCTGACCAGTGTTCTTTACTAGGATTGGAGAGGAACCGACTAACCACACCAACTGCATGAGCTATATCCGGCCTTATGCAAACCATGACATACATCAAGCTACCAACTGCGGATGCATAAGGAACCTTTTTCATCTCATCTCTTTCTTCATCACTTGAAGGACACTGCTTAGAACTTAGTTTAAAGTGGCTTGCAAGTGGAGAACAAACCGGTTTGGAGTTGCTCATGTTGAATCTCTCAAGTACCTTTTGGACATATCTCTCCTGAGATAGCCAAAGTTTCTCCTTCTTCCTGTCACGTGTGATCTTCATGCCAAGAATTTGTTTTGCCGGTCCTAAGTCTTTCATTGCAAAAGACTTGTTTAACTCTTCCTTCAAAATCTGAATCTTCTTAGCATCATGGCCAACAATCAACATATCATCCACATACAACAGGAGAATAATAAAGTTTCCATCTGGAAACCTTTTCATAAATACACAATGATCAGAAGTGGTCCTGTCATAACCATGATCCACCATGAAAGAATCAAACTTCTTATACCATTGTCTTGGAGCTTGCTTTAACCCATATAGACTCTTTTTCAACTTGCAAACTAACTGCTCTTTACCTTTTGCTTCAAACCCTTCAGGCTGCTCCATGTAGATTTCCTCATCTAAATCACCATGGAGAAAGGCAGTTTTCACATCAAGTTGCTCAACTTCAAGGTTCAAACTAGCAGCTAAGCCAAGCACAACTCGGATTGAAGACATCTTGACCACTGGTGAAAAGATTTCTTCAAAATCAATACCCTTCTTCTGACCGAAACCTTTCACAACCAATCTTGCCTTGTACCTTGGCTGTGAGCAATGTTCATCAATCTTCAACCTGAACACCCATTTGTTCTTGAGTGCTCTCTTACCTTTAGGAAGCTTCACTAAATCAAATGTATGGTTTTCATGCAAGGATTTCATCTCTTCTTGCATTGCTTTCAACCACTCACTTTTCTTCTCATGTGACATAGCTTCATCAAAGCATTCTGGCTCTCCCCCTTCAGTAACCAACACATACTCATGAGGAGAGTATTTGGTGGAAGGTTGGCGAGGTCTAGTTGACCTCCTCAATTGTGGCTCATCTAGAGCTTCCTGCATAACCTGTTCAGGAATAACATCAATATCATCATTAGTTGATTCAGGATCACCAACTAATGGCTCATTAAGAAAACCACCATTTTCATCATTTTGCAAGTCTCCCCCATGATTAGCAGGCATCAAAGATAACTGTGGAGTAGGTGCTAGATTTGAATTAGATGGAATAAAAGTAGTAGACTCTGTTTTCTCCTTCAGTTCAAAGTCTTCAATGGTTTGATCTTCAAAGAAGATAACATCTCTGCTTCTCACAATTTTTTTCTCCTTTGGATCCCACAACCTATAACCAAACTCATCATCTTCAGAGCCCAAGAAAATACATTGCTTTGTCTTGCTTTCAAGCTTAGACCTTTCATCCCTTGGAACATGTACAAATGCTCTGCATCCAAACACTCTTAAGTGTGCATAGGAAACATCCTTTCCTTTCCAAACTCTATCTGGAACATCAAACTCAAGAGGAACTGATGGAGAAAGGTTGATCATGGCAACTGCAGTCTTCATTGCCTCGCCCCAAAAGGACTTAGGCAGCTTTGCATGAGAGAGCATACATCTAATTCTTTCAACAATTGTTCTGTTCATTCTCTCAGCCACTCCATTCTGCTGTGGAGTCTTAGGAACTGTCTTCTCTAACTTGATGCCATGTTCCCTGCAGTACTTCTCAAAAGGACCCCTGTATTCACCACCATTGTCTGCTCGAACACATTTAAGCTTTCTACCAGTTTCTCTTTCAACTCTGGCATGGAAATCCTTAAAGACATCAAGCACCTGATCTTTGGATTTCAAACAAATAGCCCAAATCTTCCTGGAGTGATCATCAATAAAACTAACAAAATACAATGCACCTCCAAGAGACTTATCAATCATTGAGCAAACATCAGTATGAACTAAATCAAGAACATGTGATCTTCTATGTGGAGGTGATCTTTGAAATGCAACTCTATGTTGTTTACCAACTAAACAATGAGTACATGTGTTCAAGTTCATACCTTTTAAAGGAAGATAATTCTTATTGGCAAGGATTCCAAGGTCTTTCTCACTCAAATGTCCAAGCCGCTTATGCCATAAATCAGTAGAGCAATCTTCAATTGCATTTACCTCCCCTTTGATCACCTTGGCTTGTGACATGTAGAGACCCATCTTCTTCCCTTTAGCAACAATTAGGGAATTTCTGGAGAGCTTTCATTTACCATCTCCAAAGTAACTGTGATAGCCTTCTTCATCAAGAGTACCAGTAGAGATCAAATGTAGGCGCATATCAGGCACATGCCTAACATCTTTGAGTAGCAACTTGCACCCAGTATTGGTTTCCAACCAAATATCTCCAATGCCCACAACACTAGCCATCCCTTGATTTCCCATCCTAACTTGACCAAAGTCACCAGCAGTGTAGGATGTGTAAAAATCACGTCGGGGTGTAACATGGCAAGAAGCTGCTGAATCTGCAACAAAGGTGATATCTTGACATGCAAGATTAACACAACCATCATCACACACAATGGCAACATCACCATCAGATACAACTGCAGCTGTACCATTCTCTTCATTCTTGTCTTCATCTCTACCCTTTTTATCTCTTTTATACTTTCTGCAATCTTTTTGCATATGCCCAGGCTTGTCACAATAATAACACTTAAAACCCTTCCTTGACTGAGATCTTCCTCTTGGCTTCCATTTGCCTTTTCTATTGCTGGATTCTCCATCTTGCTTGCCGTGAGAGAACCTGCTTTGACTTCTCCCTTGACTTTCTGTAACAAGTGCATGAGACTCGGAAGTGCTTGTCCCTTTCCTCCTCTTCTCTTCATTGAGGATACAATCCTTCACTGTTTTCAAAGTGAGCTTTCCATTCGGAGTAGAATTACTAAGTGACACTACCAAAGTCTCCCAACTATCCGACAATGAACTCAATAGGATTAATGCTTGCATTTCATCGGCTAACTCAAGGTTCATCAATGACAGCTGATTCAAGAACCCTTGGAATACATTTATATGCACTGAAGCATCTTCACCATCTCTATACTTCAAATTCACAAGGTCTCTAATTACAAAAACCTTGTTTTGTGCACTCTCCTTGGCAAATGTTTCTTCCAACATCTTCCACACTGTATAGCAGTCATGTTCTTGAGAAATATGATTAATAGACTTAGAAGATACCCATTTTCTAACATTAGCGGTAGCCTTTCTATTTAGTCCATTCCATTTTGCATCATCCATGTCATCAGGCTTTATTCCTTTACATTCAATCGGCAAAGCCAAATCATTGCAATATAAGTGATCCTCCATCATTGTTTTCCACAGAAAATAATTTGAGGAAGTGAGCTTTATCATGCCCGAATCTTCCTTTTCCATTTTAACTGCACAAGAACTCAATCTACACAACCAAATGCTCTGATACCACTTAGTTGGGAAAACTCGGGACAACTAACCGGATCAATTCAGCGGAATACAATTCACAATTCACAAGTCCCAATCCTTTTTCCCTCTTTGTGCAGTAAAAAACAGATTCAAACAATGATCAAATATAATGCAAATAATCACACAAATTAACACCGAGATTTTTACGTGGAAAACCCGATGCGGGAAAAACCACGGGACCGGAGTCCACCTAAAAACTTCCACTATCACAAATAATGGGTTCACAACTGTTCTTCCTCAGATTCAACTAAGGGATACAACATATATATCATCAAGAACTACTTATTCTCGGATTACAACAAGATTAAAGGATAATTATTTGAGAAAAACTCACAAAACTGACAGCCCCGTTTTCTGTCAAAACGGCCAGCTTCCACACCACCAATCTTCGATCCAACCGTCCAGAATGAAGAGGAATGTGTCTAGAAGCTGCTGTCAAAATCTCAGCCCGATCCAACGGTGAACGAGCTGGAAATCGAAGAAAGAACACAGGCTGCTCTGCTGCCTCTTCTTCTCTTTTCTCTTGTTTTTCTCCCGTTTTTGCTACTGCCATCTACAGTGGCAGCTCCTATATTAATTCAAAGAGACAGCCTTGCCTTGCTGTCTCTTACTAATTAATGTGGTGGTCCCACCATCACATGGTGCGGGACCACACACAACACATGTCTATATATATGAACATCAATTCTCTATTCCAACCCTAGCTAGAAGAAGCAGTCTTCGACCTATATGTCCAGGTGCATATGTCTTGGTCAAAAGGGGTATTCTTGAAGTAAGAGATGCTAATTGTCTTTTATATTTGATTCTAAAATAATTTGTTGATCACCTTGTATTATAATCACTACTGTATTTGGATAAAATTTGTACAAAAAATCTATTGATGCGTAGGAAACTAATCCAACTGAATCAAGCTCTGTGCTTTTTATGTCATATTAAAACAGAACAAGTGCATTATTTATTCCTAAATGTTTCATGGAAGTTTTGGAAACGTTTCATGACATGATTTGGATTTGCATGGTGTATGCCTAATTCGGTGGAGGAGATGCTAAGATAGTTGCCTATAATGATTAAAGGTAAATTTCAGCAAAAACACTGACTCAGCTAGCATATGGTATCTTGTGGACTATATAGACCGCTCGAAATAGTTATATTTTTAAGGATGAGGAGATGAATTGGACTAAAATGTTTGATCTCACACTTCACGGATTATCAGTTTGGTTAAAGTTATTGGTATCAATGTTTCCATACACTAGAAATGATCTTTTCAATAATAGGTTGTCTAATTATTGTCATAATCTAATTTTTAAATTTCTAGAAAAATATATATTAAAAAAAAGGAGAATGAAAAATGAATTTGAGAATTGGGTCAAAATAATACAAACTGAAAGTTTGAGGACTAATAATGATGAAATTATAAATTCAGGAGTCAATTTGATAAAACAATTAGAAGAATTGATAAATTTAGGGATTTAATTAAACTTTGATTTAATTAATTAATGCAATCAAGGGCTTAATTGAAGAAATATCAAATTCCGGGTCAATTTGGGTCAAAATTACAAGAAATTAAAGTCCAAGAACCAAAATGATTAGATTGTGATATTATAGGGGGGTTAATTGATTTTTCAAGGGTGATTTTGAAAGAATTAAAAGTCAATTAAAATTTGAATTGATTAAATTTGAAACCAAGAAGCAAACAAATTTAGTTAATTTCATGGTTTTAGTTTTTATTAATTTTAAAGTTTAGTTTGTTTTCTAGCTTTATGGGTTAATAAGACAATGTTTTGTTTAGTCCTGTTTTGTTTCATAAAGTACTTGATACTTTGATTTTGTTCTTCTTTCTTTCTTTATACAGCCATATCTGACTGGCTAGTTATAAGAGATTTTAATGAAGTTAGTGATTTTTATTAAAAAAACTAATATTTTTTAAATGATTTAATTGATTTAGAACATGTTTGGTATTGTGGTAACGATTGCTTTTCAAAGTATTTTTCACTTGAAAATGTATCAAAATAATATTTTTATTTTATTTTTTTAAATTTATTTTTGATATCAGCATATTAAAATAATTTAAAAAACAAAAAAAATTAATTTGAAAAAAAAATAAAAAAATTCCAATTTTTTCAAAAATATTTTTGAAGCAAAAACAAACAAGTTTTTTTTAGTAAATACGACTATGTGTTTTTTGAGTAATTTCGGCGTGTGTTTTGAATGTGATAATTCCTATACATTTAATGTAGTTTATGTATGATATATTAATTGCGGTTCAAGTATGATATCAAGAGATCAATAGTGTGCCTTTAATATTTCTTATTAGATGATTATAAGTGTGATATATATATAAAAAAAACTCTCTTCCTAGAATCACTTCCTCTCTCTGCAGTATAAAACATACTTTCCTTTCTAACATTTTCTACGAGGTGGTAATTTTGCTCGCTCGATCAACTGGTGATTGGTCAATTGACTTGTGTGAAAAATGCTTGGATTCTTACAAATGACTTGACATAGGTTGAAGTTTGAAATATAATATGGTCTCAAAACTGAAATCACACGGAGCCTTGAATAACAAGCTGTATTTTCAATTCATGTGAGGGGAAAAAAAAGTAAACAGATAACCATATCCAATTCTTCGGATTATAGATTAGACCTGGATTTAGAATTGGTAATTGGAAAACCAACTCGCTGAGTCCTTTGACTGAATGATGATCAATGACTGAATATATATATATATATATATATATATATATATATATATATATATATAAGTCCAACAATTGACAAATATAATTTAACCTTCAAACAAGCATGCTCCTGAAAAGTATTTATTTCCTTTTTTATGAGCTGGAATACTTGTGGAATTATTGAATTACTTTTCAGGAGCATGCTTGTTTGAAGGTTAAATTATATTTGTCAATTGTTGGACTCTTTAAAAACTATTTTCCTAGCCCTATATATATATATATATATATATATATATATATATATATATATATATATATATATTAATGCATTCAGACCATATATTTATTTTAGGAAATTATTTGATTTTTTAAATGAATAACCTTACATATTTGTAGACAGACTACCGAGAAAGTGACCACATTGTAGTCGTAGAAAGACCTTGAATTGAAAAAAAAGAAAAAAGAAAAAAGAAAAAAGAAAATGTAGCCCTAGAATTAGTATTCATCGTATCCAAAAGTTTGCAGATGAAGACGGGTGAGTGAGATTGCGTATGCTGAAGAGAAAAAAAAGGCGGTGCTTGAATCAATGCCACGAGATGATGATCCAGGTCCAAAGACCGGAAAAACCTGGTCATAGCAGCCGGTGCATGCTAGCCGTGGAAAACGGTATTTGACTTTGATCGCGCGAATTAGCCTTGCAAAATGGTCATATAGTGAGTTAAAAAATTATAAATATATAAGTTTTAAATGGAGTTTAATAATATTTATATTCTATTCATTGTCAGTATTTAAATTTAGAATTTCAAATATTTATATCCTACCCAAAACAATAGATATTAAAAAAACACTCATTCATTAAAATTACCGCTACGAGTTTTAAAAATTATATATACTCCTGCAAAAACAAAACAAAAAAAGAAGGAAGAAAACCAAAAGGCCGACCATGGAATACTTAATTTTACCTGTATGCGGCATTACCAGTTCCAAAGGGGACACATCTTCATGTTCTAAAATTGTGTGTTTATTTTGGAACTCATGTGCCTTTTCCTTGTTAATGTATGTTCCATACTTGGAGCAATTTCTAATCCGACCTCCGGAGGGTAGGTTAGATTTCATGTGCAGATGATACCATATATCGTCAAATATCGCTGGCTAGTTCATCCCATATTGCTTCATTACACCTCTTGCGTTCTTCCCAATCTCAAGTTCTTTAAATGTTTTCAAGAGAGATGCGCATACTGAATCTCCTTTATGAAGAGATACATATGTATGTATAAAAAGTAATTAAAATTGTTATGAAAAACATCATTAGCACCAATTCTATCTAGCAATGTTTAACTACATAACAAGGAAAAAAATAAACTCTAAAAGAAACTATGAGTTTATGATTGTATCTGAGTCGAATATTACATCAATAATAAAACATGTTTACTAACAATTATCCTGAGTGCGTTACTCTCCTTTCTTTTCATGAATATATTGCACCTTGTGATAGATTGTCATACCTCTCATTGTGTTCGATGTATTCTTGAGAAAGCTCTTGCGTCTCCGTCTAATTCTTGTATTATGCAACTCCATAAGTCCTTTTAAGATCTCCGGCAAGGTGATGCTTCAGTTACTATGTACATGCAACAAGCAAAATCATTATTTGATGAATTGACTTCTACTTGCCGACCTATCTCCCTCGAAGACTTCAACCTCTATGTGTTTCGTGGCCTTTGTGGTGAGTTCAAAGACTTGGTAACCAACCTCGTAACCAAGGCAGAACCACTGTCATATGCCGACCTTCATAGCCATCTGCTAACTCATTAGTTTCTACACAAGACCTCCCTTTAATCCATGGACGCAAACTCACCTTTACTGCCTCAGCCACCTCTATTGCACACACCATCAATGTCGCCTTTTGCTAATCTTGCCCAATATCAACATAACCCTAATTTCAGCCATAAAAAGGTCGTTCTCATGGGAACTGATGTCCCAATAGCAATTGTCATAGCCACTAACACAGGCTTGAAATCCGTGGCTTCCATTCCTCTACTCCTGTTGATTGGAGGCAGAGCAACTAGCAGTAGAACATACGACCTTCTTGGTTTGGACAGTGGTCCTCTCATCGATCTTTTAAGCAAACCGTCAAGTATCAGTTGTGCTTCTTGTCGCACCCTCCCGAGAGCTCGACGTCGCGGCGACACTTCCTTCGTAGCGGGGATTGATATGCGGTCTTTCTGTTGTGAAAAAGGGAGTCGCCACCTAGTATTATGGTCACTAGAAAACCTAACTGGTCTTTCAAAGATTCTAAGGCAAGGGACTGGTTGCGTAAAGGGAAGGTTTTAGCACCCCTAGTACGCCCTACCTAAGGTAAGCTGCTTGGTGTTTGATTTGCCTTATAACTGTTATGGTGTTGATGTTCTCTAATCCCATCAGTTTCCTAGGATAAGTCTGCTCTGACGAACGAAATCTAGGGTGCTTTAAAAACTTATTTTTTTGTCTCGTAAACCGTGGAGTAAAAAAAAAACAATTGAAATGTCCTCGATTATAATCAAGGCTTCTTTCAAGGATTTGTGCGGATTTATTATTCCTAGAAAATTATTGTGGATATTTACCACTCCGGGTTTCTTTATCCAAATATTAACAGTGAATAATAACAAATTATTCCCAATAATATTTTGGATATTCATCCTTTAAGGATTTCTTTATCCAAACATTAGCGGTGAATAATAGATGAATTCCCCCCAAAATAAGATTTTTATATTTTTTGGAATATTGGCCAATACCCTTTGGAGTTTTACAAACATGTTGTAAAATCCAGAAATGTAAGAAAAATGATTTTTGTTGTGTTTAAGAAATCCATGCGAAAACACATTTTCGAAACTTCACATATTTGTTTTTAAAAATGAAAAAAACATTAAAAACATGTTAGGGTATTGGCCGTATGCAGGAAAACAAAACATTTTTCATTTTATATATATATTTTTTGATGTCTCGACGAAAACCGGGTATTTTCATACCGGACTTGTATCTTTATAGTACAAAAATACAACCTTGCAGAAAATCACAGATTTTTAAATACATTTTTGAAGAAAACTTTTTGAATGGGCCATACCCGGCCCAAAAAGAAAATGGGCCGAAATCAGCCCAAAAATAAAATGGGCCTACTTTCTACAGGGCTGGACTCAGCCCAACCCAAACCACATGACTGGTTACTGTTCACTATACAGTAACCGTGTTATTGTTCCTCTGCACAGTAACACGTTAATTAATTTTCCAGTTACTGTGCATATGCACAGTAACCCCGTTTTCACACATTAACAAAGCAAACTGCATGCAAAAGACCACGTTACTGTTCAAGTGAATTAAATTTCACTTGAACAGTGCAAACACAAAGCAAAGAATGCTCACGGTGCAGGAGGTGAAGAGAACAGACCTGGGAACGAAAGGATAACGGCGAGGTTTGAAGGCTTCCTGGCTGGTCGATTAGTGCTGCCGTCCGCTTTAGCTTTCCCCCCTTTATTCTCTGTTGGCGTTCTTCTTCTGAGTTTCCTCCTCTACAATCTTCGGTCCTCTCTCTTTCTTCTGATTTCCTGCACTTCTTCTTCCCTGTTTCTGCAGGTTTCATATGCAAGCAAATGAAAGCAAAGACCGAAAGAGATGATGAGCTGGTGCGGTTGGTGGTGTTGCTGCGGCTGCTCTTCCTCCTCTCCAGTGTTGCTGCGGCTGCCTTTCCTCCTCGTCTGTGCAGCTGCTGGTGCGGTTGGTGGTGTTGCTGCTGCTCTTGCTTATGGCTGCTCACAGTGTTGTCGTCTCCTTCACAGGTGGAAGAAAGTCTTCTGTTGGTATGGCAAAAGATCGGCACCCTTGGAGTCTCGATTTTCTGCTCCTTTACTTTCCTTTGGCCTCCCCTCTTACTTCTCCATTTTCTCCGTAATGAGCTGTTGTTAGCAGCGAAGAGGAAGGGAGAGTGAAGGGCCGGCGCAGGAGCGGGAGCTGCACCCCAATCAAACAGAAAGTCCACCTTGTTTTGGGAAGAAGTCGGCAGCATGAATGGATTGTTAGGCTACATCAGTTGTCCATTGGCTATCAGCTATGGTGCTACTCCATTCACTAACAGAAATCCCGTAGTGAGTGGGAGGGAGTGCATAATCAGCAGCTGGAACTGTTTCCTCCTCTTCCTGTTGCTCTCTCACTATTTGTCAATCTCTCCTCTGCTTCCTTACGTTCTCCCCCTGTCTATCTCTCTTTTCGTCCTCTTCAAAAGATCTCTCACTCCCTATTTCTTTCTTCTTATGCTGCCCAGTTCCCCTTCATATCTCCATCCGTTCCTTTTCTTTTTCAGGTCATCCTCCCTTCTTCGTTTCTTTCCTGTTCTTCTTTCCAGCATTCCCCTCTCAACTGTTCTTGGCGTGGCTGCTGAGATGAAGAAAATGATGAGGGTGTTGGCAGCGTTGGTGCGGCTCCTGGTGCTGCTGCTGCTGCTGTGGGGTTCGGGGGAGGCTGGTCTTGAGAAGCTGCTGGATCATGGGGGAGAATCTGGTGGTGTTGGGAGGAAGCCGACGATGCCTCACGGTGGTCAGGAAGGTGGCGGTGTGCTTCCAAACGGTGGAGGGAGAGAGCAGAGAGAGAGGTTACCGTTCGTCTCTTCCCCTCTGTTTTCCTCCTTTAACTGCCATTTTTTTTCGTTCAAAACTTTCCCCCTCTTTTAGTTTTCCAGTCCTCTCTCCCCTTTTCAAAAACTCTTCCCCCCTTTTCAAAAACTCTCCTCCTCTTTTTGCAGCTGCTAATAACAGTATATATATAGGTGAAAGGGGAGCGGGGCAGCAGCATGCGCATGGGGAGCAGGGGACACCAAGCCAGGGCAGCCTGCGCTGCTCCCCACTCCTGAGGGTCTCGGGCAACGGCATGCACATGGGAGGAACGGTGTCTACACTATTTTGGGTTTTTTTCTTTTTTTTTTCTTTTTATTTTTTATTTTTGTGGGGATCCAAAAATGGATTACAACACTTCTCATTTGGTTACACAACCCCTCAATATGCCTAGTTTCACAGCAGTGGCTAACAGTCCTCTGCCTATTTTGGTGTTAGTAATGTTTCTGCCCCTACTTAGTTCTTAGACATCGGTGCAAACCAACACTTTATGCTTGATCTTGCAACTTTAACCAATTCTGCACCCTATCTTGGTAATGATTATTTACATGTTGGTAACGGTAAGGGTCTTTCCATATCCCATATTGGGCATACCATTTTATGTTTCCCAAAACATACTTTTAAATTATCTAACGTTCTTCATGTGCCTTATATTACCAAATCATTGCTTTCTGTTCAGAAATTTTATTGTAATAATCATGTTTATTTTGAATTTTATGCATTTGTGTTTTATGTCAAGGATTTCATCACTAAGGAAGTGCTCCTTTCTGATTAGAGTAATGATGGTCTCTATGTTCTATCTGAGTCTTCTGCCATGCCCATACCTCAAGCTTATTGGTTTCCTTACGTCTTTGCGACTGCGGATCTGTGGCATTGTTGATTGGGTCATCATACTTCTCGTATTTTTAATTTTTTAGTTTCCAAAAATAAAATAGCTTGTACTTCTAAATTTTTTTTACTCAATGTCAAGCTTGTCTACTAGGCAAGTTGTCGTGTTTGTCATTGAGGCCTTTGGGTCAAAAACTACTGTCCCACTTGATTTAATATTTAGTGATGTTTGGGGCCCTACTCCCATGTTTTCTTCTTATGGTTTTCATTACTTTGTTATCTTTATAGATGCACATACAAAACATATATGGTATTATCCCTTTGTTGCCAAATTCGTTGTGTTTTCTACATTTCATTGCTTTCAAATACTTGTTGATCGTCGGTTTTTAAGCAAAATTGAGTCTGTTCAAACTGATTGGGGGTGATGGATATCATAAGTTACATGGTTTCTTCAGATTATTGGTATTCATCACAGGTTAATTTGTCCTCATACACATGGGCAAAATGACACCGTTGAGCATCACCATCGGCATATCATCGAAATTGGCCTTAGCCTGCTAGGACAATGTAGTGCTCTGCTACGGTTTTGGAACTATACATTTGAATCATTAGTATATCTTATCAATCATATATCTACTCTTGTCCTCCATAATAAATCTCTGTTTAAGTGTCTGTTTCATCGTACTCCTGATTATGCTTTCCTGCGTACTTTTGAGTGTCTTTGCTTTCCTTTTTTAACGTTCATATCATGCTCATAAGTTGGATTTTTGTTCATCTACATGTGTGTTCTTAGGAAATAGTTCCTTTCACATTGGTTATCATTCTCTTGATTTAACATCTCAATGTATTTATGTTTCCTGTCATGTTCGTTTTCATGAAGATGTGTTTTCTTTTGCAAATTCTAAACCAATAACATAACAACGAGTCACCTCCTCACAACCTACACCCTTGCCAACCTTAAATTCTTCCCTAAATTTTCACCCCACTGCCCCACCAACTCACAATACCAACAACTCTGCCCTAACACTTGCCGAACCCAACCAGACCCATCACTAGCTAACCATGTTTGCCACCACCCCATCACCACCCAACTCTGCCCTTGTGTCACCATCTGCTTATTTTTCTAATGATCATTATGTAGGAACAAGTTATTCTCCTTTAAAATTGCAGGTTTCCAGGTTTGTTACTGTAGAGAAGACTAGTTTTGTCGCAGGTTCAAGTTCTCTAGCCGACCTGTAACTCTTTGTTGATTTCTCTTCTTATCCTCTTTAATAGTTCACTGGTTCAAGTTCTTCTCCTTCTCATTTTGCCGCTCGTTATCATCCCATGGTTCTTCATCCTCAGCTGCCAAAAACTACCCTTCTAACAATGTTTACAACTATATTTGCTGCTCTGATCAATTAGGTAATGTCTTCTCGTACCTATGAACCCATTGTATTTTCTGATGCTAATAGGTATGAGGCTTAACGTGGTGCCATGCGTGAGGAAATTCAGGCCTTGCGATCTAATGATACCGATCTACAACTTCTTTCCATCCTTTGATGAATGTTGTTGGCATTCGGTGGATGTACAAGATAAAACGCCATGTGGATGGCAGCGTTGAGAGGTATAAAACGCGCCTAGTTGTTAGGAGTTTTACTTAACAAAAAGACATTGATTACTCTGAAACTTTCAGTCCTGTTATTAAGTAAGCAACCATCAGATTAGTATTTTCCATTATGGTTTTGCGTGATTGGAAGATTATCTAGCTGACAACACTGCTGAGGTTATCTAGCTTTATTATTTACTGACAGACCCGCAAATCCTTTCTTTTTCTGCTTTTACTCTTACCATTTGGTGTGATAATTAACCTTGGTGCTACTTATTTATCCATGAATCTTATCTTTCATACTCATACTAAACATGTTGAGGTTTGTCGCACCCTCGCGAGCGGAGCGCGGCGTCACGGCGATCCTCGATTGATTTCGGGGTCTTTTTGTTTTATTGAATAAGGGAGTCGCCACCTAGTATTATGGCCACTAGGAACCCTAACTGGTCTTTCAGAGATTCTAAGGCAAGGGACTGGTTGCGTAAAGGGAAGGTATTAGCACCCCTAGTACGCTCTACCTAAGATAAGCTGCTTGGTGTTTGGTTTGCCTTATAATAGCTATGGTGTTGGTGTTTTCTAATCTCATCAGTTTTTCTAAGTTTGATTCAAACTAAATTTATTAAGGTAGAAATCCAAGGAGATTCCATGTGCTTTAAAAGCTCATTTTCCCCTTAGTATTTCAAGAGTTTACGACTCGTAAATTGCAAGTAGGGAGGATAAAGATTTAGAAATCTAAGGAAATTCAAAGCGCTTTAAAAACCTCTTTTTGCCTTAGTATTTCATACTTTCATGGCTTGTAAACCGTGGAGTCAAAAGTTGAAATGTCCTCAATTATAATTGAGGCTTCTTTCAAGGATGTGTGATGACTTATTATTCCTAGAAATTTATTTTGGATATTTACCACTTAGGGTTTCTTTATCCAAATATTAACAATGAATAATAATAAATTATTCCCAATAATATTTTGGATATTCGTCCCTTAGGGATTTCTTTATCCAAACATTAACGGTGAATAATAGATGAATTCCCCCAAAATAAATTTTTTGTATTTTTTGGAATATTGGCCAATACCATTTGGATTTTTACAAACATGTTGTAAAATCCAGAAATGCAAGAAAATAATATTTGTTGTGTTTAAAAAATCCATGCGAAAACATATTTTCAAAACTTTCAATATTTTTTGTAGAAAAAAAACGTTCAAAACATGTTAGGGTACTGGCCGTATGCAACACATAAAAAAAAACATTTTTTGTATTTTCTATTAAAAACACATACATCGCATTTAATCATAATTAAAGTCAACAAACCACATATTAGTCAAATTCTTAAGGCTTTAATAAATCAGTTATTAAATCCCAAAAAATATGTAGAAACATGTTCCTATATTTTCACAAGAAATACAACATGATTTTATCTATCCTCAAGATATTTGATTATATACAAATTAAAACACTTCTTTTCTTTTTTATTATATTTTTCTCCTACACTCACATTTACATGTTACCAATCACCAAAATTCAACATAAAACAAACAATACAGCACACAAATAAAATTACATAATTAATAGCCCCTAAAATTTCAGGGAACTGCTGGGAAGGCTTCTAGACCACAAAACAGTGGCGGCGCGTCTAATCCGCGTGCCACCGCCACTGGCGGTGCGTGGGCTCACGCGCCGCCGGAAAAAAATGACAAGGGAGATCTGCAACGGCTTCCTCCCCTCTTCATTGTCCTGTCGGCGGTGGCTTTCACTGTGACCTGCAACAAGGAAAAAAATGCAGGCAGTTGATTTTAATTTTTTTGTTTCTTGTTCACGGATCTGTTTTCTTTCTCTTCCTCTCTGTTTTGGATCTGCTTCCCTCTACGGATCTGTTCTTTTCTTTTCCTTTCCCATTATTCGCTGTCTCAGGTGGCGGCAAGACCAAGGGGGCCGCTGGCTGCTAGGCTTTGGGTTTCCGTCCGATCTGTGCAGCTGTTAGTGGCATGTTTGTGTCTTGGCGAAGACGACGGCCTGTAAATTGCTCCCTTTTGATTGGAGGGGAATGAGCAGATCGGGGTGAATGGCCTGTGGG
Source organism: Populus nigra (assembly GCF_951802175.1). NCBI lineage: Eukaryota > Viridiplantae > Streptophyta > Magnoliopsida > Malpighiales > Salicaceae > Populus > Populus nigra. The sequence goes on along the minus strand of NC_084861.1, from coordinate 5,341,011 downwards.
GCTGCTGTCCTTTGGCTGGTTTTGGGGCCGATTGAAGGAGATTAAGGAAAGAACGGGGATGGCCGGGTCTTCACGAGATGCGCGGTGATGGTGAAGGAGAAACGGCTGAGTGGGAGATGGGAAATGGTAGCTCTTGTTCTGTGAGCAGGAGGATGACAGGTCGGTGAAGACGGAGAAGGCTGGTTTGAGTGGTCTGTAGGGGAAGATGGGGACGGCTGAGAGAGGGAGAAAGGAGGCTTGTATGCAAAGGGTTGGTGTGCTCTTTGGTCGGTTGAGGGGAAGAAGAAAGGCCAAAGGGAAAAGGCTGGAATTGGGGAGAAGGGAGTGTTGGTGTCGTGGTCGGGTGTCTGTGGGTCTGTTGATGGCAGGGAAACAAAATGTAAGGGAGCTCTGGTCGGCTGAAAGGAGAAGGAAAAGCTTCCTTGGGCGACGATTCTTTTCTTCAAATGAGGGTGTCCAGCCGGTTGACTAAAAACTAAAAAGGATGGGTTTAGGGTTTTGTGGAAACTCTAATTTTTTTGTTTTAAAATTTCTTTTTTTTTTATAAATTTTTCTGCCTCTTTTTGTATAGTTGAAGGTTCACTTATATAAAAAATTTTTACACGTGTTATTTAAGGAAACATTGCAATAATTATTGCAGAGATTGTTTTCTATAACCAGCACCAACAAATCCTATATATATGGTATCTTATATTACAGTGATTATTTTCCATAACCAGCACAAATCAAATCATATATATATATATGGTATTTTATATTGCAGTAATTATATATGATTCAATAATTATCTCCTTAACACACTGCTTCCTTAATATTAGCTCTGATGTTTTATGTTATCGCCACATGTAAACCCTTATTTTTTTTATTTTTTTTTATTTTTGAAAATTTATAAAAACATGGGTCAAAAATTGGGTAGTAACAAGGTTGATTATCATTTTGTATGCGATAGGGTTGTGAAGAAAGAGATTCAGATTCATTTTATCTCTTCTCAGGATTAACTTGCAGATGTTTTCACGAAGCCGTTTCCTACTGCATTCTTTTACTGCTTTTCACTTCAAGCTTCAGGTCTATTCTCCATCATCGACTTGAGGGGGCATATATATATATATATATATATATATATATATATATATATATATATATATATATATAGGATTGCTCTAGTGTTGTAATTTCTATCATTACTATTGTATATTGCCTTACACATATAAATAGAAAAGGTTGACTAACTGATAGGTTAAGTCTCTTACTTCTCAACTCATTTAATAATCTTAATCTAATTTAGGGTATTAAAACTTTTAATGTGAGCCAAATAAGAATAAAAGGTTTTAACCTTACCTTCTCATAAGGAATTGACTCAATCCTATTTTAAGAGTAAGTATTAATCTAAGGGGTGTGGGTTTAAGAAGGTGTTAACTATTAAAGGGGAATTTTATTTATTTTTCTTTCAGAATTTCTGTCACTTTCTATAAACTTTTTCTTACACCTAATATTAGATCTCATCATTATATATGGTTACTGTTAAATAATATTTATGTAGTTTTATTTATTAAGAGTAGAATAATACTTTCAGTTTAACTTATATATACTTTGTTTGTATTTAGGTTAAGACTATGCACTCATAATATACAGATTATTCAGAATTTCAGTCTTTTTTTTATATTTAATCTCAATTATTTTAACAATTACTATTTTTCATCTATATTTAATTTAAGATTTATTGGGTTAAAGCTTTTTATACACTAAAACAATAATTTTGACACATCGTCCTCTCCTAATTTTTCTACATCTTTTAAACCTTTCTTTAATTTTTTAAAGTTAATCACGTATATCCTCCTCCTTTTTTTTTTTTTTGGAGAAGGAACTAATACAAGTATGCGGCCTCCAAGTTGCCTAAAAGTTAGTGTCTTAACCATTTTGCAAGGCTAAATCGCGCGATCAAAGTCAATTACAGTTTTGCTCGCTAGCATGCACCAGATACTAGATTCAAACAACACATTTTTCACTTCAACATGAGCAATCACACTCACTCGTCTTCATTCGAATCTTTTGACTCCTTTTTTCTTTGTTCAATTCAAGGTCTTTTTAGGGGTACGTACTACAATGAAGACCACCTTCTAGATAGTCTACTAAACCCTCTCAACTTGTAAATCACAATATTTGCAGATGAAATTTGTTAATTAGGAAGTTCTAAGATGTAAGGTTATTCATTTTCAAAAATGAAATAATTTCCATTGTTATTCCAATATGGAAAAAACATGTGAATATAATATAAATACATACATGTTAAAGGAGTTAGTCTAGCTAAATGGTTTGGATGCATTCATTTTCAAAAAAGAAAAGAAAAAGAAACATGAGGATCATAATTGAGACATGGCCATGAAGGCATTCCTCCCCTTATTTTATTTCCTTTTTTTAGGAGCTGGAATACTTGTGGGAATCACTTTCCAGGAACATGCTTGTTTGAAAGTTAAACGATATTTTATCAATTGTTGGACTCTTTGAGAACTATCTTCCTATCTCCCTCTGGAAAAAAAAAATCCAGTCATCGATCAACATTCCCTCAAAGTACTCAGCGAGTTGGTTCCTCGATCGATTACCAATTCTATATCATAGTCTAATCGTAATATAATTCAAAGTATTGGAAATGGTTAATTGTTTACTTTCTTTCTAATATACAGAACCGTCAATAAATTGCTTCATGGATTTTTAACCTCACATGAATTGTACATATAGCATGTTATTCATGGCTCCGTGTGATTTGGATATTAGACCATGTTATATTTCAAACTTCAACCCCTGCCAAGTCATTTGTAAGAATCCAAGCATTTTCCGCACAAGTCATTTGACCAATTAACAGGTGATTGAGCAAGCAAAACTCCTGTCTCGTACGTAAGACATGGACATGTTGGATGTCTATATCTATGAACATCAATCCCCTGCTCCAACCCATTCTCTTCCAGCCCCCTTTTTTTTTTAACTTTCAGACGCATTATCTGCAACAGAGTCCTGAAGTTCATTTCAACAAAAAAAAGAAGAAAAAAATGGCCTTCAACGGAAAGAGTCGTGTCGCAATTTCTTTCACATTGTTCACCATTTTGTTCACTTTAAGCACACTACAATGTTGTGCAGCCATGAGGCCATTGCATGCAGAGAAATTGTTGAAAAAACATTCTCTACATATTGAGTCCCTTCAACAAGGCCCAGTGCCGCCATCTAAGGGTTCCCCTGGCACGCACATCCCAGAAGGAAGTGGCACCAGCAAGTTGAATGAAATGAACTTTGTTGGCGGTGCCAATCGTCAACCACCGCCTGCCTTTCCCAGCTCAGTTACTGAACAATCCAAAGCCTCTAATTAGTCCACAGTAGTAAGACTGCAACCGGGATATATATAGCGATAGGTCCGGTTTAATGCCCTAAATAAACCGAAAGTGTTAACAAATGTCATGGTGTTGAAATATTCTTGTTCTTTAATAAATACTGGGATGGTTTGGTGCAAAATTTCTCCAAGTCTGTGTGTTTTTAAATACATAAGAAGGCATTTCATTTTATACATACATAGTGGTTGGTACTATTGCGTAGGAATAGCCCACCACCCCTTTTTTTTGGGGGGGCGTTACAGATATTCAACATGGATATTTACATTAAAATTTCAAATGAAACTATAACGATGACTATTTCATGCTGTTGGTTATGTGCTCTACATGCACGTATTTATAATATTATCATTGGGCTTTATCGTCAGCAATATCCCTGGCTAGTTCATCACATGCTTGCTTCATTACACCTCTTGCGTTCTTCTCAATCTCAAGTTCTTTAGCTGCTTTCAATAGAGATGCACATACTAAATCTCCTTATGAAGAGATAAATATGTATTTATAAAAAGGCAATTTTTATATTTGTGGACAATGTCCTCCCACCGACTGGTATCAAGCACTTTCTCTCTTCCCCCTCCTAATGAAATGTGCATAATACATCTATGAACCTATCCAAAAAACAAAAAGTTTAACTACATTACAAGACAAAAAATAAACCCTAGAAAGAAACAGTGAGTTTAGTGATGGTGTCCTACTCAATTATTGTATCAATAATTATTATTCTACTCTAGTTATTTTATGGCAAAAAATAACACTAAGGACAGTCTTGATGTGATTAAATTTAATTAAAATTTTAATTTTAAAATGCGATATATGTTTTAATATGTCAAGATGTGTTGCACATGTGCTGTGTTATGGCGAACATCCTCTCGGATCGGGAAACAGAAAAGACAAGAGTCTTTTATAAATGAAAAGATGAAATGAGAGTCATCAACTAATATTTTGATCACTATAAACACTAATTGGTCTTACAGATCCGGCATAGGGACTGATTGCATAAAAAAAGTATTAACACCCCTAATATGTCTTACCTGAGGTAAGTTGTATTGTTTAATTGTCTGATATAAACTAAGGTATTGTTATGTTTTTTTAATTATTGGTTTAGCTATGATTTAAGAAACGTCTTTCTCAGTAAAGAAATCCTTATCTTATTGGGTGAAAATCTAATCATTCTAATACCAGTATAAAAGAATTACCTTTTTATTTAATATCATGAATATGTCTTATGTATAAGTTCGTAGTCCCAAATACTAAAAGAAAACAAAATAGTTTTTTTGGTTTTTTTGAAATATGGGCCTAGTTCTCATGACTTTAACAAATTGATTATTAAAACTCAAAATGCATGCTAATACAATTTTTTTAATGTTTTTTTTTCTTGTATGAAAATACAATAGGATTTTTTATATATTTGTGAGAGACTTGGCCGATTGCATGAAAACAAAACATATTTTTTCAGATTTTGTTTTATGCAATGTTTCAGAGAAAACCAGGTATTTTAATACATATTTGTATATTTATAGTGTAAAGCTACAAACCAATATTAAGCAAAATTAGTATAAAATATACGAGAAAATCATAAATTTTTTTTGAAAGGATTTTTGAAATTTTTTATTTAATATATAATATTATATATTATAATAATATATTGAGTTGAGCCCGACCCAATTATATGGTTGAGCCCACACTAGTTGGGCCAAGACTATCCCAAAAGAAATTGGGTTGAGGTCAGCTCAACAAATCCCTTTTTTTTAAGTGGACTGGGCTAGACCCAACCCAACCATTTGATTTAGGCTAGAACTGGTTTGGCCCAATAAACAATGGAGAAACTCTCCATTGTTCACTAGCAGAACAATGGAGAAGGAGGACGAAGAAGAAAGAGAAGAAGAAAGGGAAGTTGACCTAGCGTGTGGCTCACAGCGGTGCTGCTAAGGCAGCGACTAGGAAGAATGACAGTGGTTCACAATGGTTCACAATGGTGTTGTTGCTATTATCGAGAGAAATAGAGAGAGAGAGAGAGAGAGAGAAAGGTCACTTTTCTTCTCTCCTTTTATTTTGTTTCTTATGCTGTGTTTCCTTTTCTTTTCTTTCTTGTTCCTCTCTTCTTCTTCTTTTCTCATTTGTTTTTCCTTTGCTTTTCCTTTCTTTCCTCTCCTTTCTTCTTCTCTTCTCTTTTCTTTTGTTTTTTTCCTTTCCTTTTTTCTCTTTTTCTTTATGTTTTTTCATCCCCCACACTCCTGGTAAAGGTGGTATTTATAAGGGGCAGGGAGGAAGGAGCTACCCTACTCTTGTCCAATCATGGCGAAGGGGTAAGGTGGCTTGGGCGGCCATTGTGCAGCCGCCAACAAGGCTTGTCCCCTGCCACTTTCATCATAGTGGTAATCCATGAAGGAGTATAGGGTGTGTCCAAGTTTTCGAAGAGAGAGAGAGAGATGTTACAAAGGAGGGGAAGAAAAACCTTCCTCCCCTACTTGCAGAGCGTTTAAAGGAAGAAGATGGCAAACAATGCCATCGAAATGAAACCATTTTGAAGTTTTGTTTTTTGAGTAATAGTGAATAAAATAACGTTGTTTTATACAGAACATGTCGTTTCATTTAAAAGAAAATGACGCAAAAAAGTCTTTGTTTCGAAATCAGTCCTCAATTTTTTATTTGTTCAATTAAGTCATCAATTGAGATTTTGATTTTAAGAATCAATTCAATTGCATCACTGTCAAATTCAAATGTCAACCCTAAAGTTAGCCGCGTTTTTTTTATTTTGGATCTCGGTCCTGAATTTCTGCATTTTACCCTTAATTGATCAACAAAGTTTCAATTTCTTCAATTTGACCCCTGAATTGATTAATTTCAACCCTTATATTCACACACCTTTTTCAGTTTAGTTCTTGGTTTTGGATTCAATCAAGTTCTTAATTGCCCATCAAACTTTAATAGTTATGCAATTAAGTCCCTGATTTGACCAAATTAACTCTTAAAAATTGTAATTTGACCCCTAAACTTTAATTCCTTCCACTTAAAGCTCAAATTGACTTAAAAATCAATTTTTCTTCCAATTAAAACCTTAATAAATATAATTAAGCTTTTAACAAAATCTAATCGGGTGCTTAAACATTCAATTTTGAATTTCTCTTTCTTAAATTGAATTTTCTTTGCCACCAGAGCTTTCATCAGTAGAAAATAGATTGTCAAATTTTAATTTTTATACTTTTGAACCTCCTCAACCAATTTTAGCTACTTTCTCGGCGCCTTGGTGTTCTTTTCTCACTGATATATATTTTTTGATTTTTCTTCTGATAATTTTTTATGTCTTTGTTTTTCTCTTTTTGGTGTAGCGATACCCAAAAATAAATAACAATAGATGCCCCCTCTTTACAATACTTACAGAACAAAGATTGGTTAAGTACTTTGCATCGTAAATTTGTAAAGACAAATAAATTGTTCTTCCAAGATTAATCTTCTCAAAACTTTTAGTTCAGTTGATCTAAAACTTTTATCTTTGTAGTAATCCCTTTCAACTAGAACCACAATCAAAACTATATATAGCTTGGTTATTCTGAGAACTCAATCCAACGATCTCCTAAATCTCTGTTTTTGGTTTGGCTAACCTGAAATTCCAATTTGACAATTCATTTTAACTAGAAACAAAATCTGTGTTTGTAGCTCAGTCAACTAGAAATCTCATTTGGCGAATCCTTTAACTAGAACTAAAATCTGTCTGTGGCTCGGTCAACCTGAGATCCCAATTGGTGATCCTCATAGTTCGACGTCTTTTACATAAAGGTCCTTACCTATGAATTTCTTCAATTTAGCCCTTAATTGACCCCAAAATTTTAATTTTCTTGTGATTTTACCATTGATTTGAACTAATTGACTTCGTAAAAATTAAGTTTGAACTCCTAAAATTCCAATCTTCTCAATTAAACCTAGATTCTCTTCTCTCTAAGGCCATGAGATCCATCCCTATTTATAAGGGGTGGATGAGGGACATTTTATCTTTAATGATATCAAATATTGCCCTTTGATTCGACCTAGAAGGATTCCAAACATTGGCTCAAATTAGTCATCATGGCCTGACAAAGTTACTACAGAAAGGCTGGTCGCGTTGGTCACTTTGTGGTGGTGCCACAACCATTCTACCATCAATCGGCCAGAATGAACCGCACCGGGGTGTGATCAAATGTCAGGTCATTGTTTGCGAGCAAGTTTTGTCAAATTGGGTTGAAAGATGAAGCATTAAATGCATTGGGAAGGTAGCCTCCTGAGCAGTCTTTTCAGGCTAAAATCTAAAGAAGAAGATGAACAATAACCAAAATGGATTGGTAAAGTTCATTTTAGTCCATCAATTTATGATTTCTCTTAATTACACCCTTGATTGACTTTAAACTTTTAATTTTGCTTAATTTTGCTCCTGGCAAACTTCAATTCCAGCCCTGGATTTTAGCGCTTTTTTTTTTTATCTTGGTCCTTGGTCTTGGATTTACGCAACTTGACCCTCAATTGATCATTAAATTTTAAATTTTCTTCAAATTCACCCTTGATTTCATCCAATTTTGTCCTCATAGTTCGTTGCCTTTTACAAAAAAGATCATTGATTGTGAATTTCTTCAATTTAACATTTAATTGACCTCAAAACTTTAATTTTCTTGTGATTTTGTCCTTATTTTTAATCAATTGACTTGGTAAAAATTAAATTTGGTCATCTAATATTCAAATTTTCTCAATTAAGTCCATATTAAGCTCCTAAATTTAATTTTTCACCCATTAAGCCCGTAATAAAATTTAAAACCAATCTTTTACACTTAGCTTTCGATTCTTAACGTTGAATAAAAAATAATCTTTTTTTTTTCCATAGGAACCAAATACAAGCTGAAGGATGCTGCCTCCGAGTTGCCTAAAAGATAGTGTCCTAGGTACGTATGCGTGTCTTGACCATTTGGCAACGCTTGTTCGAGAGATCAAAGTCAATTACCGTTTCGCACAGCTAGCATGCACCGGACACTACATGACCAGTTTTTTCCAGTCTTTGGACGGATTGATTCAAGAAACACATTTTGCTCCTCAGCACAAGCAATCTCACTCACCCGTTCATCTGAATCTTTTGGACGCGATAAATACTACTTGGAGGACTAGCTTTTTCTTTGTTCAATTCAAGGTCTTTTTAGGAGTGCTTCCTACAATTGAGGCCACCACCTTCTTGATAGTCTACTAAACTCTCTCAACTTGTAAATCACAGAATTTGCAGATGAAATCTGTTAATTAGGAAGTCCTAATATGTATGAAATAATTTCCATTGTTATAATTCTAATATGGAAAAACACGTGAATATAATTCCTTTTTTTTTAGGAGCTGGAATTCCTGTGGGATTATTGAGTCACTTTCCAGGAACATACCTGTTTGAAAGTTCAATGATATTTATCATTTGTTGGACTCTTTGTGAACTAACTTCCTAGCTCTCTGAAAATATTCAGTCATCGATCGGCATTCCCTCAAAGAACTCTGCTAGTTGGTTTTTCTATTACCAATTTTCTAAATCAAAGTCTAATCCTAATATAATTCAAAGAATTGAAAATAGTTAATTGTTTACTCTTTTCTTTATTCCTTTCATAGCCTACGGAAATTGTCGATAACTTGTTTTATTCATTCATAATCTCATATGAATTGGACATGTATACAACATATTATTCCAGTCTCCGTACCATGTTATATTTCAAACTTCAACCATGCCAAGTCATTTGTAAGAATCCATTCATTTTCCGCACAAGTCAATTGACCAATTAACAGGTGATTGAGCAAGCAAAAATCCTGTCTCGTACGTAAGACATGGACATGTTGGATGTCTATATATATGAACATCAATCCCCTGCTACAACCCATTCTCTTCCAGCCCCCTTTTTTTAACTTTCAGACGCATTATCTGCAACAGAGTCCTGAAGTTCATTTCAACGAAAAAAAAAAGAAAAAAATGGCCTTCAACGGAAAGAGTAGTGTCGCAATTTCTTTCACATTGTTCACCATTTTGTTCACTTTAAGCACTCTACAATGTGGAGCAGCCATGAGGCCATTGCATGCAGAGAAATTGTTGAAAAAACATTCTCTACATATTGAGTCCCTTCAACAAGGCCCAGTGCCGCCATCTAAGGGTTCCCCTGGCACGCACATCCCAGAAGGAAGTGGCACCAGCAAGTTGAATGAAATGAACTTTGTTGGCGGTGCCAATCGTCAACCACCGCCTGCCTTTCCCAGCTCAGTTACTGAACAATCCAAAGCCTCTAATTAGTCCACAGTAGTAAGACTGCAACCGGGATATATATAGCGATAGGTCCGGTTTAATGCCCTAAATAAACCGAAAGTGTTAACAAATGTCATGGTGTTGAAATATTCTTGTTCTTTAATAAATACTGGGATGGTTTGGTGCAAAATTTCTCCAAGTCTGTGTGTTTTTAAATACATAAGAAGGCATTTCATTTTATACATACATAGTGGTTGGTACTATTGCGTAGGAATAGCCCACCACCCCTTTTTTTTGGGGGGGCGTTACAGATATTCAACATGGATATTTACATTAAAATTTCAAATGAAACTATAACGATGACTATTTCATGCTGTTGGTTATGTGCTCTACATGCACGTATTTATAATATTATCATTGGGCTTTATCGTCAGCAATATCCCTGGCTAGTTCATCACATGCTTGCTTCATTACACCTCTTGCGTTCTTCTCAATCTCAAGTTCTTTAGCTGCTTTCAATAGAGATGCACATACTAAATCTCCTTATGAAGAGATAAATATGTATTTATAAAAAGGCAATTTTTATATTTGTGGACAATGTCCTCCCACCGACTGGTATCAAGCACTTTCTCTCTTCCCCCTCCTAATGAAATGTGCATAATACATCTATGAACCTATCCAAAAAACAAAAAGTTTAACTACATTACAAGACAAAAAATAAACCCTAGAAAGAAACAGTGAGTTTAGTGATGGTGTCCTACTCAATTATTGTATCAATAATTATTATTCTACTCTAGTTATTTTATGGCAAAAAATAACACTAAGGACAGTCTTGATGTGATTAAATTTAATTAAAATTTTAATTTTAAAATGCGATATATGTTTTAATATGTCAAGATGTGTTGCACATGTGCTGTGTTATGGCGAACATCCTCTCGGATCGGGAAACAGAAAAGACAAGAGTCTTTTATAAATGAAAAGATGAAATGAGAGTCATCAACTAATATTTTGATCACTATAAACACTAATTGGTCTTACAGATCCGGCATAGGGACTGATTGCATAAAAAAAGTATTAACACCCCTAATATGTCTTACCTGAGGTAAGTTGTATTGTTTAATTGTCTGATATAAACTAAGGTATTGTTATGTTTTTTTAATTATTGGTTTAGCTATGATTTAAGAAACGTCTTTCTCAGTAAAGAAATCCTTATCTTATTGGGTGAAAATCTAATCATTCTAATACCAGTATAAAAGAATTACCTTTTTATTTAATATCATGAATATGTCTTATGTATAAGTTCGTAGTCCCAAATACTAAAAGAAAACAAAATAGTTTTTTTGGTTTTTTTGAAATATGGGCCTAGTTCTCATGACTTTAACAAATTGATTATTAAAACTCAAAATGCATGCTAATACAATTTTTTTAATGTTTTTTTTTCTTGTATGAAAATACAATAGGATTTTTTATATATTTGTGAGAGACTTGGCCGATTGCATGAAAACAAAACATATTTTTTCAGATTTTGTTTTATGCAATGTTTCAGAGAAAACCAGGTATTTTAATACATATTTGTATATTTATAGTGTAAAGCTACAAACCAATATTAAGCAAAATTAGTATAAAATATACGAGAAAATCATAAATTTTTTTTGAAAGGATTTTTGAAATTTTTTATTTAATATATAATATTATATATTATAATAATATATTGAGTTGAGCCCGACCCAATTATATGGTTGAGCCCACACTAGTTGGGCCAAGACTATCCCAAAAGAAATTGGGTTGAGGTCAGCTCAACAAATCCCTTTTTTTTAAGTGGACTGGGCTAGACCCAACCCAACCATTTGATTTAGGCTAGAACTGGTTTGGCCCAATAAACAATGGAGAAACTCTCCATTGTTCACTAGCAGAACAATGGAGAAGGAGGACGAAGAAGAAAGAGAAGAAGAAAGGGAAGTTGACCTAGCGTGTGGCTCACAGCGGTGCTGCTAAGGCAGCGACTAGGAAGAATGACAGTGGTTCACAATGGTTCACAATGGTGTTGTTGCTATTATCGAGAGAAATAGAGAGAGAGAGAGAGAGAGAAAGGTCACTTTTCTTCTCTCCTTTTATTTTGTTTCTTATGCTGTGTTTCCTTTTCTTTTCTTTCTTGTTCCTCTCTTCTTCTTCTTTTCTCATTTGTTTTTCCTTTGCTTTTCCTTTCTTTCCTCTCCTTTCTTCTTCTCTTCTCTTTTCTTTTGTTTTTTTCCTTTCCTTTTTTCTCTTTTTCTTTATGTTTTTTCATCCCCCACACTCCTGGTAAAGGTGGTATTTATAAGGGGCAGGGAGGAAGGAGCTACCCTACTCTTGTCCAATCATGGCGAAGGGGTAAGGTGGCTTGGGCGGCCATTGTGCAGCCGCCAACAAGGCTTGTCCCCTGCCACTTTCATCATAGTGGTAATCCATGAAGGGGTATAGGGTGTGTCCAAGTTTTCGAAGAGAGAGAGAGAGATGTTACAAAGGAGGGGAAGAAAAACCTTCCTCCCCTACTTGCAGAGCGTTTAAAGGAAGAAGATGGCAAACAATGCCATCGAAATGAAACCATTTTGAAGTTTTGTTTTTTGAGTAATAGTGAATAAAATAACGTTGTTTTATACAGAACATGTCGTTTCATTTAAAAGAAAATGACGCAAAAAAGTCTTTGTTTCGAAATCAGTCCTCAATTTTTTATTTGTTCAATTAAGTCATCAATTGAGATTTTGATTTTAAGAATCAATTCAATTGCATCACTGTCAAATTCAAATGTCAACCCTAAAGTTAGCCGTGTTTTTTTTATTTTGGATCTCGGTCCTGAATTTCTGCATTTTACCCTTAATTGATCAACAAAGTTTCAATTTCTTCAATTTGACCCCTGAATTGATTAATTTCAACCCTTATATTCACACACCTTTTTCAGTTTAGTTCTTGGTTTTGGATTCAATCAAGTTCTTAATTGCCCATCAAACTTTAATAGTTATGCAATTAAGTCCCTGATTTGACCAAATTAACCCTTAAAAATTGTAATTTGACCCCTAAACTTTAATTCCTTCCACTTAAAGCTCAAATTGACTTAAAAATCAATTTTTCTTCCAATTAAAACCTTAATAAATATAATTAAGCTTTTAACAAAATCTAATCGGGTGCTTAAACATTCAATTTTGAATTTCTCTTTCTTAAATTGAATTTTCTTTGCCACCAGAGCTTTCATCAGTAGAAAATAGATTGTCAAATTTTAATTTTTATACTTTTGAACCTCCTCAACCAATTTTAGCTACTTTCTCGGCGCCTTGGTGTTCTTTTCTCACTGATATATATTTTTTGATTTTTCTTCTGATAATTTTTTATGTCTTTGTTTTTCTCTTTTTGGTGTAGCGATACCCAAAAATAAATAACAATAGATGCCCCCTCTTTACAATACTTACAGAACAAAGATTGGTTAAGTACTTTGCATCGTAAATTTGTAAAGACAAATAAATTGTTCTTCCAAGATTAATCTTCTCAAAACTTTTAGTTCAGTTGATCTAAAACTTTTATCTTTGTAGTAATCCCTTTCAACTAGAACCACAATCAAAACTATATATAGCTTGGTTATTCTGAGAACTCAATCCAACGATCTCCTAAATCTCTGTTTTTGGTTTGGCTAACCTGAAATTCCAATTTGACAATTCATTTTAACTAGAAACAAAATCTGTGTTTGTAGCTCAGTCAACTAGAAATCTCATTTGGCGAATCCTTTAACTAGAACTAAAATCTGTCTGTGGCTCGGTCAACCTGAGATCCCAATTGGTGATCCTCATAGTTCGACGTCTTTTACATAAAGGTCCTTACCTATGAATTTCTTCAATTTAGCCCTTAATTGACCCCAAAATTTTAATTTTCTTGTGATTTTACCATTGATTTGAACTAATTGACTTCGTAAAAATTAAGTTTGAACTCCTAAAATTCCAATCTTCTCAATTAAACCTAGATTCTCTTCTCTCTAAGGCCATGAGATCCATCCCTATTTATAAGGGGTGGATGAGGGACATTTTATCTTTAATGATATCAAATATTGCCCTTTGATTCGACCTAGAAGGATTCCAAACATTGGCTCAAATTAGTCATCATGGCCTGACAAAGTTACTACAGAAAGGCTGGTCGTGTTGGTCACTTTGTGGTGGTGCCACAACCATTCTACCATCAATCGGCCAGAATGAACCGCACCGGGGTGTGATCAAATGTCAGGTCATTGTTTGCGAGCAAGTTTTGTCAAATTGGGTTGAAAGATGAAGCATTAAATGCATTGGGAAGGTAGCCTCCTGAGCAGTCTTTTCAGGCTAAAATCTAAAGAAGAAATGTGCATAATACATCTATGAACCTATCCAAAAAACAAAAAGTTTAACTACATTACAAGACAAAAAATAAACCCTAGAAAGAAACAGTGAGTTTAGTGATTGTGTCCCACTCAATTATTACATCAATAATTATTATTATACTCTAGTCATTTTAAAGCAAAAAATAACACTAAGGACAGTCTTGACGTGATTAAATTTAATTAAAATTTTAATTTTAAAATGTGACATATGTTTTAATATGTCAAGATGTGTCGCACATGTACCGCGTTGTGGCGAACATCCTCTCGGATCCGGAAATAGAGGAGACAAGAAATTCTTATCTTTTATCAATAAAAAAAGAAAATGAGATTCACCACCTAATATTTTGATCACTAGGAATACTAATTGGTCTTAGAGATTGGACACAGGGACTGATTGCATAAAAAAAAGGGTATTAACACCTCTAATACGCCTTACCTGAGGAAAGTTGCATTGTTTAATTGTCTGATATAAACTAAGGTATTATTATAATTTTTAATTATTAGTTTGTCTATGATTTAAAAAAAGTCCTTCTCAGTAAAGAGATCCTTATTTTATTGGGTAAAAATCTAACCGTTCTAATATCAGTATAAAATAATTATTTTTTATTTAATATCAGGAATATGCCATATGTATAAGTTTGTAATCCCAGATACTAAAAGAAAACAAAATAGTTTTTTTGGTTTTTAGAAATATGGGTCTAGTTCTCATGACTTTAATAAACTGGTTATTAAAGCTCAAAATGCATGCTAATACATTTCTTTTAATGCTTTTTTCTTGTATAAAAATACAATATGATTTTTTATATATTTTTGAGAGACTTGGCCGATTGCATGAAAACAAAACATATTTTTTTCAGATTTTGTTTTATACAATGTTTTAGAGATAACCACATATTTTAATACAGATTTGTATATTTACAATGTAAAACTACAAACTAATATTAAGCAAAATTAGTATAAAAATATACGAGAAAATCACAAATTTTTTTTAAAGGATTTTTAAATTTTTTTGTTTGTTTTTTATTTAATATGTATTATAATATTATATATTATAATAATATATTGGGTTGGGCCCGACCCAATTGTATGGTTGAGCCCACACTAGTTGGGCCAAGACTAGCCCAAAAGAAATTGGGTCAAGGTCGGCTCAACAAATCCTCTTTTTTTAAAGAGACTGTGCTAGACCTAACCTAACCATTTTGATTTAGGCTAGAACTGGTTTGGCCCAATAAACAATGGAGAAACTCTTTGTCGCACCCGACATCGCAGCGGTCCACAAATACATTCTAGATTATTATGGAAAAAGAACAGATTTATGGTATCTTGTTCTTTTAGGGGAAAAGGTCTTGTTTGAGGAGTCGCCACCTAGTATTATGGTCACTAGGAACCCTAACTGGTCAACAGAGATTCTATGGCTCGGGATTGGTTACGTAAAAAGGAAGATACTATCACCCCTTAAACGTTCTGCCTAAAGCAGACTGTATTGACGGTTTTGTCTTAAATTGCTAAATATTTATTAGTTTATGCTATGATGATTTGTTTATAATATTCATGACTCTGGCGTCAGTGAATATTCGAGCTCGAATAATTCCAACTCTGGCGTTGGTAAAAATTCGTAGCTACGAAAATAAAATTAGATCAATATTTTTTATTCCTTACTCTAGCACCAGTGAATAAATAAAAAAAATAAATTTATTTTTACGCATGCACATATTTTTTTATTTTTCTAGCTAAATAAAATAAAATACAACGAATAATATAAATTTAAACCGGTATTTTTATTCCTGACTCTGGCGTCAGTGAATAAACCAATAAATTTACATTATTTTTATTCATGCATACACATTTTTTATTTTTTCTTCCCTTTTTTATTTTTCTGTTTTTCTATTTTTTCTATTTTCATTTTTTTTGCTGGGCCCAACTCAGCCCATGGGGCTGGGCTGGGCTGGGCTGGACCCAGCCGGCCCGACCCGGCCTAGTCACTGGCCCAAGCCAGTGACCAGGCGGCTTTTACCCGCTAACGTGCGTGAATTGTTCACGCACGCTGGCTACAATTATCATGTAATTATATTTCTAATGCACAGTGTTGGGGAATTATTTTGCAAAAGTGGAGACACTTACCCGGGAGCAAGATGGAGGCGATGGCTTACTGTTCTTCTCCTTGTTTGTTAAGCTTCTTCCTTTGGTTTTGGAGGCTGGCGCTGGAGAAGAGGAAGCCGATTGAGATGCTGGTGCTCTCGTCTATGGGTTTCTTGTGTCCCTGTCCTCCTCTCTGCGTCCCTTTTCTTGTTTTGCTGTGTATTCCCTGTCTTTCTCAGTCTCTCTTCCTGTTGAAGCTTTCTTCAGTTAGCCCCTCGTTTTTTCATTCCTCTCCTCGGTTCTGCTCTTTTTTAAGTTCCCCCCGCCTCTGTGATTCCTCTTCCTAGTTTTTCCTTTTGTTTTTCTCCTGTTTTGGGTCTCTCACTCTCTCTGTCTTCTGTTCTTCGTCTGATTTTCGGCCTGTTCGTCCCCTGTTTTTTTTTCTTGTTTGCAGTTACTTACTCTCTCTGTTTTCTTGCTCTCTCGTTCTCCCCCCCTTGGTTCTGTCTTCCTGTCCAGTGCGTTTTCCTCTGGGTTTTGCTTCAGTTTTCTTCTCGGTTCATTGTTCCAACCCCTTTTCTGTCTCCTGGATTTTTTTTGCTCTTTCCCCCTGTTTTTTCTCTGTTCGGCTCTGTGAATTTTTGTTCTCTGCCGTTCGGGGCTTTTCCTTCTTCTTTTTTTCCTGTTCGTGACTCTTTTTTTTTTTTCTCCCCCTTCCCCTCAATTTGTTTTTCAGTTTTTTCAGTCTCCCTTGCCCTTCGTGGCTTTTTCTTCTCCTCCCCGGTCCCCCTAGTTTTTGTGGTTTTTTCGAGTCTGGGTTTTAGCTTCCCCACTCCCCCTCCCCCTTTGTGGCATTTCGTTCTCTGGCTTTTATAGCCAGAGAACAATGCCGTTTCATCCATTTATTGCAAATGCAATGGTGGCGGCGGGCGGCTGAACGGTTGAGGAAGATGTACAGTGTCGGCGGGCGGCTGAACGGTTTGAGGAAGATGAACAGCGTCTTCAAAACGACGCCGTTTGGAGATGACAGTGTCCATTTTCACTTTGACCCGCAAAGTTTCGAAAAGTTTTTAATTAAGCCCTTGGTTTAAACCGTAATTTCCCCTGCATTTCGGCGCCTTTTACAAGTTAGTCCTTGGACTTTAATCTGCTACAATCATGCCCCCAATTAACCCCAAAACTTTGCTATTGTTTCAATTAAGTCCCTGATTTCATTAATTTAATTAAATCCAAGTCCAATTAAGTCTCAAAACTTATCAATTCTCCAATTAAGCCTCTAATCTGATTAATTAAATTAATTTCAAGCTCAATTAAATTTCAAAACTTATCAATTCTCCAATTAAACCCTTAATTGGATGAATTAAATTAATTTCAAGCTCAATTAAGTCTCAAAACTTATCAATTCTTTAATTAAACCCTTGACTTGATTAATTAAATTAATTCCAAACTTAATTAGATTAATTCCAAAGTTTAATTAAACCCGAAAACTTCCAATCATGCTGCCCCTAACCTAAATTTTAATTCATTCTTCATTTATTTCATTTTACTTGTTTTTTCATCATTATTATTTTTTCATCATCATTTTTTATCCTTTTAAAAATAAAATGGTCAAAAATTGGGTTATGACACTCTCCATTGTTCACTAGCAAAACAATGGAGAAGGAGGATGGAGAAAAAGGAAAAGAAGAAAGGGAAGCTTACCTAGCATGTGGCTCACAGCGGTGCTCCTGAGGTAGCGACTAGAAAGAATGACAGGGGGTCGCAATGGTGCTAGCTACTGCTATTGTCAGGAGAGAGAGAGAGAGAGAGAGGTCACTTTTCTTCTCTCCTTTTATTTTATTTTTTCTTATGTTATGTTTCCTTTTCTTTTCTTTCTTGTTCCTCTCTCTTTCTTTTCTCATCTATTTTCCCTTTATTTGCCTTCTTTTTTTTTTCCTTTTCTTTTTTCTCATTTTCTTTATGTTTTTTCATCCCCTCACACTTCTGGTAAAGGGGGTATTTATAAGGGGCAAGGGGGAGGGAGCTACCCTACCTTTGTCTAATCATGACAAAGGGGTAAGGTGGTTTGGGCGACCATTGTGTAGCCGCTTGCAGGTTTGTGCCCCTGCCCCTTTCATCATAGTGGTAGGCCATGAAGGGGTGTAGGGTGTGTCCAGGTTTTCAGAGAGATAGAGAGAGATGTTGCAAAAGACGGGAAGAAAAACCTTCTTCACCTGCTTGCAGAGCGTCCAGAGGAAGAAGATGGCTAACAATGCCATCGAAATGGAACCATTTTAAAGTTTCATTTTTTTGAGTAATAGTGAATAAAATAACATCTTTTTGTACACAACATGTTGTTTCATTTAAAAGAAAATGGTGCCAAAAAGTCTTTGTTTCGAAATCAGTCCTTAATTTTTTATTTATTCAATTAAGTCCTTAATTGAGATTTTGATTTCAAGAATCTATTCAATTGTGTCAGTGCCAAATTCAAATGTCAACCCTAAAGTTGGCCACCATTTTTCATTTTGGTCCTTGGTCTTGAATTTATGCATTTTACCCTCAATTGATTAACAAACTTCCTATTTCTTCAATTTGACCCCTGAATTGATCAATTTCAACCCTTATATTCACACGCCTTTTCAGTTTTGTTCAAGGTTTTGGATTCAATCAAGTTCCTAATTGCCCATCAAACTTTAATATTTATGCAATTACACCCCTGATTTAACCAAATTAACTCTTAAAAATTGTAATTCGATCCCTAAACTTTAATTCCTTCCAATTAAAGCTTAAATTGACTTAAAAATCAATTTTTCTTGCAATTAAAACCTTCATAAATTCAATTAAGCTTTTAACAAAATCTAATTGGGTGCTTAAACATTCAATTTCAAATTGCTCTTCCTTCTATTGAATTTTCTTTGCCAACAGAGCTTTCATCAGTAGAAAATTTATTGTCATATTTTACTTTTTATACTTTTGAACCTCCTTAATTAGCGATCCCCATAGTTTGACATCTTTTACATAAAGGTCATTAGTTGCGAATTTCTTCAATTTAGCCCTTAATTGACCCCAAAACTTTAATTTTCTTGTGATTTTACCCCTGATTTGAACTAATTGACTTGGTAAAAATTAAGTGTGGACTCCTAAAATTCCAATCTTCTCAATTAAGCCCCGATTTTCATCTCTTTAAGGCCATGAGATCCATCCCTATTTATAGAGGGTGGAAGAGCGATATTTTATCTTAAATGATGTCAAATATTGGCCCTTGATTCGACTTAGAAGGATTCCAAACATTGGCTCAAATTAGTCATCATGACCTGATAAAATTACTACAGAAAGGCTGGTCATGTTGGCCACTTTGTGGCGGTGCCACAACCATTATGCCGTCAATCGGCCAGAATGAACCGCACCGGGGTGTGATCAAATGTCAGGTCATTGTTTACGAGCTAGTTTTGTCAAATTGGATGGAGAAATGAAGCATTAAATGCATTGGAAAGGTAGCCCCCTTAGCAGTCTTTTCAGGCAAAAATTTCAAGAAGAAGATGAACAATAACCAAAACATATTAGTAAAGTTCATTTTAGTCCATCAATTTATGATTTCTCTTAATTACACCCCTAATTGGCTTTAAACTTTAAACTTTGTTTAATTTTGCCCTAGGTGAACTTCAATTTCAGCCCTGGATTTCAACACCTTTTTTGTCTTGGTCCTTAGTCTTGGATTTACGCAACTTGACCCTCAATTGACCATTAAACTTTTAATATTTTTTTTAAAATTCACCATTGATTTCATCCAAATTTGTCACCATAGAATTCGTTGCATTTTACAAAAAAATCATTGACTGTGAATTTCTTCAATTTAACCTTTAATTGACCTCAAAACTTTAATTTTCTTGTGATTTTGTCCTTATTTTGAACCAATTGACTTAGTAAAAATTAAATTTGATTTTCTAAAATTCAAATCTTCTCAATTAAATCTAAATTAAGCTTCTAAATTTATTTTTTTACCAATTAAGCCTATAATAAAATTTTAAACCAATCTTTTACACTTCGCATTCGATTTTTAGCGTTGAATAAAAAAAATCCTTTTTTTTTTCCATAGGAACCAAATACAAGCTGAAGGATGCTGCCTCCGAGTTGCCTAGAAAATAGTGTCCTAGGTACGTATACGGGTCTTGACCATTTGGCAACACTTGTTCGAGAGATCAAAGTCAATTACCGTTTCGCGCATAGCTAGCATGCACCGGATACTACATGACCAGGTTTTTCCAGTCTTTGGACGGATTGATTCAAGAAACACATTTTGCTCCTCAGCACAAGCAATCTCACTCACCCGTTCATCTGAATCTTTTGGACACGATAAATACTAATTGGAGGACTAGCTTTTTCTTTGTTCAATTCAAGGTCCTTTTAGGAGTGCTTACTACAATAGAGAGGCCACCGCCTTCTCGATAGTCTAATAAACTCTCTCAACTTGTAAATCACAGAATTTGCAGATGAAATCTGTTAATTAGGAAGTCCTAATATGTATGAAATAATTTCCATTGTTATAATTCTAATATGGAAAAACATGTGAATATAATCCCTTTTCTTTTAATTAGGAGCTGGAATTCCTGTGGGAAAGTTAAATGATATTTATCATTTGTTGGCCTCTTTGTGAGCTAACTTCCTAGCTCTCTGAAATATTCAGTTAATCGATCGGCATTCCCTCAAAGAACTCTGCTAGTTGGTTTTTCTATTACCAATTTTCTAAATCAAAGTCTAATCCTAATATAATTCAAAGAATTGAAAATAGTTAATTGTTTACTCTTTTCTTTATTCCTTTCATAGCCTACGGAAATTGTCGATAACTTGTTTTATTCATTCATAACCTCATATGAATTGGACACGTATACAACATGTTATTCCAGTCTCCGAACCATGTTATATTTCAAACTTCAACCCATGCCAAGTCATTTGTAAGAATGCATTCATTTTCCGCACACAATTCAATTGAGCAAGCAAAACTCCTGCCTCGTACGTAAGACATGGACATGTTATATGTCTATATATATGAACATAATTCCCCTGCTCCAACCCATTCTCTTCCAGCACCCTTTTTTTCTTTAACTTTCATACGCATTATCTGCGACAGAGTTTCATTTAGAAAAAGAAAAGGAAATGGCCTTCAACGGAAAGAGTCGTGCCGCAATTTCTTTCACATTGTTCGCCATTTTGTTCACTTTAAGCACACTACAATGTGGTGCAGCCATGAGGCCATTGCATGGAGAGCAATTGTTGAAAAAACATTTTCCACTTATCGAGTCCCTTCAACAAGGCCCAGTGCCGCCATCTAAGGGTTCCCCTGGCACGCACATCCCAGAAGGAAGTGGCACCAGCAAGTTGAATGAAATGAACTTTGTTGGCGGTGCCAATCGTCAACCACCGCCTGCCTTTCCCAGCTCAGTTACTGAACAATCCAAAGCCTCTAATTAGTCCACAGTTTTAAGACTGCAAACCGGGATATATATGGCGATTATAGGGTTTCATTCCCTAAATAAACCGAATGTGTTACACAAATGTCATGGTGTTGAAATATTCTTGTTCTTTAATAAATACTGGGATGGTTTGGTGCAAAATTTCTCCAAGTCTGTGTGTTTTTAAATACATAAGAGGGCACTTCATTTTATACATTCATACTTGCTAGTTCATCACATGCTTGCTTCATTTTACCTCTTGCGTTCTTCTCAATCTCAAGTTCTTTAACTGTTTTCAATAGAGATGCACATACTAAATCTTCTTTATGAAGAGATAAATATGTTGTTAAATAATCATCTCAATTCAATAACTTAACTTGTTAGGTGAGGTTCCAAGATATGATTTTATATTATTCCTTAACACATCATCTCAAGTGAAAGTTATTTAGGTTTGAAACTTGCACAGGCTTACACTATTTTATGCTTAATTTTATCAAATAAATAAGAATGGTGAGATTCGAACTCGTGACTGCTTGGTCATCAAAGCTCTGATATCATGTCAAAAAACCATCTCAACCTAATAATTTAAACTATTAGATGAGGTCACAAGATATTATTTTATATTATTTTTTAACATATGCATTTATAAAAAGTAATTAACAATGTTTAACTACGTTACAAGAGCAAAATAAACCTTAGAAAAAAGTTGTTGGACTCAAATATTACATCAATAATTATTATTCTACTCTAGTTATTTTATGACAAAAAAATAACACCAAGGATAGTCTTGTGGTGATTAAATTTAATTAAAATTTTAATTTTAAAATGTGACATATGTTTAAATATGTCAAGATGAATTATTTAAAAAAAACATATGGCTTTCTTCCCAAATGTTTTTGTTTTCTTATACATATTTAAAGATTAGTAAAAAAACAATTCTAAATTTCTTTTTTTTTCATAAACAAACAGTCCTATTATTTTCAGAAGATAAATAACGGGTCGGCCACAACAAGGCTCGCCCTCTGAATCAAGGTTTAAGGTTTAAGTTTAGGCTTGCACAACTAGTTATTTACCCAGACTCTCATAGACCATAAGTTCCTAGTAATCATAATATTAAGTGGCAACTTCTGAACCCTCATCATAATTAAACCCAAAACCTTTTTCTTCCCAACAAAACACCTTTCATGGAGGCACATTTATTTTTTTGCGAGCTCAGTCATTCAACGTCACCCCGCGACAGGATGGTGACTCTGCTGGGGACAACCTTGTCTGGTTGGACTAGCATTTGCATGTTCGATTATTTGCCTATTTGTGTTGGTCGATCTCAATTTTAGCTTGTATTTTACTGCCTTTTTACTTCTTGTTCTTGCATAAGTATGTCAGGTGTGGATTAATGCCCCCATGCATTTTAAATTTTGTGAATAAACTCAATTTTAGGTTAGATAGGGAGTAGCGATCTGCCTCATGACTTTCAGTCGGAGTTCAGATTCATGAAACATCCAACTATGAGTTAAGTATTTACTCGATAATGATGGTTATATTGTGCCCCAACCATCCTTATAAACCCTTATATTGCCTTCACGTAAAGGAGTCACTGGGTAGTTCATAAACCTTTTGAGATCAGGTAGAAAGCTTACCCTTATGTAGTGGCCTAAAACCTTCCCTTAGGTACAGACTCCTTAATAATTCATTTTTCATACATGCATATACATCCATTCATTGTAAATAACATACATACATGTATCATATTGAAATATAGGTCCTCAAAGTGTCTACACCACCCGACTTCGAGCAAGAAACATGGAAGATGAAGAGTGTGCTCACCGTAATGCTCATTTTAAAAAGAATTGGAGTCTTTGAAGGCAAGAGTGGCTCATCTCACCAGCTTACTTGAGCAAACACTTAGAAATGCCTATGGTGAAGGTCCTTCCAACCAACCCATCACCTTTATTCAGACCTCGATAACAACTCAACATGAAGAAAGAAGGGGCATGGTCAAGAGCCCCTACACAATCCAGCATCTGTGCGGTTAGAAGCACCGGCACTAGCCCTTGTAGTTGTAGAAGTGTTTTCCAATGAATCCCACAAGACAAAGTCATTTGATGACATTGATCAAAATAAGATGGCAGCACTGAAAGCTAGAATCAGAGCCATTAAAGGGGTAAACTTATATGACCCAATACGGGTAGCAGGAAGATGTTTGGTCCTAAATGTGGTTGTACCGAAAAGGTTTCGTGCTCCTGAATTCATCAAATACATTAGAACACAATGCCCTATCACCTACCTCAAGTCTTACTGCAACAAAATGACAGAAGTAGTACACGATAAGAAACTATTGATGCACTTTTTTCAAGATAGTTTAAGTGGCGCGGTATTGAGCTGGTACATGAGGCTGGACAATACAAGGATCCAAAGATGGAAAGACGTGGTAGAAGCTTTTGTTAGGCAGTACAAGTACAACATGAACATTACTCCTGACAGAACCAGCTTGTCCAATCTAGAAAAAGGAGACAAAGAAAGTATAAAGGAGTATGCCCAAAGATAGAAAGATTTAGTTGTACAAGTGCATCCCTCATTCTTGGACAAAGAAATGGTAACTCTATTTGCCAACACACTCAAGCCATCATACTATGAGTATGTGATGGGTAGTTCAGCACTGCAATTTACTAATGTTGTGGTAGTAGCTGAGCGCATAGAGAAAGGAGTCAAGAGTGGTAGAATTTCTACATCCACCAAGAAAAAAGGCTTCAAAGGAAAAAGGAGACAAGTTGACCATGTTAAAAATGGCTGCAGAAGTAGGAAAAATCAATTCCTAAACTACCACACCCCATCCCAGATTGCCAATTTCAATCTCAACTCTCCATTTCTCACTAAAAAACCTGAGCCCCTAAACTTTCAAGCCAAAAACCAAATTGAAAATTTTTAAAAGAAGAATTATCAAATGGTCTAGGAACAGCTAGCCCCATTTCAATATATCAAAAGCTACCAAGTTTCGGACTTGTAGCTCCAGAACCACTTGTACATCTGTAGCCACCTTACCCCAATTGATACAAACCCGACCTCACCTGTGAGTACTATGTTGGCGTTGCGGGGCATAGCATTCATTCCTGCAATGCTTTCAAGAAGAGGCTCATGTAGTTTATTAAAATTGGCTGGATAACATTTGAAGAAACTCTACTTCAATTTTTAGAAAATAGTATTTATTTTCTTTTAAAATTTCTCCGTCACTTTCTTGAAATTTTTCTTACACCAATATTATATCTCATCATTATACATTATTTAATATTTTTCATCTATTTTTAATTAAAAACTTATTGGATTTACAATTACATATAATTATTTACATGCTAACAAAATATTATTGACACTTCATTCTCTCATTTCTTTACATCTTTTACACTTGGCTTGCGATTCTTAACGTTGAATCAAACATAACCTTTTTTTTTTTCAAAGGAACCAAATACAAGCTTAGGGATGCTGCCTCCGAGTTGCCTACAAGATCATAGTGTCCTAGGTATGTATGCGTGTCTTGACCATTTGGCAACGCTTGTTCGAGAGATCAAAGTCAATTACCGTTTCGCACATAGCTAGCATGCACCGGATACTACATGACTAGGTTTTTCCAGTCTTTGGACGAATTGATTCAAGAAACACATTTTGCTCCTCAGCACATGCAATCTCACTCACCCGTTCATCTGAATCTTTTGGACACGATAAATACTACTTGGAGGACTAGCTTTTTCTTTGTTCAATTCAAGGTCTTTTTAGGAGTGCTTACTACAATAGAGGCCACCACCTTCTCGATAGTCTACTAAACTCTCTCAACTTGTAAATCACAGAATTTGCAGATGAAATTAATTAGGAAGTCCTAATATGTATGAAATAATTTCCATTGTTATAATTCTAATATGGAAAAACACGTGAATATAATTCCTTTTTTTTTAGGAGCTGGAATTCCTGTGGGATTATTGAGTCACTTTCCAGGAACATACCTGTTTGAAAGTTCAATGATATTTATCATTTGTTGGACTCTTTGTGAACTAACTTCCTAGCTCTCTGAAAATATTCAGTCATCGATCGGCATTCCCTCAAAGAACTCTGCTAGTTGGTTTTTCTATTACCAATTTTCTAAATCAAAGTCTAATCCTAATATAATTCAAAGAATTGAAAATAGTTAATTGTTTACTCTTTTCTTTATTCCTTTCATAGCCTACGGAAATTGTCGATAATTTGTTTTATTCATTCATATCCTCATATGAATTGGACATGTATACAACATATTATTCCAGTCTCCGTACCATGTTATATTTCAAACTTCAACCCATGCCAAGTCATTTGTAAGATTAATCCAAGCATGTTCCGCACAAGTCAATTGACCAATTAACAGGTGATTGAGCAAGCAAAACTCCTCCCTCGTATGTAAGACATGGACATGTTGTCTGTCTATATATATGAACATCATTCCCCTGCTCCAGCCCGTTCTCTTCCAGTCCCCTGTTTTTAAACTTTCATACGCATTATCTGCAACAGAGTCCTTAAGTTCATTTTAAAAACATGGCCTTCAATGGAAATAGTCGTGTCACAAATTTTTTCACTTTGTTCACCATTTTGTTGACTTTAAGCACACTACAATGTGGTGCAGCCATGAGGCCATTGCATGAAGAGCAATTGTTGAAAAAACACGTTCCACATATCGAGTCCCTTCAACGGGGACCAGTACCGCCATCTGAGCCTTCCCCTTGCACGCACATCCCTGGAGGAAGTGGCACCTGCAAGTTGAATGAAAAGAACTTTGTTGGCCATGCCAATCGTCAACCACCGCCTGCCTTTCCCAGCTCAGTTACTGAACAATCCAAAGCCTCTGATTAGTCCACAGTTTTAAGACTGCAACCGGGATATATATGGCGATTATAGGGTTTCATTCCCTAAATAAACCGAAAGTGTTAACAAATGTCATGGTGTTGAAATATTCTTGTTCTTTAATAAATACTGGGATGGTTTGGTGCAAAATTTCTCCAAGTCTGTGTTTTTAAATACATAAGAGGGCACTTCGTTTTATACATTCATACTTGCTAGTTCATCACATGCTTGCTTCATTTTACCTCTTGCGTTCTTCTCAATCTCAAGTTCTTTAACTGTTTTCAATAGAGATGCACATACTAAATCTTTTTTACGAAGAGATAAATTATAAGGAAATCACCATAACCTCAGCTCATCAATGATCTACTTCCATGTATAGCACCTTAATAGTTGCAGTCTTGTTTATGACTTATATTCGTTCATTAAGCTCTTCCCTTAACAGTCATAGTAATTGTATTATATATAGACAATGTTGTAATGGAATATCTATGAAGCTTCTGCATCAATTCATTTGTAATAATCCTTTTATGGTATCAGAGCTCCCTTCTCCCACAAGATTCGAAACGTTCTCCATGTCGACTAATGGCAACCCTACTCCTCTCTCAAACTCTGTGTCTTCACTCCCTCTTATCACTATCAACACTTCCAGCCAATTACCCTACAAACTCACATCCTCAAATTATCTTTCCAGGCATGCAACTTTTCTCACCATTCTCATTGGATATGATCGAATGAAATATTTGGATGGCACTCTGCAATGCCCTCCTACACCTGATGCAAACTCTTCTACCTCTGTTGGGGCACTCCATGCACATTGGACCAGGCAGGACCACTTGTTGTTGAATGCCATTTTTGCTTCTGTTTCTGAAGCAGTTGTGTCCCTTTTGCTATGACTACTACAAGTCGTGATGCCTGGCAACATCTCGCTCGCTTGTTTGCCAGCAAATCTCGGGCCAGGATTATGCAGTTGAAAAAAGATCTCACCTTTATTCAAAGGGGATCTCGCACGGTGTTTGAGTTCCTTCATGCAGTCAAGATGATTGCAAATGAACTCTCGTTGATTGATGCACCTGTTTCAGATGATGATTTGACATTATATGTGCTTAATGGTCTTGGCTGTGAATTTAGAGATATGGTGGCTCCCATACGCACGAGAGAAATTGCCCTGTCTTTTGCAGAATTGCATGATCTATTAATTGGCCATGAACATTATCTCAAACGCATGGATGGACAACCTTCTTCAAATCTGGTTGTCACAACTAACACCTCTCAAAGGAGGTCATCAAATCCTCGGTTCAAACACAATAAAAATCATTTCAATCGTTTCAATACAGGTTCTACCAAGAAGTCGTCTGTTGTCTACCAAATATGTGATCTGGTCACACTGCCAAGAACTGTGTTAAATTGCAGTCTTCACCTTCTGTAAATTACACTACCTCTTCTACTCCATCGAAAGGTAAATGGCTTCTTGATTCCGCAGCTTTGCATAATATTACGTCTGATTTGGCTAATCTTTCTATCCATTCTGAGTATGATGGTCAGGATGAGGTGGTCCTTAGTGATGGTACAGGTTTGCATATTGCTAATATTGGTTCCACTGCTATCTCCTCCCCTTCCCGCTCTTTTCGTTTAAAAGAAACTCTGCATGTGCCCCTCATTCATAAAAACTTGATATCAGTTCATAAGTTCACTTATGATAACAATGTTGTTGTTGAATTTCACCCTTTCTTTTATCTTGTGAAGGATCTGATAACGGGAGCGGTGCTCATGCGAGACAGGTGTGAAGATGGTGTTTATCCTGTGGAACTATGTCCTCCCTCGTCTCAAGCTCATGATGTCACTCTAGCTGGCACACGTGCCTCCCTTGATCATTGGCATCACAGGCTGGGACATCCCAGTTCCAAACTTTTGTCCTCTCTTCTTCGCAGTTATAATTTACCAGTGTCTTCCTCTCAGTCGTCTTTACTGTCTTGTGTTTCATATCAGTGCAATAAGTCACATAAATTGCCCTTTAGTGTCACGTCCCTTACAAGTCATGCTCCCCTTAAATATTTATATGCTGATGTTTGGGGTCCATCTTTGGTTCCTTTTATTAATGGCTACCGCTATTATGTACTCTTCGTCGATCATTTTACGAAGTATTGCTGGTTCTATCCTATGCATAACAAGTCGAGTGTGGCTACTTTATTTGTTCAATTTGCAACCATGATTGAAAATCAGTTCTCTAGAAAAATTAAGAGCTTTTATTCCGACAACGGTGGTGAATTTATCAAACTTAGACCTATTCTTGTTGCTCGTGATATTAGCCATTTTACTACTGCACCGCATACTCCCCAGCAAAATGGCACTATTGAACATCGCCATCGACATATTATCGACACTGGTATGGCCCTTTTACATCATGCTTCAGCCCCTTCCACTTATTAGACATGTGCCTTGGCCACGACAGTTTATCTTATTAATCATCTTCCTACTATATTACACTCACGTTAGAGTCCTTTTGAAGTTTTATTTGGAAGGATTCCTGACTATCATAAGCTGCGCACATTTGGATGTCAATGTTATCCCTGGCTTGTTCCATGTCGTGCAAATAAGTTTCAATCTAAATCCTATCCTTGTGTCTTTCTTGGTTATTCCCCTACCCAAGATGCATTTCAATGTCTACATCTTAAAACAGGTAAAATCTATCTCTCGCGTCATGTCACTTTGGATGAAAACATTTTTCCTTTTACAAAAGCATCACTCTCTACCCCTCAGCCTGTTGCGCCCCCCCTCCCCTATGTCCTGCTTCGTCTCCTCCTTTTCTTATTCCTCCTATTTGCATGGTTCCATTGGATAATCCTACCCTCACATCTATCGTGCCTGATGCTACAGCCCCTGTGACTCTGTCTCCTACACCAGGTATGGCTTCTCCTTCTTCTTCTTCTTCTAATCATTTATGCTCCTCTACATCTTCTCTACCTATAGAACTTGTGCTTTCCACCCGTACTCATTTCATGGTCACTTGGGCTCAAAACAATATCTTTTGTCCTAAGCAACTCTCGGTCACTACCAAGCATCCCCTTGCATTGCCATTAGAACCCACAGCGTCTCTCAAGCTCTCAAAAACCCCAGGTGGCGTAAAGCCATGGCAGATGAATTTACTGCCTTAGTCTCTCATGGCACTTGGCGTCTAGTCCTTCGACCCTTAGCTTCCAATTTAATTGGCTGTAAATGGGTGTTTAGGATTAAACGCAATCCGGATGGTACAGTGGATCATTTTAAAGCACGTCTTGTGGCTAAGGGATTTAATCAAATACCAGGTGTTGATTATACTGAGACCTTTAGTCCAGTCATTAAACTGACCACCATTCGCCTCATTCTATCCATTGCTCTGTCAAATAACTGGCCTCTCAAACAGCTCGATGTTAACAATACGTTCCTTCATGGTCAGTTAACAGAACAAGTGTTTATGCATCAACCTGCTGGTTTCATTGATCAGTCTCATCCTCATCATGTTTGCTCTCTTCAGAAGTCTATCTATAGTCTCAAGCAGGCGCCTAGAGCCTGGTATACTACCTTACACTCCAGCCTTATTACATTGGGTTTCTTTAATTCCAAGTCTAACAACTCCTTATTCATCTTTAATCGAGATGGTGTTCTACTCTATGTGTTGGTCTATGTTGATGACTTAATGCTCACAAGTAATAATAATACATTTCTGCAGCATGTTGTCACCTCTTTAGGTGAAACGTTTTCTCTAAAGGAACTGAATGATTTACATTATTTTCTTGGGGTGGAAGTTATACCGATTTCAGCAAGGTTTGTTCCTCTCTCAAAACCGTTATATTCATGATCTTCTTATCAGGTTGAATATGGTTGGCGCTAAGACAATTCACACCCCTATGTATGTGTCTACGAAGCTTATGCTTGATGATGGTTCAGCCAACTGTGATGCCACTGAATACAGACGCATCATTGGCTCTTTTCAATATCTCTCGCTCACTCGTCCAGACTTGGGTTTTGCAATCAATTGCCTTGCTCAGTTCATGCACAAACCAACGATGACACATTAGCAACATGTTAAAAGACTCTTGCGCTATGTCAAACAGACCATGCATTTTGGTCTCTTGCTGCGTCGCCAATCCCACCCAGTACTTCGAGGGTTCTTTGATGCTGACTGGGGTGGAAATCTTGATGATTGTAAGTCCACCACGGCGTATATAATCTTCCTGGGTAATAATCCTATCAACTGGCGTACTAGGAAACAAAAGGTTGTGGCTCGTTTCTCTATAAAAGCTTAGTACAGGGCACTTGCCACTGCAGCTTCTGATATTCCATGGATAAAATCTCTCCTTGATGAACTAGGTCTCACGTTACGTGAACCACCTCTCCTGCTTTGTGATAATGTTGGAGCCACTCAGCTTAGTCTCAATCCTATTCTACATTCCAGAATGAAACATATCGCTATTGACCTTCACTTTGTTTGTGACTTTGTCCATCGTGGCCACCTGTGTGTTGCACATGTGCATACGGATGATCAGCTTGTTGATTTGCTAACCAAGCCACTGGCTCGGTCTCTTTCACTTTGCTGCGTGACAAAATCAACGTTGCTGATGGAACGTCCATTTTGAGGGGTCGTATAAGGAAATCACCATAACCTCAGCTCATCAGTGATCTACTTCCATGTATAGCACCTTAATAGTCGCAGTCTTGTTTATGACTGTATATTCGTTCATTAAACTTGTCGCACCCGACATCGCGGCGGCCCTAAAAATAATTTCTAATTTAAGGAAAAAGAACAGATTTCTAGCATCTTGTTCTTTTAGGGAAAAAAAATGTTTTGTTTGGGAAGTCGCCACCTAGTATTATGGTCACTAGGAACCCTAACTGATCAACAGAGATTCTATAGTTCGGGACTGATTACGTAAAAGGGAAGATATTATCACCCCTTAAACGTTCTGCCTAAGGCAAACTGCATTGCTTTTTTTTTTCTTCAAATGCTAAATTTTTTATTGGTTTACGTTTTGATGATTTATTCACAATATTCCTGACTCTGGCGTCAGTGAATATTTGACTACGGATAATTCCAACTCTGGCGTTGGTAACTATTACGTGGCCATAAAAATAAATTTGGATTAATATATTTTTTATTCATGACCCTAATGCTAGTGAATAAGCAAATAAATTAAATTCATTTTATTACTATTACGTGGCCACACATTTTTTATTTTTTTTATGTCAAATAAAAAAAACAAATAAAAAACAAATAAATCAAAATAAATAAAATTAAATCAGTGTTTTTTATTCCTGACTCTAGCGTCAGTGAATAAATAAATCAATTTATTTTTCATACATGCACATATATTTTTTTATTGATAAATAAAATAAAATATAATGAATAAGAATAATATAAACTTAAACCAATATTTTACTCCCGACTCTGGCGTTGGTGAATAAACCGGTAAATTTATATTATTTTTATTCATGTTTAAACATTATTTTTTTTTTTTTTTTATTTTCTCCTTTTTAAATTTTTTATTATTTTTGGGGCTGGGCCCAGCTCAGCCTATAGGGGCTGGACTAAGCCCAGCCGGCCCAGCCCAGTCACTGGCCCAAGCCAGTGACCCAGCTGGGCCACAGCACGCATGAACTAGTTTCATGCGTGCATGGCGTTGTGCCAAGGTAATTAATTACCTTGGCACAGTGCCTAATGCACTGAACTTCCAAAACAAAAAAAACGAATGAAAACAGAGGAAGCTTACCTTGTTGCAGTTTGCTTCGCCGGAGTGCTAGCGTATCAGGCGGCGATCAATGGCGGCGTTTCGTCAATAATAAGCTAGAATCCTTCCTCCAACCTCTGCCTTTCTGCCCTCTGCTTCCTCTGCCTTTGTCTGAAAAATTGTCCCCGTGCTCTGTTTTTTTTAAATTCTCCCAACTCTCTCTTGGTTCGTTTTTGTTTTCGTAGCTTTAGGCCGGTGTTGGTGAGGGGAAGCTCGTTTTCAGTATGGGGTTCCAAAAGTACTCAAAAAATGCAGCTGGTCTCTTTGTGTTTCGGGTTTCTTTCTTCTCTATCTCCTCTGTTTTTTTTATCACTCTCTCCAACCTCCTGCTCTTCGGTGCTGCTCGGTTTATATAGGGCTTGGCGGGTTGATAACGGGCGGCAGGCTGAGGGTCGACCACCATTAAGGCGCCCGTTACTGAAACCAACGGACGATCATTACTGCTGCAACGTTCGGCGTCCTTTACTGTAGAAAACGGTCACTGGGTTAAAGGCGAAGAAGATGAACAACGTCTTCAAAACGACGTCGTTTGGCCATTTGTCCTTTTGATCCATGCAGTTTTGAAAGTCTTGCAATTAAACCCCTGGTTTAAACTGTAATTGCCCCCCTGCATTTGCGCGCCTTTTTTAATGTAGTCCTTGGATTTTAATTTCGCAATTTAGACCCCCAATTAAACCCCAAACTTTGCTATTTCTTCAATTAAGTCCTTGATTTCACTAATTTAATTAAATCCAAAGTCCAATTAAGTCTAAAACTTATCAATTCTCCAATTAAGCCCCTGATTGGATTAATTAAATTAATTCCAAGCTTAATTAAGTCTCAAAACTTATTAATTCTCCAATTAAACCCTTGATTGGATGAATTAAATTAATTTCAAGCTTGATTAAGTCTAAAAATTTATCAATTCTCCAATTAAACCCTTGATTGGATTAATTAAATTAATTCCAAGCTCAATTAAGTCTCAAAACTTATCAATTATCTAATTAAACCCTTAATTGGATTAAGTAAATTAAATCTAAGCTTAATTAGATTAAACCCCAAAACTTCTAATCATGTTGCCCTTAACCCAAATTCATTCTTCATTTATCTCATTTTACTTGTTTTTTTTTTATCATTATTATTTTTTTTTTTATCATCATCATCATTTTTTTCTTTTCAGTAAATAAAATAATAATAATAATAATAATTAAAATAAGATGGTCAAAAATTGGGTTATGACAGTTGCCCCCTCTTTATAATATTTACTATGCAAAGATATTGGAAAATTTCATTTTCTTTTAGCTTTGTGTAGTAAATTTATAAAGAAAAGTAGATACAGAAAGGATTTTTTTTTTTTTTTTAAGTCTTGAAAACTTTGAAAACAGCAGATTGACACACTACTTTTACTAAGAGATGTAGAAATCAAGAAACAAGTCATTTGGAAGACGACCCATCTTTTTTTTATTGTTTTTTTGTTTTTTGTTTTTTTTTTTTTTGTTTTCATTTTGTTTGTTTTGTTGTTTTTTTTTTTTTGTGGTTTCATTGTGATGGGTGACCTATCTAAGTATATTAAAAAGGAAAATGAGAGGCTCGAAGGCGCACTCAAAAGAATGCAAGAAGAAAGCGAGTGCTCAAAGGCGCGCTCGAAGAGGAAAGCGAGGGCTCAAAGGCCCTCAAAGGGAAAAGCGAGGGCTCAAAGGCGCGCTCGAAGAGAAAAGCAAGTGCTCAAAGGCACTCAAAGAGGAAAGCAAGTAGGAAAGCGAGGGCTCGAAGGCGCGCTCGAAGAGAAGCGAGGGCTCAAAGGCGCGCTCGAAGAGAACAGCGAGGGCTCAAAGGCGCGCTCGAAGAGAAGCGAGGGCTCAAAGGCGCGCTCGAAGAGAACAGCGAGGGCTCAAAGGTGCGCTCAAAGAGGAAAGCGAGGGCTCAAAGGCGCGCTCGAAGAGAACAGCGAGGGCTCAAAGGCGCGCTCGAAGAGGAAAGCGAGGGCTCAAAGGCGCGCTCGAAGAGAAGCGAGGGCTCAAAGGCGCGCTCGAAGAGAACAGTGAGGGCTCAAAGGCGCGCTCGAAGGGAAGCGAGGGCTCAAAGGCGCGCTCGAAGGGAGAAAGCGAGT
The DNA here is from genome assembly GCF_951802175.1 of Populus nigra. Lineage (NCBI taxonomy): Eukaryota > Viridiplantae > Streptophyta > Magnoliopsida > Malpighiales > Salicaceae > Populus > Populus nigra. Next base: position 5,306,814 of record NC_084861.1, on the reverse strand, counting down.
GCTCAAAGGCACTCGAAGAGGAAAGCGAGGGCTTGAAAGCGCCCTAAAAATGATGATCAAAGGCTCGAGGGTGCATTTGAAGGGAGGTATGGCTCGAAGGTGTTCTCGAAAAGGGAGGTAGGGTTAAGAAACGCAATACCTTGGATGGTCAATGGCTCGAAAGCGCACTTGAAAGGAGATAAGGACTTGAGAGCGCCCTAAAAATGATGATCAAAGGCTCGAAGGCGCATTTTAAGGAGGTGGAAAAACAAAGAGATTTTTCAGAGGGCCTAATTCTCGTGGGCGGCTTGCCCAGGTTGAAAAATTCTCAAAAGGTGAAAATTTTTCAAAAGAAATTTCAATCCTGGCCATTTCAAGTTGGCCTTCCACTTGATGGATTCCGTTGAAATTTTCTCTAATGAGATTTGCAAAACTTATTGTCCAATTTCTCAAAGTTTAGATGATATGCATGCATCTTTACCTGATTTGAAATATAGGCCCCCCATTTCTTCTTTGTCTTCTTGTTGCTTGACTGATGAGGACTTGCTACCTCTGATTTGGGTCATATTTGTCGCTTGGCTTCTAGCCCACTCGAGTTGGCCCATGTAAGTCTATTTCCAGATTTGTTTGCACAACTTAGCCTTTGTGGTGCCCATCGTGACCCACTTGCTTGCTAGAGATTTTGTCTTGTCAAATAATTTGAGAGGATCATTCATTACTCCTTGTCTCACTACTAAAAACATTCGGTGTCACTTGCTGAAAGGATCAAACTGTCTTTTGTAAACCAAAATGCCCCCTTGTCTGGTTGAAGGAAATTACCATCTCTTTTTCTGGAATTTTTTCTAAACACAATGTTACCCCCTTGTACTGGTCATTGCCCCCAAGTGTGCTAGGTAGTGACTTAGACAAATAATGGTTTTAAAGGACCATTCTCTCATTTCTCTCCTTTTCATTTTGGTGAAGGAATATGGGTCTAGAATGAATCTTGAAATCTTGATCTTGCATTTTGAAAACAAAAATTATTTTGATGTGAATCTGAAACAATTTGCTTTTGAAATCTTGCAACTCCTTGGTTATTTTCTTTCTTGTAAAAGAGATTATGTGCTCTTGTGTTTGGCAATGAGGTCTTCGGTTAAAATACATCATGAGGTGACCTTTTGTTGTTTTTTTTTGTTGTTTTTTTTTTTTTGTTTTTTTTTTTAGGTTTTCAAAGTGAAGGGCTCGAGAAAAAAGCTCGAGGTTTTGTTTGAGAAAAACTTGTCTCTTTTTGAACATTCATCTTTATCAGCATGAATAATAATGAGTAGTTTATTCTTGATGTCATGAAAAGTATTCTTTGCATTTTGAGAGCATTGTTTATTGTTCTAGGTTGCTTGCTTGCTTGATTAGAAAGGACTTTTACATGCATGTAATGTAGGCTGTGGTTCTTGGTTTATGAAAGAAAAGGATTCATAAGGCTCAAAGAGTGTTTCAGGGTTTCAAAGACCGAGGATCACTATCAACAGTTTGTCTCGTGACGTCATTCACATTTTCTTTTGCCACTCTTCTTTGATTTGCTGCTTCTTCTTTTTTATCGCTTTGCTAGGGCATACTCCTTTTATCTTGGATGCCACTTTTTCTAGTGATTTGGGCATGCCCCCTAGCATTTGAGTTTCTTGAGCTCTTATGCCTTTTTGGCTTTCTCACAGCTTTTTCTCTTTTCTCATTGAAATTTTCTCTTGCCCCCCAGTGTGGGGTATGATCCTAGTCGGGATTTGTTTTCATGAAAGAAAAATTATTCAGGCTCAAAAAGGGAATCGCAAGGGATGTACTTATTTCAGAAAGTGAAAGGAATAACAAAGATGGCCTTTCCTCATTTCAAGCGCAAGCCACTATGATCAATAAACTTTGACCTTATCTAGTGTGATAGTTTGGTCTTTGCAAAGATGCATTTCAAGGGTTATGAGCAACAAGTTCACTACATACCATTATTCATACATTTAAAAACAACATGATTCAAGAGTCATGGGGTAAGGGTGTTTATTCATTTCTTTTTTATATAATTTAGTCACCTCAATGATAGAGTTGCTTGATTCACTTGTCATTCTACAAGTAGAATGTTAAAAATATGGTTTTGAATAAACATCAAATTATTTTCGGAATCAAAATGCAAGATCAATTTTTTTTCAAAACTCCAATAGGGAAACTGATTTTGGTAAAAGAGATGAATTGCGTCTATTGAGATCGTGCGAGGTCGTAAAAGGTTTTTTTTTTTTTTTTTTTGCAGGCACCCTCTTCAAACAATATGCAAAGAGAAATCATTGGCCCAAACTTATTTATTGATTTGATAAAGACTTATACATCATGGATAGTATTTCTTTACAGAATCTGAGTTCACAGGCCTAACTACGTCTTCCCCATCCATTCTTGTTAGCATCAACGCCCCTCCTGAAAATGCCTTCTTCACTATATATGGTCCTTCATAATTGGGCGCCCATTTACTGCGATCTTCTCCAGGTAGTGACAGAATTTTCCTCAATACTAAATCTCCTTCTTTGAACTCTCTTGGCCGAACTTTTCGGTCATATGCCTTGGCCATCCTTCTTTGATACAACTGGTGGTGACAAATTGCTGCTAACCTTCTCTCGCTGATCATATTTAGCTGCTCATATCGTATCTTAACCCACTCAGTCTCCTCGAGTCCAGATTCCATGAGGACTCTTAAAGATGGAATTTCTACTTCCAATGGTACCATTGCCTCCATTCCATATACTAAAGAGTATGGTGTAGCCCCGGTTGATGTCCTCACTGCTATTCGATATGCATGGAGAGCATAAGGAAGCCAATCATGCCAATCTTTGTAAGTAATCACCATTTTCTGAACAATCTTCTTTATATTTTTATTAGCAGCTTCTACGGCGCCGTTCATTTTAGGTCTGTAAGGGGATGAGTTGGAATGCTTGATCTTCCACTTTGTGCATAGCTCTGCTATCATCTTTCCATTGAAGTTTTGAGCATTATCAGTCACCACTCTCTCGGGTACACCGTATCTACAGATTAGATCTTTCTCGATGAACCGTTTGACCACTTTCTGAGTCACATGGGCATATGAGCAGGCCTCTACCCATTTGGTAAAGTAATCAATCGCTACAAGGATAAAACAATGTCCGTTACTGGCTTTTGGATTAATAGGCCCAATCACATCTATTCCCCACATTGCAAAGGGCCAAGAAGACACCATGTTAAATAAAGGTGTAGGGGGCGCATTGATTTTGTCACTATACACTTGACATTTGTGGCACCTTCGGACAAAATTTATGCAATCTTTCTCCATGGTCAGCCAAAAGTAACCTGCTCTTTGCAACTGCCTAGCCATCATGTGTCCGTTTGCATGGGTAGCACAAATTCCACCATGTACTTCTTGTAGGGCCTTGTTAGCTTCCAGATCACCCAGACATCTCAGCAAAGTCCCATCAAATGACCTTTTATACAAAATCTCTCCATCTATATAGTATTCCATAGCCATTCTTCTCAAGGTCCTTTTATCTGTCTTCGAGGCTCCCGACGGGTACTCTTGATGTTGAATGAATCTTTTTATATCCGTGTACCATGGGTCTCTATCCGTTTCTTCTTCTATTGAACAACAATGAGAGGGAGAATTTCTGATCTCGATGTTTACAGGCTGAATTTTGGCACCACAATCAATTACAGCCATAGAAGCTAAAGTAGCTAACGCATCGGCAAACTGATTTTTGTCTCTTCCCAAATGAGTAAATTCTATTTCATCAAAGCTTTCAGCCAATTTGGAGAGGTATTCCTGGTATGGTCTCAATTTTTCATCCCTTGTCTGCCATTCACCTTTTACCTGACAGATTATTAGCATTGAGTCTCCATATACTTCTAACTTCCCTACCTTCATCTCTAATGCAGCTTCCAATCCGTGGATGCAAGCTTCATACTCAGCTGTGTTGTTTGTACAATTAAAGTGCAGCTTTATCGAGATAGGATATTGCTTTTCTTCTGGGGAAATTATCACAGCACCTGCCCCGTTGCCCGATACATTTACTGCGCCGTCAAAATACATGGCCCACCAACCACTCTTCTCTTCCTTATCCATTACTAGCACATCTTCATCAGGAAAGTCGAAGTTCAATGGCTCATAATCCTCAATAGCATTATCGGTTAAATGATCAGCAATTGCGTTTCCTTTTACTGATTTTCTTGTCATATAGATGATGTCATACTCAGCCAGCAGTACTTGCCATCTAGCTATTCTACTCGACATGTATGGCTTTTCAAAGATATACTTCAGTGTGTCCATTCTTGAGATCAACCAGGTAGTGTAATATAACATATATTGTCGCAGCCTTTTCGCACTCCACACTAGACTACAACATAATTTCTCTACCATACTGTAACGGGATTCACACTCGGTGAACTTCTTACTCAAATAGTAGATGGCTTGCTCCTTTCTTCATGATTCATTCTGTTGCCCTAACACACAACCCATAGCTGATTCGGTCACAGTTAAATATAGGATGAGTGGCCTTCCGTGCACGGGCGGTACCAACAATGGTGGTTTTTGTAAGTACTGCTTGATCTTATCAAAAGCTTTTTGGCAATTTTCGTCCCATGATCCAGGATTCTTCTTTCGGAGTAATCGAAAAATTGGTTCACACGTGACTGTAAGTTGTGAGATAAAACGGGCAATATAGTTCAAGCGCCCTAAAAAGCCTCGAACTTCTCTTTCAGTCTTTGGAGCGGGCATGTCTTGTATGGCTTTTACTTTGTCGGGGTCCACTTCTATGCCTTTATTACTTACCACAAATCCTAATAATTTGCCTGATTTCACCCCGAATGTACACTTTGCAGGATTCAATTTCAACTGATATTTTCTCAACCTCTCGAATAATTTCCTCAGAGCTGGGATGTGGCTTTCTTCATCTTTGGACTTTGCGATCATGTCATCCACGTAGACCTCAATTTCCTTGTGCATCATATCATGAAAAAGTGCTACCATTGCCCTTTGGTATGTTGCTCCAGCATTCTTTAATCCGAATGGCATCACTTTATAACAGTAAGTTCCCCATGGGGTGATAAATGTCGTCTTTCTCTTATCTGCTTCAGCCATTTTAATCTGATTATATCCGGAGAAACCATCCATGAAAGAGTAAGTGGAACTCTTAGCAGCATTGTCCACCAACACGTCTATATGAGGTAATGGGAAGTCATCCTTCGGGCTTGCTCTATTCAAATCCTGAAAATCCACGCACACCCTGATTTTGTTGTCCTTCTTGGGAACCGCCACAATGTTAGACACCCATTCAGAATATTCTACTACTTCTAAGAAACCTGCATCCCACTGTCTTGTTATCTCTTCTTTTACTTTGAGCAATACATCAGGTCTTGTCCTTCTTAGCTTCTGTTTGACTGACCGGCAACCCTCAATCAAAGGTAACCTATGCACTACTATTTCAGTATCCAAACCGGGCATGTCAGCGTATGACCACGCAAAAACATCCACATACTCCCGCAAAAGGGCGACCAACTCACCCCTCATATCTGTAGTGATCAACATCCCTATTTTCAACTCCTTTTTGTCATGCTCGGTACTTACATTTATTAATTCTAATTCCTCTTTTGCAGGCTCCCATGCATGTTCGGATTGTTTTATAAGCTTCTGGAACTCCTCAATGTCATCTTCACCAGCTTCTTCCTCATCCGTTGAAGTTATAGTTTTATCAAAATTAGGCCAATTATTCTCAATGCAATGGGTTTGTAAGTTTATCGTTGTCCCGCTTTCAGATTCCCTGAAAGCGGAAAGTGCCTTTGTTATAAGTGCATAATGGAAAAGGTGAAACTAGAAGGCATGATGAAGGAAAAACAAAGCATGATCTCATTAAAACTTGAAATGATAGAAGGGCTCAAAACAAAATCTTGTTACCAATATCTTGAGCCACGATTATTGGCAACGCAAATTTATTCAAACAAAATGCAGCAAAACAAGAAAAGCAAGCAATCAACAAATGTTTACTTTTTAAAGATAATTGGGACTTCTTGAATTTCCCAATTGTTCAACTCTTCCCCTTCAGCTAATCTTCTCACAAACTCAGGTAGACCATCCTCTAGAGCACTCACAGTCAGTTGGGGTAGTTCTTCATAGGGGCTTTTTTCATCTTCCAAACCTCCTTGAGGTTCTTGTTTGTTGATCTCTTCCATATAGTGGATGGTAGCACTGTTAAATTCTTTGCTCATCCTCTCAATTTCACCTCCAACATTGATCACTTGTACAGGCCGTGGGAATGTTATGTGGATTGGAGGGATCTGGATTTGGCCCCCCTTAGGCTCCCTTCCTTCGATTCGAGCCATTCTCCTTTCTCTTTTAGACTCGGCCACTCTCTTGAAATCTTCCTTTCTAGGTTTAAAACCTAAACCGAACCTCTGATCGGCGCATTTCATCTTTATTATGTTGATCCTTTCGGGCATTCCTGTGATAGGGTCATATTGGAATGGCAGCCCGTGTTTCAGAAAATATTTAGCAGCCATCCTTGCAGCCTCGAAAATCTCTGGTTTCCTTCGCACCGTATTCTCAGGTACCCATTCAGCATTTACTACCTCAAATGCATGTAGGTTTCCGTCCTTACTCTCTTCAGCCTCTATATAAGGAATCGACACGTTTCTCACCATGGTTAAAGCTTTTTCGGCCCTTACTGTCACCAAGTTCCCATTGATGATAAATTTAACCCGTTGGTGTAATGAAGATGCAACGGCTCGTGCTGCATGAATCCAAGGTCTTCCTAACAACATGCTGTATGTGGGATGAATATCCATCACTTGTAAAGTAACTTGGAATGGCTGGGGGCCAATTACAAGCTCAACATCGATATTTCCCATAATCGGCCTTGGCGAACCATCATATGCTCTAGCTGTCATGGTACTTGGCTTCATATGAGAGGCATCAATTGGCATTTTATCGAGCACATGCCTTGGCAACACATTCAAAGCGGAACCGTTATCTATCAGCACCTTGGCGATCACACAATCCTTACATTTCACAGTGATATATAATGGTTTATTGTGACCAGTTCCTTCATGATCTAGTTCATCATCTGTGAAATAGAGATAGTTAGTGGCTTGAATCCTTCCCACCAAATGTTCTATAGAATCCTGTGTGATATCTTGAGGAACATATGCCTCGTTAAGGACCTTCTGGAGAATGTTTCTATGCAACTCTGAACTCAAAACTAATGATAGTAGAGAGATTCTAGCAGGGGTCTTTTTCAACTGGTCCACCACACTGTATTCACTGTGCTTCATTAGCTTCAAGAACTCGTTAGCCTCCTCATCGCTCACTGGTTTATTGACCTCATCTATCTTGGCCAACTCCACCACATTCTTTCCTTTTACCCTCCTTTGGTCTTCTAGCTCTTCAGGAGTATAACACCTTCCACTTCGGGTTAACCCCCCAACTTCAGCATGAAGAGTAGGAGCCGGTCTCGTGGTATGGAAAGAATAACCATAATTATAAGGTATGGCATTATAATTTCCACTAACCGTGCTCGTAGGTCTAGCCAAAATCATTCTTGGGGGTCCTCCCTCCGTTGGTTGATATCTACAAACTTCAATTTTCTTGTCGAAACCAGTCATGGTTCCTACTAGGTTTTCTTCAAGCACTCCAATCCTCAACACTCCCAATGTCATCATGTCTTCTACTTTCACCCGAAACTCTTTACAAGAGTTTACATGGTGTCCCATATGCTGATGATACTCACAATATTCACCCTTATGCTCTGCGGCTTGCTTTTTGATGGGTGTTTGGAGGTACCTAGTTTGCTCCAATATTTTGTACAATCTCTCCATTGACAACTTTAAGACATTAGTACCCCTCTCTTATTCTTCCAAAGCATTCACCCCTCCACTTCCAGAAGCATGGTGTGGTAGCGGGTTAGATTTTACGTTCGGAAAATCATCAAAGGAAATCCAACCCGCTTTGATGAGTTGGAGGATTCTCCTTTTGAAAGCCAAACAACCATCAATATTATGGCATGTGATACCAGCATGGTACTCACATTTCTGGTCTGGTCGGTACCATTGAGGAAAAGGTGGTTGCAAGGGTGTTAAAGGAACAGGTGTTACTTGGCCAATGCTGAGCAATCTTTGATACATCTCACTAAGAGGTATGGGAAGTGGGGGCAGTTCTTCTTGGTTTGCAGGGAAGTTTCTGGGTGGGTGAAATGTGTTCCTTTGGTGGTACGGGATATTTTGGATATTTGTTTGGTTTTTTAGATAAGGCGAAGTGAAATTTATGTTGGATGTGGGAGGAATGGTCATGAGTGGCTTGAAGTTGTGCTTTCTTCCCTTACCTTCTCTTTCGACGTTGTGGACATCAACTTCCTTCTTGCGTCCAACAAAACCCCTTTTTTCACTTGGATCTGTGATCCTACCCATTCGAATGGCTTGTTCGATTCGTTCAGCTATAACAACCAAATCAGAGAAGCTTTGTGCAGCACTTCCCACCAAGTACTCAAAGTACGGTGCTTTAAAAGTATTGGAGAACAAACCTATCATTTCCTTCTCCAATAGGGGCGGATTAACTTGTGCCGCCGTTTCGCGCCACCTTTGTGCATACTCCCTTACAGATTCCTTATGACCTTTCTCCAACGAATGCAAGCTTGATCTATCAGGGGCTATGTCCATATTGAATTTATATTGCCTAATAAAGGCATCAACTAGGTCTTTCCATCCCCTCACCTTGGTGTTGTCCAAACGCATGTACCAAGTGAGAGCGACATCGCTCAAACTATCCTGGAAGAAATGGATCAACAACTTCTCATCTTGTACTACTTCAGCCATCTTATTGCAGTATGACTTAAGGTGGGTTATTGGACATTGAGTTCCAGTGTATTTAATGAATTCTGGCACCCTAAACTTCTTAGGAATGACTACGTTAGGTACCAAACACATCTCGGCGGCTTTCACCGAGTCATACAAATGATTTCCCTCAACTGCCCTCATCCTCTCCTCTAGGGCAGTCAATTTCTCCAAACCTTCAGCTCCTATCATTTTGTCCTTATGAGACCCCTCTAAGGTTAACTCATCAGCATGAGGAATCCCCATCGGGTATATAGGCTGAGTCGGGAAATGCGTAGCATATTGGGGCTCATGCGAAGATCCACTTGCCCCCATGTTTGGTAGGTTGAAGAACGTCGGAGGCGTCGGTGGTATCTGAGCGGTAAATGCTGGTTGGGAGGATGTCCCTTCCCCTGACTTAGATCTCAAGGCTTGTTCGAGTAAGCTAGTAAGCCTAGCGACATCTTCCTTCAGACCGTTCAGCTCCTTCTGATATTGGGCATCCAACTGAGTTCTTTCTTCATTTTCCATTTTTTTCCGCAACCGTGTGTTATGAGTGTGTTTTAATGGGGGACCTATATTTCACCTGGTGTGCAGCATTATGACAGTTCATAAGTGTATGTTTAAAAAAATGCATGAATGTGAATGAAACATATTGGGCATGGATTATTTCGTGGGAGGGTGACATAATAAACCGTTATTCTTTGGATGTGTGGTCAGATCTACATCTGATACTTATTGCAATGCCGAGAGGAGATCTGTTTAACCTTTTACCATCTGAGCTTTCAGCCTTGTATACACATTTTGAATAATAAATAAAGGTCTCCGCCTTTTTATTTAACCCATAAAAACTTTCATTACAACAAATGATTCATCTTAATCTACTACAGGGGGAAAGGCACTACCTCTATTAGCTATAGCTTTTAGAAACATATCGGTGTTATTCATGCTCCTTCGATACTTCGCGATGTCCCCTCCAACTTGACGAGCCTCCACTCTTAGCCAATGAGCCTCAGCCGCAGCTCGGTCAATTTGCTCTTGAAATTCCCTTATTCTTTCAGTATGGATCAGGTTATTTCTGGATAGAGAATTATTAGCAGTATCTAATATTTGAATGTGACTCTCCATCATTTTCTGACTTTCTAGCAATTGCTCGGTCTTTGCTTCTCCCTTTGCCAACTTTGTCCTCAATGCTTTTGCTTCAATTTTAACACTATTGAGTTCAGTTCTCACATTCTGGGTGGCTTTGACTACCTTCATAGTTTTAACCAACTCCAATTCAACATCTTTTAACTGGCTCTTAAGTTCTTTTATATCTGTTAAACGCTTGCTTGACACCGCTTGAGTTTTGACGGCCAATTCCTCCCAATAATGGGCCTTCTCCACCTGAAGCGTCTTCTCCTCATTGATGACTTTTAGGGATTCCAAGTCGTTCATTGCTTTCATCCGATCTCGGCCCAACGAGTCCTTTTCTTCCTCAGCCAATTTCCTCATAGCTTTTTCTTCGGCTAATTGATGCTCCAATGATAGTCTCAAATCTTCCTTCGTTTTAAGCTCGGCTTGCAATAGTTTTACTTGCTCTCTTAGTTCTTCTTCACAACTCACCCTCTTTCTTCGGGTGCCCACGGATTCTGAAGTTTCTACCATGTCGGAGACTCTTCTGTCACGCCATTCGGGATACTTTTCACTAACTGTGGGATTCCTTGATCCATTCTCCTTCTTTATCAACAACAAAGAGTTCCAATCCTGTTTAATGCTTTCTAACATTTCCATGGCGGCCCCTTTATAGACCCCGGTAAATTGAGCCATGTCAATTGTCCTAGGAACACTTTGTATGCCCCCAAGCTGCCTTGCCACTAAATCAGGTGCGTAACTGACGTAACCCGTTACTCCAATTAATGGTACCCAAGGCTTTTCTCCACAACTCATCAAGCTTGTCATATTTCTCATCCAATGAGCTTTCCAATTAAAAATGCTTAATGGAAGCCTTTGCAATTTTACTCTCCAATCATCCTCCGAAAAGCTGTCCCATTCTTTTGATACAAACAATTCGAGTGGCTTTTGGTCAAACCACCAGAAATTATTAAATATTGGCGTCTCCGTTTCTATATGGCTTACCAACCAGATGAATAGTAAAGAGACACAACACCTCATGGAACCTTTACCCGTTTTCTTGCAATGACTAAGAGATAGGAAGGTTTCAGCCAAAATCGCAGCACACGGGTTGATCTTTGTCTTTTCATATTCCACAAACAAATTGGCAGCTTCTAAACTGATAATTCCTGTAGTAGAGGGACACAGAACTAAACCAAATATTCCCAAATCCAATATTCTATGTCTTTCTAATTTAACATCCGGGTTAGCTTTTTTAGCGATCAGCAACTCCTCTAGTCGTTTCCATCTAAGACCCCCAGAGTTATCTTTCTCTCTATATGGTATTAACTAAGGAATCCCTAGCAATTTGGCAAGCTCATCCATGGTGTCGTCAATTCTCTAGCGGAAGTACACTTTGTAGGCATATTCAGGGAATTCAATCAACAAACTATACTCTTCAATGGTAGGTGTCATGTCGACATTTCGGAAAGTAAAACAACGGTAATCAGGATCCCAAAAATGTATCATGGCTTTTATAACTGATGGCAAAACTGGCACCTTCAAAAGGTGCAAAATCCTCCCATACTTCATAGCAAATTCTGCTTCATCTATCTGATACTTAGTGAGTGAAAACAATCTGCTAGTGTCATTTATTATGCACCTGACATCTTTGAGTAGCGGTGTCCCACTGGTATTTGGTCTAGGGCAGTCTCCCTTGGTCATTTGCAAGGATTCAGATTCGAGTCCATACTCAACAGTGGTTACCTCTCGAATAATGGTCATTATGTCACCCGAAAGTCCTGTAATGAAAATGCTTAAATGTTATGCTTATCTTAGTGAAATTATACAGGGACCAACCTAAAGAATATGTTCTAGTCATTAAATATATCTGGGTAGTTTGGCTATCTAGTCTCAAAGGTCTTTCGCATGCTCAGTGATCGCCCTCGAAAGGTTGATATGAGGTTTACAAGCAGCGTGAAGATAGAGGCCCTGAGTAAAATCAGTTTGGCATATCAACCACTATCGAGCAAACAAATCATGCAAGAGTTGGATAGTTTCGCGAGCCTTACCCAGGCTAAAGCCATTGGGGTGCCGTTACTCCTCCACTTATCTTAAAGTTGGTACCACATGTATATAAAAAACGAACTTGAATGATGTTCATATTAACATATATGCGTGATAAATATGAATAATTATGCATGCTAAAACAGTAAAAAGAACAAAAATAATAAAAATAATAAAATAAAATAAGAATAAAATAAAATACACAAGAATACGTAATAAATAATAAATAAATAAATAAATAAATAAAAAACTTGATAAACACCAACAACATAAAAAAACATATTTAACAATAAGAAAACAAAAAAAACAAAGCTTAGTCCTAGGTCCCCAGTGGAGTCGCCATTCTGTCGCACCCGACATCGCGGCGGCCCTAAAAATAATTTCTAATTTAAGGAAAAAGAACAGATTTCTAGCATCTTGTTCTTTTAGGGAAAAAAAATGTTTTGTTTGGGGAGTCGCCACCTAGTATTATGGTCACTAGGAACCCTAACTGATCAACAGAGATTCTATAGTTCGGGACTGATTACGTAAAAGGGAAGATATTCCATGGATAAAATCTCTCCTTGATGAACTAGGTCTCACGTTACGTGAACCACCTCTCCTGCTTTGTGATAATGTTGGAGCCACTCAGCTTAGTCTCAATCCTATTCTACATTCCAGAATGAAACATATCGCTATTGACCTTCACTTTGTTTGTGACTTTGTCCATCGTGGCCACCTGTGTGTTGCACATGTGCATACGGATGATCAGCTTGTTGATTTGCTAACCAAGCCACTGGCTCGGTCTCTTTCACTTTGCTGCGTGACAAAATCAACGTTGCTGATGGAACGTCCATTTTGAGGGGTCGTATAAGGAAATCACCATAACCTCAGCTCATCAGTGATCTACTTCCATGTATAGCACCTTAATAGTCGCAGTCTTGTTTATGACTGTATATTCGTTCATTAAGCTTGTCGCACCCGACATCGCGGCGGCCCTAAAAATAATTTCTAATTTAAGGAAAAAGAACAGATTTCTAGCATCTTGTTCTTTTAGGGAAAAAAAATGTTTTGTTTGGGAAGTCGCCACCTAGTATTATGGTCACTAGGAACCCTAACTGATCAACAGAGATTCTATAGTTCGGGACTGATTACGTAAAAGGGAAGATATTATCACCCCTTAAACGTTCTGCCTAAGGCAAACTGCATTGCTTTTTTTTTCTTCAAATGCTAAATTTTTTATTGGTTTACGTTTTGATGATTTATTCACAATATTCCTGACTCTGGCGTCAGTGAATATTTGACTACGGATAATTCCAACTCTGGCGTTGGTAACTATTACGTGGCCATAAAAATAAATTTGGATTAATATATTTTTTATTCATGACCCTAATGCTAGTGAATAAGCAAATAAATTAAATTCATTTTATTACTATTACGTGGCCACACATTTTTTATTTTTTTTATGTCAAATAAAAAAAACAAATAAAAAACAAATAAATCAAAATAAATAAAATTAAATCAGTGTTTTTTATTCCTGACTCTAGCGTCAGTGAATAAATAAATCAATTTATTTTTCATACATGCACATATATTTTTTTATTGATAAATAAAATAAAATATAATGAATAAGAATAATATAAACTTAAACCAATATTTTACTCCCGACTCTGGCGTTGGTGAATAAACCGGTAAATTTATATTATTTTTATTCATGTTTAAACATTATTATTTTTTTTTTTTTTTTTTCTCCTTTTTAAATTTTTTATTATTTTTGGGGCTGGGCCCAGCTCAGCCTATAGGGGCTGGACTAAGCCCAGCCGGCCCAGCCCAGTCACTGGCCCAAGCCAGTGACCCAGCTGGGCCACAGCACGCATGAACTAGTTTCATGCGTGCATGGCGTTGTGCCAAGGTAATTAATTACCTTGGCACAGTGCCTAATGCACTGAACTTCCAAAACAAAAAAAACGAATGAAAACAGAGGAAGCTTACCTTGTTGCAGTTTGCTTCGCCGGAGTGCTAGCGTATCAGGCGGCGATCAATGGCGGCGTTTCGTCAATAATAAGCTAGAATCCTTCCTCCAACCTCTGCCTTTCTGCCCTCTGCTTCCTCTGCCTTTGTCTGAAAAATTGTCCCCGTGCTCTGTTTTTTTTAAATTCTCCCAACTCTCTCTTGGTTCGTTTTTGTTTTCGTAGCTTTAGGCCGGTGTTGGTGAGGGGAAGCTCGTTTTCAGTATGGGGTTCCAAAAGTACTCAAAAAATGCAGCTGGTCTCTTTGTGTTTCGGGTTTCTTTCTTCTCTATCTCCTCTGTTTTTTTTATCACTCTCTCCAACCTCCTGCTCTTCGGTGCTGCTCGGTTTATATAGGGCTTGGCGGGTTGATAACGGGCGGCAGGCTGAGGGTCGACCACCATTAAGGCGCCCGTTACTGAAACCAACGGACGATCATTACTGCTGCAACGTTCGGCGTCCTTTACTGTAGAAAACGGTCACTGGGTTAAAGGCGAAGAAGATGAACAACGTCTTCAAAACGACGTCGTTTGGCCATTTGTCCTTTTGATCCATGCAGTTTTGAAAGTCTTGCAATTAAACCCCTGGTTTAAACTGTAATTGCCCCCCTGCATTTGCGCGCCTTTTTTAATGTAGTCCTTGGATTTTAATTTCGCAATTTAGACCCCCAATTAAACCCCAAACTTTGCTATTTCTTCAATTAAGTCCTTGATTTCACTAATTTAATTAAATCCAAAGTCCAATTAAGTCTAAAACTTATCAATTCTCCAATTAAGCCCCTGATTGGATTAATTAAATTAATTCCAAGCTTAATTAAGTCTCAAAACTTATTAATTCTCCAATTAAACCCTTGATTGGATGAATTAAATTAATTTCAAGCTTGATTAAGTCTAAAAATTTATCAATTCTCCAATTAAACCCTTGATTGGATTAATTAAATTAATTCCAAACTCAATTAAGTCTCAAAACTTATCAATTATCTAATTAAACCCTTAATTGGATTAAGTAAATTAAATCTAAGCTTAATTAGATTAAACCCCAAAACTTCTAATCATGTTGCCCTTAACCCAAATTCATTCTTCATTTATCTCATTTTACTTGTTTTTTTTTTATCATTATTATTATTTTTTTTTATCATCATCATCATTTTTTTCTTTTCAGTAAATAAAATAATAATAATAATAATAATAATTAAAATAAGATGGTCAAAAATTGGGTTATGACAAAGCTCTTCCCTTAACAGTCATAGTAACTGTATTATATATAGACAGTGTTGTAATGGAATATCTATCAAGCTTCTGCATCAATTCATTTGTAATAATCCTTTTATAAATATATTGTTAAATAACCATCTCAACCCAATAACTTAACTTGTTAGGTGAAGTTCCAAGATATGATTTTATCTTATTCTTTAACACACCATCTCCAGTGAAAGTTATTGGGCTTGAAACTTGCACAGGCTCATACTATCTTATGCTTAATTTTTATCAAATAAATAAAAATGATGAGATTCGAACTCGTGACTGCTTGGTCATCAAAGCTCTGATACCATATCAAAAAATCATCTCAACCTAATAACTTAAACTATTAGGTGAGGTCCCAAGATATGATTTTATATTATTCTTTAACATATGCATTTATAAAAAGTAATTAACAATGTTTAACTATATTACAAGAGCAAAATAAACCTTAGAAAAAAGTTGTGAGTTTAGTGATTGTGTCGGACTTAAATATTACATCAATAATTATTATTCTACTCTAGTTATTTTATGACAAAAAATAACACTAAGGACAGCCTTGTGGTGATTAAATTTAATTAAAATTTTAATTTTAAAATGTGACATATGTTTAAATATGTCAAGATGAATGATTTAAAAAAAACACAGCTTTCTTCCCAAATGTTTTTGTTTTCATATACATATTTAAAGATTAGTAAAAAAAATTCTGAATTTCTTTTTTTTTTCATAAACAAACAGTCCTATTATTTTCAGAAGATAAATAACGGGTCGGCCACAACAAGGCTCGCCCTCTGAATCAAGGTTTAAGATTTAAGTTTAGGCTTGTACGACCAGTCATTTACCCAGACTCTCATATACCATAAGTTCATAGTAATCATAATACTAGGTGGCGACTTCTGAACTCTCATTATAATTAAACCCAAAACCTTTTTCTTCCCAACAACACACCTTTCATGAAGGCATATTTATTTTTTTGCGGGCTCAGTCATTCAATGTCACCCCGCGACAAGATGGCGACTCTGCTGGGGACAACCTCGTCTTGTTGGACTAGCTTTTGCATGTTCGATTGTTTGCCTATTTGTGTTGGTCGATCTCAATTTTAGCTCGTATTTTACTGTCTTTTTACTTCTTATTCTTGCATAAGTATGTCAGCTGTGGATTGATGCCCTCATGCATTTTAAATATTGTGAATAAACTCAATTTTAGGTTAGATAGGGAGTAGCGGTCTGCCTCATGACTTTTAGTCGAATTTCAAATTCATGAAACATCCAACTATGAGCTGAGTGTTTACTCGATAATGACGGTTATATTGTGCCCCAACCATTCCTTGTAAATCCTTATATTGTCTTCATGTAAAGCAGTCATTGGGCTGTTCATAAACCTTTTGAGACCAGGTAGAAAGCTTACCCTCATATAGTGGCCTAGAACCTTCCCTTAAGGTATGAACTCCCTAATAATTCATTTTTCATCCATGCATATACATCCATTCATTGTAAATAACATACATACATGTATCATGTTGAAATATAGGTCCCTAAAAAGTCTACATCACCCAACTTCGAGCAAAAAACATGGAAGATAAAGAGCGTGCTCATCGTAATGCTCATTTTCAATAAGAGTTTTAGTCTCTGAAGGCAAAAGTGGCTCGTCTCACCAGCTTATTTGAGCAAACACTTAGAAATGCTTATGGTGAAGGTCCTTCCAACCAACCTATCACCTTTGTTCAGATCCCGATAACAGCTCAGCATGATGAAAGAATGGGCATGGTCAAGAGCCCCTACACAATCCAGCATCTGTGCGATCAAAAGTACCGACACTAGCCCTTGTAGTTATAGAAGTGTTTGCCAATAAATCCAACAAGACAAAGTCATCTGATGACATTGATCAAGATAAGATGGCAGTAATGGAAGTTAGAATCAGAGTCATTGAAGGGGTAGACTTATATGACCTTGTACGGGCAGCATGAATATGTCTGGTCCTAAATGTGGTTGTACCGAAAAGGTTTTGTATTCCTGAATTCATCAAATACATTAGAACACAATGCCCTATCACCCACCTCAAGTCTTACTGCAACAAAATAACAGAAGTAGTACACGATAAGAAACTACTGATGCACTTTTTCCAAGATAGTTTAAGTGGCGCAATATTGAGCTGGTACATGAGGCTAGACAATACAAGATTTGAAGATGGAAAGACGTGGTAGAAGCTTTTGTTAGGCAGTACAAGTATAGCATGAACATTGCTCCTGACAGAACCAGCTTGTCCAATCTAGAAAAAGGAGATAAATAAAGTATAAGGAAGAATGCCCAAAAATGGAAAGATTTAGCTGTACAAGTGCATCCCTCATTCTTGGACAAAGAAATGGTAACTTTATTTGGCAACACACTCAAGCCGTCGTACTATGAGCATGTGATGGGTAGTTCAGCACAGCAATTTACTAATGTTGTGGTAGTAGCTGAGCGCATAAAGAAAGGAGTCAAGAGTGGTAGAATTTTTACACCCATCGAAAAAAGAGGCTTCAAAGAAAAAAGGAGAGAGCTTGACCATGTTGAAAATGGCTGCAGGGGCAGGAAAAATCAATTTCAAAACTACCACACCCCATCCCAGATTGCCAGTATCAATCTCAACTCTCCATTTCCCATCAAAAAACCTAAGCCCTTAAACTTTCAAGCCAAAAGCCAAATTGAAAATTTTCAAAAAAAGAATTATCAAATGGTCCAGGAATAGCTAGCCCCATTTCAATATATCAAAAGCTACCAAGTTTCGGACTTGTAGCTAGCTCCAGAACCACTCGTACATCTGTAGTCACCTTACCTCAACTGGTATAAACCCGACCTCACCTGCGAGTACCATGTTGGCGTTGCGGGGCATAGCATTCATTCCTGCGATGCCTTCAAGAAGAGGCTCATGTAGTTTATTAAAACTGGACGGATAACATTTGAAGAAACTCTACTTTAATTTTTAGAAAATAATATTTATTTTTTTAAAAAATTTCTCCGTCACTTTCTTGAAATTTTTCTTACACCAATATTATATCTCATCATTATACATTAGTTAATATTTTTCATCTAAATTTAATTAAAAACTTATTGGATTTACAATTATTTACACGCTAACAAAATATTCTTGACACTTCATTCTCTCATTTCTTTACATCTTTTACACTTGGCTTGCGATTCTTAACGTTGAATCAAACATAACCTTTTTTTTTTTCAAAGGAACCAAATACAAGCTTAGGGATGCTGCCTCCGAGTTGCCTACAAGATCATAGTGTCCTAGGTATGTATGCGTGTCTTGACCATTTGGCAACGCTTGTTCGAGAGATCAAAGTCAATTACCGTTTCGCACATAGCTAGCATGCACCGGATACTACATGACTAGGTTTTTCCAGTCTTTGGACGAATTGATTCAAGAAACACATTTTGCTCCTCAGCACATGCAATCTCACTCACCCGTTCATCTGAATCTTTTGGACACGATAAATACTACTTGGAGGACTAGCTTTTTCTTTGTTCAATTCAAGGTCTTTTTAGGAGTGCTTACTACAATAGAGGCCACCACCTTCTCGATAGTCTACTAAACTCTCTCAACTTGTAAATCACAGAATTTGCAGATGAAATTAATTAGGAAGTCCTAATATGTATGAAATAATTTCCATTGTTATAATTCTAATATGGAAAAACACGTGAATATAATTCCTTTTTTTTTAGGAGCTGGAATTCCTGTGGGATTATTGAGTCACTTTCCAGGAACATTCCTGTTTGAAAGTTCAATGATATTTATCATTTGTTGGACTCTTTGTGAACTAACTTCCTAGCTCTCTGAAAATATTCAGTCATCGATCGGCATTCCCACAAGGAACTCTGCTAGTTGGTTTTTCTATTACCAATTTTCTAAATCAAAGTCTAATCCTAATATAATTCAAAGAATTGAAAGTGGTTAATTGTCTGCTCTTTTCTTTATTCCTTTCATAGCCTATATACGGAAATTGTCGATAACTTGTTTTATTCATTCATAACCTCATATGAAAACATATTATTCCAGTCTCCGTACCATGTTATATTTCAAACTTCAACCCATGCCAAGTCATTTGTAAGAATCCAAGCATGTTCCGCACAAGTCAATTGACCAATTAACAGGTGATTGAGCAAGCAAAACTCCTGCCTCGTACGTAAGACATGGACATGTTGTATGTCTATATATATGAACATAATTCCCCTGCTCAATCATACGCATTATCTGCAACAGAGTCCTTAAGTTCATTTTCAAAAAATGGCCTTCAATGGAAATAGTCGTGTCACAATTGTTTTCACTTTGTTCTCCATTTTGTTGACTTTGAGCACACTCCAATGTGGTGCAGCCATGAGGCCACTGCATGAAGAGCAATTGTTGAAAAAACGCTTTCCACTTATCGAGTCCCTTCAACGGGGTCCAGTGCCGCCATCTGCGGCTTCCCCTTGCATCCCTGGAGTAAGTGGCACCTGCCAGTTGAATGAAATGAACTTTGTTGGCCGTGCCAATCGTCAACCACCGCCTGCCTTTCCCAGCTCAGTTACTGAGCAACCCAAAGCCACTAAGTAGTCCATACTGTAGTAAGACTGCAACCGGGATATGGCGGTAGGTTTCATGCCCTAAATAAACCGAAAGTACGGCTGGGACATTGTCTACTTATTAATCCTGTATTTTGTTCTTTCGTATGCCAATTAAGTACTCTATTTCTTTTTCTTCTTCTTCTTCTGAAAAAAGAAACGTATAAACAGCAGCTTTACGTATAGCTTGTGTGCATACAGTTGTTATACCTACAAATGTCATGGTGACGAGTATGATTTATACATGTATCGAATCTATCAACAACAATATTTAAGAATCAATCTGAGTTTCTCTTCTCTTTTTCTTGTTCTTTTTTCAATTTTGCTAGTTAGTGAAATATTCTTGTTCTTTAATAAATACTGGGCTGGGCTGGTTTGCTGCCAAATTCCTCCAGGTCTGTGAGTTTTTAAATACACAAGAGGGCACTTCGTATAAATGGAGGTTTACCCACCTTGCTTTAATTTCATCAAAAGGATAATATTGTTAAAATCAACATATGGTACTGGTACGTACGTAGTGCTACATTAAAATTAAAAGTAAACTATAATTTAGTCCCTGTGTTTTTTATGATTTAGTGAGTTAATTAACCTTTGAGTTTTAAAAATTACAATCTAGTTTTTTTTTACCAAATTTGACTGTTAAGTATTTTTTTTTCTAGTTTCTATTACCCTATCTTAATGTATTTTTTGTTTTGTCCTAATAGGTGAGATTGAAATTTTGTTCATTAAAAATGATGGACATTCAGAGAAAAGGAATAATTATATTGTTATGAAGAGCTACTAGAAGGACCAAATTCTAAATAAAATATGAAAAATATAGGGATTTAATAATGGGGTTTTTAAACAAAAGGAATTAATTAACTAATCATTTCACTAAAAATATCAGAATCAAGACCTAAATACTCTAAGAAAACTAGAGTTTTTTTATGATATTTTACTGTTCATATGAATAATAAAGAATCTTAATATATTTTTTTAATCATGTTATAACAATTTTATGTCATAGTTTAGTAAATTAGTATGTAAGATAAGCCAGAGGTTACAAGTTCGAGTCTTGAGGATCGCGAATATTTTTTGACCTATCATCTATCACTTTTTTAAAAAAAAAATAAGAGATAGATGACATGTCATTTATTCCCTTAATATCTAATCTGAAAATAATAATAGTAATAATAAAGTATCAGTTATTGAAATTAGTTTTTTATTATTAAATTTTTTAAAATTGATTTCTAACATAATTTTATATTTTTTAGAAAAATATTTTATCTTTCAATTACACAAAATATAAACTTGCTATTTTGAAATTGTTTATTGACTTGCTTTAACAATTATTAAAAAAATAAAACAAAAACAATGATTCTGATTAAAAAAATTATATTGAATAAGATAAATGAGAGATACATTAACAAAAAAAAATTAAAAAAAATATTTTTTAATTTAAAAACATTATCAAGAAATTTATTGAGACCTATGTATATTTTTATATTTCAATAAATTTGAATGCCGATAGCATAGCAAGGAAATACGTAACTAATTGTTAGAGAATAATATAAATCATATCTTGGAACCTCACCTAAAAGCTTAAGCTTTTAGGTTGAGATGGTTCTTTGACATGGTATCAGAGCCTTGATAACCAAGCGGTCACGAGTTCGAATCTCACCATCCCTATTTATTTGATAAAAATTAAGCACAAGGTAATGTGGACCTGTGCAAGTTTCAAGCCCAAAGGGCTTTCACTTGAGGGGATGTGTTAGAGAATAATATAAATCATATCTTGGAACCTCACCTAAAAACTTAAGCTTTTAGGTTGAGATGGTTATTTGACACTAATTTACTCTAGAAGCTTTGTTGTTAGCTAGCTCTCCTCATGCCACATGCCTACTTCAACAACTTGGAATTAATTAAGGTGTATGTTAAAAAAAATGAAAATACTTAGCTAGTTTTTTGAAATTGTTTGCGCATTGTACCGTATATTTGTGTGTTTTAAAAAAATTTAAAAAATTTTATTTTTTACATTAAATTAATATTTTTTTATGTTTTTCATATTATTTTAATATAATGATGCTAAAAATAATTTTTAAAATATAAAAAAATATTATTTTAATATTTTTCTAAATAAAAAAACATTTTAAAAAACAACCTAACCTAAACTAAACTACGTATTCAAATATCAAAATAAAAAAGTCGTCATCCCAAATGGTTTGGCACCAAGTTTCAAATTATATCCATATAAGGATAGCCACCAAAAAAAAAAAAGACAGTAAACGCTTTACTGTTTTAAGTACTATATATTATTATAATACTACTATATGGTCTTCCTAAAATTTTGACCTAGCTCTAGTCAAGGATTAGCTTCATTAATAATATAGATAGAGCATGCTGAATTTGAAGCCAGCTTATTTTCCTTCTCTTCCATTTTCCAACCTCAATTTCAATACGCAATTTTTAGTTGATCCAAAGCCATCTTTTGAGTCAGTATCCACTAGCCAGAGGAACTGCGTAGAGGCACCGTGGCATGGTCTACAAAAGCATGAATTAGTCTGGCCGGAAGGCAGAGAATTACCTCAGTAAATGGACTGGTAATATATATAATTGTAAAGTCTATCTTTCCTCTGTTATATTGATAAGATGAAACAATGACACAATTCATGGAGAGATTTGATACGTTCTGGTTGTGTTTGATTCGATGTTTCAGGTTGGTGAAGGATGGTCTGGCCCCTAAACCATTAATGATATATGTCCATGATAGAAACCAGTCTGTATTGAGATGGTGCGGATTGATAACGCAACACTGTTCTAAAGTGTATAAATAGTACTGCAAGTCGATCAATCCATTCATTAGATAGAAAAAAATTACAAAGTTTCAATATCCATTATCCAGAGAAATTTATTTTCCAAACATATACAATTTTCTCTTTACAGAAAATAGAAAGAAAAAATATCAGGAGTGTGTTTTACTAAATTGTACTGCAGATACAATTGCAAAAATAAAAGAATGGAAGAGCCCTTGATGATAGGAGTTTTTCAGGACCTGTGATGTGGTCTAGCATCGCCGATCCTTTCAAACAACTTCAACAGGTGCAAACTACAAAGACATCCTGAGCTTCAGGTTTTAAATTTCTGAATCCAGGGAATCAAGATCGAATATATAGGAGAGCTTCAGCTTTGATTAGTAGCCACCCCAAACGGGACCGCATGACGTGGGAAAGCAGTATCAGGAGGCAAACCGTTGCCAGCATAGTGCATTTCGTTAACTAGTGGACAACTTGGTCCGCCGCTACCAGGAATGTTGGTGCATCCTGAGCCATCCGAAGGGGGGATAGTACCCCTCTGAAGAGACTGCAATGAAAGGTCTGTAGTCAGGTCATCAGGTAATATCCTAGTAGCTTTGTGTAGTTGAACATGTAAAGAAAGTAGCAGTAGAACTGCCAAAACAATGTTTAGACTGCTCATGATTTCTGGATGACAATGTCAAAACAAGGATGAAGAATTTGGTGGAGTGATGAGGGGTATTTATACATTGAAGGGTTTGGAACTGTTTCATTTGTTGAAAGATTTTGGTTGTTGACTACCAGGTTTTTGCCTCCATAAAAAACTTTCAAAGAATTGAACTGGTCGTAAACAAGAAGAGGAGGTTCTCTTGAACTTGGATACCAAGTTTTAGTCTCCGTTTTCTACCTACCTATATCCATAAACATTTTCTTTTCTTTTGCTGTGACAAGTTTCCTGTCAAATTTATGGCTTGAGTTTTGACGAGGGTAGGTTTCTTTAAAAGGAAATTTCTTGGAACTTCAGTTGCTTTGACCTTGAATGCTTGATGCTTAATCACGATGTGCTTGTGGCTGTCAATGGTGAGGCACATGGTTTCAACAAGATTTTCTAGGATGCGATCGTCGTACGTGTCATCCAATTAAAGGCTTTATCTTTATCATTCCAGTGGATTAAACTGTCTCTACAAAGTTCAAACGTTCCATCCTAGATGCTGAGTTGCTCACAACCATTATAAAACATGTCTGGGCTTTTTTTGTCTATCCCTTTCATGCAATGGAGATACTCCACACTGATGATTGCAGGAAAATAGGTCGGTAATGGCATCAATCTCTACACGACCGCAGGATTTTAATACGCGCACCCTCCCAAGTCCCAAGAAACCATAACTCGAATCCCACTCTTAACCATCAGATGAGACTTCATTCATGATTGTGGTTCAGATAAGAGCTGAACCTGTGTTGTGGTTTCTCATTGGATAATTAATGTGGTTTTCAAATCTTAGTCTGTAAAGTTGGGTTATATTCCATCAGATGCTCATTTCAACCATTAATCAAAACCCAGGAAATACATCAAAGCCTCATTATAACTAAAAAGCTGGAGGCAGAGAAGGCAGGAACACTCTTTACAAAATGTTTTCTTATGAAAAGATTACAACCTCACTCCAATTCTGAGACCCAATACATTATTACAACGGGGCAACCACCCACCAACTTGCATGGGATTCTTTCAATGTCCATTTGAAGGCCGAAATACTGTATAGCCATTAACACCGCTTGCCATATTTGAATACTCTGGGTTAAAGTATGGGTAACTATCACCGTCAGCATTCCTCATGTTCATCAAGGAAATATCAGAACCAGATATCTGCCACTGGTTTGGAATCAACCCATCAATATGCCCATTTGCATAAGGCAGTGGGCTAGCTTGTGGAATAAATTCCCTTGGTGTGTCAAAATGGCTTCCAGAAGAGCTATAGCTCCTCTGAAATCCACCATCATGGTAACTCCTGGTCCGCTCGAACCTGCAAGAGCTGCTGGTTGAGGAACCCAAATCACTCGATATACCCATGTCACTTGGAAAAGAAAACTGTCGATTCAATAGGTGTGGACCATTGCTATGGAAGACTCTGCTTGCCTCAGATGCCTTCCCAACAGCATGTTCATCATTAAGCAAATCATTGATAATATCAAGATGTGGGAACTCATCTGTCACCCCACCTGGGGTCTGACACCCAGAAGTACAGGCTGGGAACTCACTGGAGTAGTGCTCCTGTGATCTGCTGCATATAGGATTGTACAAGTCAATTTTTTGAATGCCATTTACCAGGGAAGAAGGGTCACTGCTCATGCTTCTACTAGCATCCCTTTGAGAGTTCTCCATCCATTGGCGTCCATTCTGTAAGACATCCTGAGTTACCATGCCAAAAGGAAAGCCGGATTGGAGAGAGTTTGGGTCTACCCTATCAGAGTTCAAAGGTGGTAAGAACATTGGTGCAGATACCAAAGTAGATGGCTGCACGTGTGCTGATAGGTTCACTCCGGTACTTGGAGAGTTGGTAAGACTGAAACCAGATGAACTAGAACCAACAGCATTACCAATTATGGCATTTCGATAGGACTGAGGAACATAACTACGAGTAGCTGATGAGGGGTCAGGACCCAGCCAGCCAGCTGCACTAAATGAACGAGCAAGTAAAGGAGTTGTTTGGACCAGGGAGACAGGAGCAGCAGTTGGCCTTGGACCGGGCACCAGAGGAGCACTGGAGGGCCTCGACATGGCAGGCAATTGTTGCGGAGTTGGTTTGTCAGACTGTTTTGCAGTTGATGCATTCTGAGTCTCGGGTTTGGGAATAGCAGCATTTTTGGGGGACGTAATTGACGTGGCAGCTTTATCAGCCTGCTGTGAGCAATTTGAAGATGCTTTCTTAACTAGACCAAGATCCACGGTTGCTGAACCCTTGCTTTCTGACTTCAGTGGTACAGTGGATGAGACATTTTTAGGACTTCTTTGAGGGCTTCTGGGAGAAGATGGCACAGCTGCTGTCTTTTCTTTAGGTCTTTCAACATCAACCAGGTCTTTGTCACTCATCTGCTTTTGCATAGAAACAACTTTGTCTTCCTATTTCATAGAAAAGAAATGCCCATCAAGGAATATCCAAGTACAACAGATTATATGTATCCATGAAAATAAAGCAGCATTCAGAAATAGAAAAGCAAAATATTTAAAAAATTCAACTCAAATTGAGAGGAAAAGGGGGGATATAAATTCACATGGCAGCAAAACCTTCAAGAGTTGCCTTTCAACTTCATTGGAATTAAAAAATGAATGGGAACATAAAGAAAAGAAGAGTTTCATAGCAAAGACAGCTAAACACTCCTTTGCGTTGATTAATTCCTAAATTCTAAAGAACATATTCTATGCTCCTAAAGGAAAAACAATTCCTATTCCCCAAACGAGGAAGAGAGAAACAATAATTAAAAAACACAAGGAAAAAAAAATAGGAAGAAGAAAATGGAGGGAAAACAATTTAAAAACACTTGTGCTGTAGGAGCAAGGATGCTAAACAACACGGCAGAGAAGAGCCTTCATACCCAAGAAGCTGACACAACCAGTAAATGTAGCCAACCAGACCGTTAGGCATCAAAAAGGAGGTAATAAATGAGTTGCAGCCCGCAAAAATTGAATTTGAACATTTGATGCTTATTATATTGTTCTACCCTACTTGATAGTTTAAACTCATTAAACGAGTAGAAATTTGAGATCATGGCAAAAGATCAGCAACTTCACCTTTTCTGTCTTAATTACATGCTGTTCAAGCCTCATCATCCTATCCCGCAAATCATGAACAACAGCCTCCAGCTCACAATCACCAGCCTTGCTACTTCTTGTGATATCGCCAAGATCACCAGTATCTGATGCAAGCTCAGAAGGCTGATTATCCATTTCAGTTGTCCAACTCCCATCACGTGCCATCTTACCCCGCTGGTTCTTCCCTCTACAGATATGAAAAGCAAGGTAAATGCCAGATAATCTAATCCTGATGTGGAAAAGGATATGCAGGCCACTTGTTACCACTTTACCTGCCAGGTGATTTTTCGAATTGATAGTTCGAGTAAGAGTTCCCCTTGTAGGAGCCATTCATTACCACTGAAGGGACTGAATCTGTAGAGCATGTTGAGGAACTATCATCCATTGCATATGTGTTCCTTTTTTCAGTTGTTCCATTTGGCACAGATGACAAGCCACTAACTCCACTGCTACTGGCTTCAGTGGGAGGATGAACTTCTGAGGTGTCAGTATCCCAATTGACAGGACTTGCATCTCTGTCTTCTGAATCAGGCTGGAGCACTTCAGTAACACCATCCACTGAATCAGACACATCAGATACATCTTCCAGAACCTCAGGTTTTTCCACCACAGGCTTCACCTCGTCCACAACATACTCCTTTTTCTCATTACTAGTATTTGTCTCTTGGTGATTGTCTACCACGGCCACACTAGACCTATCATCTCTCCCTTTATCCTTCCCTTTGCGATTGTTCCGTTTTTGTTTAGCCTGTGATTTATAAGAAGCATCAGCATTCAAACAAATAAACAAACCTTGAAAAAGGTAGGCTGGGGCTTCCTTTTGTTTAAGGGGTTTGGGGTAGGGACGAGTACTTTGAAGATTTTTTCCTCATAAAAGAAAATCTGGCCAAGGCAACATGCATTTTAGATGAGTCTGTCAAAATAACTTTTGAAATTAAAGTTTCAGAATCCCAATTACATCGTGACAAACTAATTTCCTTCCACAATCTGACACTACCTGAATTCAATGAGTTAAGACTGCTAAAGCTAGATTCTTATGAAGAAAAACAAGCCACCTGTTTTTTCTTCAATTTCTTTTCCTTTTCAGTTGCTCCACGTTTAGCCTTCTGCTCACTTTCTGCAAGCCATGCTGCCTCTTCTTCACGAATTAGCTCTTCTTGCCTCTTCAAAGCAACAGCCTCCTGGTAGGAAACTTCAATTTTATGGCTACACATGAAGGATGCAAAAAAATTAGGCCACGCATGGATAGCATCAAGAAATACTTGTTGTGCCACAAAGAATCAGAAAATTGCTAGGGCAAGATTAGCAATACTCATTATGCCAACATATTGCATTGGTGTTTACAAATTGGTATTTAATTTCTTCATTTATCAATATTTGCAATGAATTTAATACTTAACAATATGGAGCAGATGATAGCATAAAATAATAAAACAGCCCCGAGAAAAAATAAAATGACTACAAAAATATTAAGATTTTAGCAAAGATGCTTGGACTTCTAATAGACCAAAATGGTTGTCTAGATTAAAAAAGCAAGGACTTCTAAAAACAGTGGAAGACTCCAAATAATTGATCAGGTGAAAGAAAAGGTGCAAACAGCAGAAACATGGTTCTAGTGAGGTCTGGAACGGAAGAAATCTCAGAAGGATGAAGAACTAATGACCATTTTAAAAACAAAAACATATTTAATCAAATATCAGTATATTACTTAAAAATATGAGCGAGGACAAATATTTCCACCGTCCTACGACCCAATTCTGTTAGACGCCTTTCATCACGCTCAATGGAATCCTTGTTGAAGTCCTCTCCAGAACTTCCATCCTGAATACAAATGCAAAAAGTTTGTGAGAGATCAGAAGCTTCTTTAGTCACAATCATGAAGAATAAAAGTAATAGATATTGACAACTATCAAGCAAGGGAAAACAGCCAGCATTTCAAGCTCTTCTGAATCTAATCCAGTGTGCATAATAAAATCAACAAGTATATGATATCACCACCACCCCATCACTCCCATCACCATCAACATACAGCCGCTACAATCATTTTTCCGCTCTAATGCCATAGCTGCCAATCTAAACCATTGTGGGTAGAAGATGTTGTATGCCTTAATCTTTTATTCTTGTTCTGTACGTGTGCTATTCCAGAAAACAAAATGTTACTGGAGAGATGCGAGCTGCACTAATTGCAGAAAACCATTTGCTGGAGTGTCGAGTAAAATTAGCAAGAACTGCATACTGTTTTCTAACCTATGGTTGAAGCTTAAACACAATAAGCTACACCCAATGCCACCAATAAAGATTCTCTAAGATACAAAGCACATGAAACAATTTGTGAAATAGCCAAAGTCACCATTCAAATGTTTGAGTGCTCCGAGAAGACCTTAAAAGCAATGGCAATATGGACCAGCACTCATTTAAAAACAAGCCACTAAAATGATTAAACTGCTTCAAAGTCCCACAGTAATTTTCATACCGACTACCTATAAGCATAACAGAATTCAGAAAAGATTCAAACTCTAGAGAATGGTATCCAGTACCCCAACCCACCTTTGTGCGGTTCTGAGGGCCCTTCTCGTCTTTTGGAGGCAATGGTTCAATGGCTGCCCTTTCAAGTAGCAGCAGCACATCATCCACCAACACAAACATATCTTTTTCAACACGGACAATTGGAGCAGGCATTTCTTCAGCATCCAATAACTTTGCTCTCCCCTTCTTGCTCTTAGATTGGCCTTCAAGAGCCTTCAATCCACTATACAGGGAATCCATTACCAATGTAGATGTGACTTCCTTCTCTATAAAGAAATGCTTGACAACTACTTTCAGAATTACATCTGTTTTCTCCCTAGACATGCGGCGCCGGGTGTTTTGATCCATTCCCAACCAAAAACCACAAAAGCTGCAAGGGTTGCAAACACAATGCTATCACCATGTTAAAACTATACTGACCAGAAATACGAGTAAAACACACCATAATTGCCACCAAAGGATAGCACAGAAAGGAAAACTGTTAATGAAGGCCATAAATCAATAGTATGATGCAATCTCATAGGGCTACCAAAACACCACAATTTTCATAATATAGCATGTTGTGAAGTTAGGACTATTGACAACCATTCTATTGAAATGCATTAAGTAACAAACATTTTCAAAGAGATACAATACCTTGACCACCTATTTTTGTCCTCTATTAACTTCCCAAGTTTACCCCGTCTCTCTTCCACAAAACGCCGACAAATCTGCTCTACATTTGTCAAATATACCCTAACAAGTTCTCTCCTATACTGGCAATCGAGGCAACGAAAAGGCCGATCTGCTTTTTCCCTGCAGATGAAAAGTAAAGTCTCAGAATGGATGATCAGAAATATGAGAAACACCTACAGCACAATCACTAATAGACATCAATTATATATATAAACCAGTAACTTATCAGACACCTGATGACTTGCACTTGAGCCTTTATAATAAGAGTGTCAGCAGCATCTAAGAACCCATCTGACACTTTAGATAATTCCATAAATTTCTTCCATCCCCAGTCATGCTCTTTCTTCCAGAACCGATGTAACGTATCTGCAAATTTTTCTTTTAGTTAATAATAAATCAATGATTCCGTTACCAACTCCAGCCAATATTTAATCAACTAACCAGAATATTTTGATTTTTTTGGATCTTTATTCACCACAGCAATCGTAAACTGTGCAAAATGACTCCAACCTGGTTCACAAATAAAAGAAAATTACACAACTACAACCACAAAGAGAAAAAAACAAACAAACAAAGACCAGTAACTATAACCACAATTTCAAGTCAGTAGCACCAAACCTGGAAGAAGTTTATCATGGTTGGCAACACAAAGAAATAATGAAAGATGATTGCAGACGTCACAACCTTGGGGGTATATTAAAATGTACCTGTCACCATAAGCAAAAGGATTAAATCAATACTGACATGGAAACTTTCCATATCACGTTGATTTTCTGCACGTCAGCAGCATCAATGCAACGAAACTTGAGAAAACCTACATAACTGGAATGTTCATCAAAATCCATGCTCCATAATGTGAAAGTTGGCCTCTTTAAAATGAGAAAGTGGATTATAAATCAGGCAATATGATAATTTTACTTTTTTCTTAATTAAAGTGCATGATGATTTATTTCACTTTTCCTTTATGAAAAGGAAGGAAAAAAAGATTCAAAATATCACCAACTAGCTACACCAAACAGATGGTGAACCAATAAACTCCTTTTGTTCACTTCAAGAAAAAACTTATAGCAGAAGTGTGTATGAAAAACAATGCATTTACCTCTGGATAACAAGTCTTACCAGATAACTAACTTGGTTATGTGCAATAGAACACACAAGTCATCTCATGGACATCTCTCTACCATAAGCACAGGTTAAGAAAAATGATTATGCATGAGGGAGTCATATAACAAATTTAAATAATGGCAGCAACTAAAAAGTGAATGTTTGTGTGCAGAAAAATATCCCTATGATGCAACTATATAATCAAATTTAATAAGATACATTACATGCACAAATATCATGCTGCGCCGCATACTTTAGACTTGTAGAAGTGAGAATTAATGAACCCTATGAATTGAGAAAAAAATCACATTTGTTTCCTCCTTTGTGGAACCCTGCTTTGATTGAGGAGATAAAGAAAGAAAGGGACCAATGTTTGATCCCACAACTCAAGTATAATGGTTTCATGTTCCAATCGAGAGCAAAGTGAAATATTTTTGGTTCTTGAAATGCACAAATTAAGAAAGCTTGCTTCCAAAATAAGCTTGTAGACACGTTAATTTTTTTATTCATAGTGTGTGAGTTTATTCGAGCATTAAGTTAGAAAAACTAAATTTATACTCATAATGTGGGTATAAAGAATAAACTAAAACAATATACATATATTGTTGAAATATGTATATGCATGCAGATGATGTATATAAAAAATGACAATGGAGAATCAAACTGTTAGTTAGCTAAAAAAAGTGAGGAACATGTGAAAAAACAATATGCAAAGCCCCATACCATTTGTAGCCACCAACTTCAAATGCATTACTTCTAAGTTCTCTTTTATTAATCTGTGAGAATTTCTCTATCTTCCATGTATATCTTCCATATAACTCAGAAGGTTTTGGCCCTATAATGGAACAAAATCAGTTCGCAAACAGTTGCCTGGATAACAGCTTATATGAGAGGGATAAGAAACAGAAGTAGCAAACATAATATCTAAGAGGAAGAGTTAAGCATGTACTCTGCAGAAGTGCGCACACTCATCTTAATTGGATAACATCTATTCAGTCAAGTTTTCTTGCAACTATTGATACTGAATTTTGTTAATTTTCAGACTCCCGACTAAGTAAAAAAAAGAAGAAGAAGAAATCAATCTGTTCATTGATGCACTAAATGCTACCACATCCAATTGCAATCATATACGTTAACAAAAGAAACCTAATGTTGCACCTCCTTCCACAAAGTGGCAGGCAATTGATTGCTATATGAAGAACTCAAAAAAAAGTAAGAAGTCAGTGAATGTGACTAAAAATTCATTTTAGTCAAAAAATTCTTACTGGAGGAACCATTGTGTCGTAACACAGAGGGTGGGAGAGAAGGGATTTCATGATTTTGGATAGGAGATTCTTCATGAAATTCTTTTTATTTTTTATCATGTTGGTTTCAAGCTAGTTTTTGCAAGGTAGAAGGCTACAATAGTTCAGTGTGGTAGGTAGAGTTCAACCACCAAACGTAGGAGAATAGAGCCGGTGCATTATTCCTTATATTCCCAACAGCTTTTACACTCTAACTTCCAAACTCAGAGAAACAGAGAGCTACCAAGTGCATTACTGCGCTAACTGAAAAAAATATATATACCAACCAAAACAGAAAACCAAAGAAGAATAAGAGAAAATAAAGATACAATAAATCATATGGAGAACCAATGCATACCTCCATCATCGTCATCATCAGTGTCCCAATAAGGTGGTGAAGTTGATGGGGTTCCATTTTCCACCTGCTCAGAGGATCGCCATTCCGCCAACGCTTCACCTGACTGGCAACGCAGTCCACTTGAAATCCCCTCCGTAGACCTTCCAACTCCAGCTTCCTCACTCACAATCCCAGCCATTTCCCACTACAAAACTCCTCCCCAACAATCCTTCAACTCCCCTCACTGCATACAAGAAAACCAATAAGAAAAAACGGAAATGTAGCCCCCAAACAGAAAATTTTTTGGCCAACAATAGACACGCCAGTTAAGTCTTCATAACTACAAACATTAAAAAGACCACTCATAGTAGTTACAGATACCAACAAAAATCACCCAAAATTTGTACAGAAGATATTGCAAAACGTATAGATTTTGAGAAAGGAAAAACATACTAAGTTTGTTGACAACTCTTAAGAAACTTACAATTAAAAAAAAATGAAAATTAAATTCTGCATCAATTGGGGCCTCATGAAATACAATCCTACACTCATTCGATACTGTTAAGCAAAATATTTACAATTCCCAAACACCACCACTGAAAGATTATTTAGCTTATTTTAAAATTTTCAATAATAAGAAAAACATCAATAAACACATTCATAACAACAAAGTATTTTTCTTCTTCTTTTTTTCTAATCAAATTCCATCGTCGATTATATTGGAAATCAACCAAAACCCATATTTATAATCTTCGAACTCAAAAACCCGTCATCAAGAAATTACAATCAGCGATAAACCCTAGTCTCTTTCGGTCAAAAATCAATCAACTGCAGCTCAATAACGATCGAAAAGATTATGAAAAAAATCAAAACCCAGGTTAATAAAAGTAAAACTATCTCAGAAAAACCAATTGTATGAAACACACGCCAATTAAGAGAATTTAGAATCTGAGGCCGGAAAATAAAGATCGAATTCAAGATTCCCAAATAAACCCCGATCAAAAAAGAAGGTGAAAACCCGATTGAATATGGAGAATTGAAAACGACACCGTATAGATCGATGTCGATACAAACCTGAGCTTTGACAAATGGTGTTATAGGCAAAGCTATATGAGATTCTAGAGAGAGAGAGATAGATAGAGAGAGAGAGGTTCAAAGGAGCAGCAAAACAAAGTAGGAAGAAACCAAAAGCGGAGCCCGTAAAAAAAAAATATGTAATTTTTTTTATGCAACTAATACTGCTATTATTACTATTAATTTTTGTTTTTTCATTTTTTATAAGTAATTTGCCTCTTTTTTTTTTCCTTCTTATCTGGGTAGACTATTTACTGTAGTGTGAGCTGTGAAGAGGTTTTTGGGTTTTGGATTTCGCCCTAGCGCTTTCTCTCCTCTTTTATCTCTCTTAAAATAAAAAATTAAGAAAGAGCAGTCAAATTGGATAAATATAAAAAAGAAAATAAAGAAATTAAAAGAAAGAAGAAGAGGGTGGTGTTTGTGGGCAAAAGAAGTCTGTGGATGGTAGAACATAGCAAGAGGGGGTCGTTATTTATGGTTTAAAAAGAAAAAATTATAGTTAGTGATGCTTTCGATCATCAAATAGTTAATTTTTATGTTAAATTATTTTATATAATAAAAAAATTAAAATTAAGTTTTTTTTCACCATGAAAAAAACTTAAAAGAATATACAAATTTACAAAGATTTTTTTATTTCAAACTAATTTTAAATTTTAAAGTGATTTTTTGTCTGTTCGGAGATTATAAATTGATTTATTAAAATTTCTAATGTATATCAAAAAAAAAATAGAAATGGTAACTTCTAATGGACAAGAATATGTAACAAACCCAAATTGATAATTAAATGGAATGAGAGATTTAAGAGATTAGAGATAAAGCAAAGGTGAAAAGGGTAAGTAAACAGAGAGAGAAAAATCAAGAGAGTAAGAAGGAGAAGGAAGGCTCAGAAAGAGGTTGAAGTTTCCATTGTCTAGGTTTAATCAGAAGTAAAAAACTTCTCTTCCTTGTTTTATTGAAGTTTTAAGCTGATTTAAGTAATGGGATAGTGTGGGTAGTGGTGATGTATGGGTTTAATGGAAGATGGAAATGAAATAAGGGTTTTCTTAAATTAATTGTGTGGTATTTAGTTAAATTGATAATGAAGTGTATTGATGAAGAAAAAATTCTAGGAAATGCCCTATATATTTTGATCAATCTACCTTAAATGGGTTGGATGTATTTTGATTTATTGTGTTGAATTTTCTATGAATTATGATGCTTTAGAAGAATTTTAATGGGTATTAGAAAGAAAAAATCAAAAAGAAACTAGGGATCCTTCGGATAGGTTATGGCCTTACTATAGAAGAAGAAAAATGAATGGAATGGGTAATTATCATGTAAAATTGCTAGAGATAATAAATGAGTAATAATTTGTTTTAGTAAATTTAGCCAAGAAAGAATTTGAAAGAATTCCATTGACATGAGATTTTCTTATTTTCTTGACTAAGAGTTAAGTTTATTGAGTTAATACAAATTGATTTCTTGTGTAAAAAGTTGTTTAGGGTACTAGAAATATATTGGGTAGGAAGAAAAATCCATGGAATTAGTAAGATGGAAACTCATGAAATTTGGTGTGAGGGTTGATATGGCTTGACTTGTCTAGTTAAAATTATTGTGGATTACAAGAAATTATAATATTTAAAATCAATATGTGATGGGCATTAAAAGAAAAATTTATGGAAAGAACTTGTATTGGCTTTATTAAGAATCCTTAAAAGTGAATTAATAAAATATATATATATATATATATATATATATATATATATATATATATATAAAAGGAAGAGTAGGATTTGATGGAAATAAGTTAGACTAAGTATGCTAAAATATTAAAGCTCGAGTTTGGATGAGGATATAAACAAAAGTATAGGAAACGAAATCTCACCTAGTTTTGGCTTTTAAAAAAAAAAAAATACTTTTGTTTTTTAAAGTGTGATTTGTTTAAAATAAAATATCAAATGAATGATGGTTGAGTTATTGATATGGTGCATGATGGGTTGAATATGAATATGGAAAACAAAAAAGATTTATGTTTTTTGGAAAACCAAAAGAGGTAGCAGCCATAGGATCTTTTATTATTGGCGCACACATTATTATAGGGCCAGATAGATGACTTTAAGCCCTACTTTCGAAGTTTTAATTTTCATTCATGTAATTCTTTCTCTTAAATTCATCCTTGTAATTGTGATGTGGAGTAATGGGAAAAAATAAAGGAAATTGTGGATTTGAAAATGGAATTAAAAAAAAATAAAATTAACTCCGAATGTAGAGGTTATAAGATTTGAGAAATGTTAGCTTGCTATTAAGATGGAGGATGATATTAAGATGGAGGATGATGATTGTCATAATTCATTTTTAGGTTATTCTTCAAATTTATTTTTTTTTCTTTCAAAATAAAAATTAAAAAATAAAATAAAAACCGGCGACGTGAAGAAAGCAGACCGAGAAGGATCTTAAACACATGGAAAAATCAAATTATAATTTTGGAGCAAATTCGAGGCCTAATTGTACCTCATTATACCAAAAAAAAAAAGCAATGTAGATTTAATGTCAAATTAAATGATTATTTGATGAATCTGTATAAAAATTAAGTCCAAAGACATAATTAAATTTTAATAGATCAATTTGATTTAATTATGGGCCAAATCAAATTAAATTTAATTAATTTGGGTCCAATTAAAGGATTTAATTAAGTGCAAGGACTTAATTATATTATAAAATGGTCAAATTAATTTTATTAGGGGCTTACTTGGTGACAAATTAAGTTTGGGAGCCTAATTTGAGCTTAATTGAGAAAATTAGAATTTTAGAAGACCAAATTTAATTTTTACTAAGTTAATTGACTGAAATCGGGGTAAAATCACAAGAAAATCAAAGTTTTGGAGTCAATTAAGGGTTAAATTGAAGAAATTCGTAGCCAAGGACCAATATGCAAAAGACGTTGAACTATAGGGACCTAATTGATTGAAATCAAAGGTGAAATTGAAAGTTTAATGATCAATTGAGTGTCAAATTGCATAAATTCAAAACCAAGGACCAAAGAGAAAAAGGCATGTAAATTCGGGGCTGAAATTGAAGTTTTTCCAAGGACATAATTACATAAAATTAAAAGTTTGAAGACAATCTGGGGTGTAATTAACGCGTTAAAAGTTGAACGCGTTCAAAATACCTTTGAAAATTTAAATTCTTCTGAGATGACGTTGGAAATGCTAAAAACAATGCAAATATATCAAAAATGCATTTTTTGATGTTTTCATTGCTTTTTTGCTATTTTTGGTTTTTTCTGAAAATTTATCAAAAACATGGGTCAAAAACTGGGTAGCAACATGTATCATGCAAGATTGACGGTTGCTTTCCAAAGCAATGATACATGAAACGCATTATGTATCCTGGCTAAATATGCATGTAACATTAATCGATAAGAAACTAGCCTAGTCTTCCCAATAACCTCAAATGACTCGATATATGCGGGTGTTAATTTACCCCTCATCCCAAATTGGATCATGTTCTTCCAATGTGCAACATTTAAAAATACCTAACCCCAACTTGAAATTTCAAATGTCTTCTTTTCTTATTGGCATAATTTTTTTGTCGGTCTTGAGCTTTCTTCATCCTTTCCTTACTCCAGCAAATAAGAACTCAACAAAGTTCCAAGCTCAGCAAGACTCGAGTGAATGTTAAACCTAGTTAGGTTTCAACAAGAAATAATCTAGCAAGACTTCGGCAAATGAGAACCTGGAAGATTCTGAACCTAGCAAAGCTCAAGTTGATTTCAAACCCAACAAGGTTTAGCAAAAAAAGAGTACAACAAGACTCTAGTGAAAAGGAACTCAGTCGTCGCGCCTGACATCGCGATGATCTTTTTTTAAAATAAAAAAAAAAGGAAACGAACAGGGTTTCTGGTGTCCTATTGCTTAATAAGAAAATGTCTTATTTATGGAATCGCTACTTAATATTATGTTCACTAGAAACTCTAACTAGTTTTTAGAGATTTTGTGACAAGGAACTGGCTACGCTATAGGAAAGATACAATTACCTATAAAGCGTTGTATCTTAGATAGGTTGCATTGCTCGTTTTATCTTAAATTGCTAGAGGTTGTTTTGCTATGGAGTCTTTATAATATTTATGACTCTGATGTTAGTAAATATTGGGGTTGATATTTCTGACTTTGACATAAGTAAATACTGAGGTTAATATTTTTAACTTTAGCGTCAATAAATACCGGGGTTAATACTCGTTATAAGTCCACTTACCTCAAACACTTGTGTATTAAGTTGTAAAATGGTCATTAAACCTTCAAGAGTGACAAAAAGAGTGACAAAAATAGGCTTTGAATTCTTTTAAAGGAATGAATTTTTGATATTTTTTATATAAATCCGATAAATTATTTTTTTAAGTTAAGCTTTTAATGGGCTTGATAAATTTATTATCAAGTCTAAAAATGCACGCAAAAACAATACATTCTTTTTCTATGGCAAAACACAAACAATTTTTATGCTAAATCATGCAAAAGTGATTTTTTTATTTGGTTTTTGTTTTATGATTAACAATGTTTTATGGTATTTTATTTCTTGTTTTTTTTTTCTGTTATTTGTTCCAACAGTACTAAAAATTAAAATTCATGCAACACACACCCTTTTTTTTAAATTTACTCACACGTACTTCCAATTACACACTTACAATTTACATAACAAGCAAACACATGAACACCAAATCAAGAAAATAAAATCATTCTAAACTCCCAGAACCCACCTTCAAGACGGATTAATCAACAAAAAGGGCTGCTGGAACAGTTGTTGCATACTGTGGCGCGTGGACGACACGCACGGCCGTGGACGGCGGCGGGCGAGGAAGAGCGCCAGCAACTTGGGCGACGAGTGACCCACTTGATCGTTCAGCCCTTCCTCTCTTCTATACAATGGTGCTGGCGGTGTCACTAATTGTAACCTGAAAATAGAGAAACAATCACAAGAAATCTCGGGTTTTTCTTCTTTTATTTTCATCTTCTTCCTCTCTCTGATGGTTGCTGTTACAGTGACCATAGGTGGCTTTCCTGTTGTGGTCTAGACTGAAGGGTGATGACGAGTTATGCTTCGGGTTATTGGGTTTCGGCTGGTTGGTTTTCTGGTGTTGGCCGTGTGAGAGGAGCTGTAGTGTTGCAGGCGGTTGGAGGCTGAAAAGGCAGGGAAGAATGGCTGATGCTGGTGGTGATGAGGGGGCTGTAGGTGGTGGCTTTTATGGTTTACTGTGCTCTTGGATATCTTATTTACCAACCTGGCAGAGACTTCGTCCAAAGACTCTTTTAGTCCATCCCCGATATTTCTGATCCCGTAAATGGAGAGAGGATCAGACGCCTCTGACGTGGAGGTAGAGATCTCTTTGTAAGTCTTGGCAAGGAGATAAACCAGGGCGGGACATTTCTTAGTTTGCAAATTTGAAAAATAACCCGGATCGAACACTCTAGAGTATCTAAAGTATGTTTTTCGGTTAGGAAGCTTTTCATGCCTTAAAACATCTTCTATGGCCAAAACAGCTTGACGTGTCAGACGGCATTTCAGCTCAGACAATAAAGTGCTCATGTCACACATGGTCGATTTTTGGATATCCATGGTCAGCTGGTATCCTTTCATTCCCATGTAAGAGAATACTTGACCAGCCAAGTAGTCTAGCATGCTTGAGTTGCGACGATCCATGTTTCCTTCGTTCTCATTATATGCCACCCACATGACCCAGGTGTTTACTAGCGGTGGATCCCTCCCTAGCGCTTCTCTCAGGGAAGTGGCAAACTCAGCAGTTAACCCCAGGTTCACCAAGATGTCACTACCATCATCATACCAACCTTGATATCTAGCTTTGAAGTTTTCTATGGACCTTAGAAAACTCTCTGGCGTCTTGATAGCTAATCTCAGAAGATGGGCAGCCAAATAGCAGTATGCACAGGCTGACATATCCCTTTTCCTGTTGTCTTCACCCTTAACATCTAAGTTTTCAAGGAGGACATTAGCTATGCTGGATGTTGCTTTCTTCTTGTTCTTCTTCTTTTCTCTTTCCTTGCTCATGGCAAGCAACTCAGCTTCAGCTTCCGCAAGTTCATCATCTTGATTATTCTCAGTATCAATTTTTGCTTCCATGCTCTGAGTCCCATAACCTGCATCAGGAGGTGGAGTCAAAAGGTGAGCGTCAACATCTCCGCCTGGGAGAGGAAGTGATATAGCTAAGAGGAGGATTTTGTAGAGGAGATCTCTAGACACCTTATCATTCCTAATTTCCATCAGCAAAGCAGACCCTACTATCATGGATTGAGCACTGTCTAATTGCTTAACATTATAGGTGTTAATTTTTGACAATTCCGAATCTGACCATGTTTTCGGTAACAAATTCCCAGATGCAATTACTACTCCGGCTAAGTCACTATACCGTCTGTTTAATTCCATCTCAGCTTCAGCTGATTTAGCCATTGGTTGAGATGCTTGTGCCTGGGGCTTAT
Source organism: Populus nigra (assembly GCF_951802175.1). Taxonomy (NCBI): domain Eukaryota; kingdom Viridiplantae; phylum Streptophyta; class Magnoliopsida; order Malpighiales; family Salicaceae; genus Populus; species Populus nigra. The sequence goes on along the minus strand of NC_084861.1, from coordinate 5,266,987 downwards.
TTATCTGAATCCCTTTACCTTTTGCTGCGGCAGCTTCCATTATAGCACTCTTAGCCTTTTCTTGATAACATTTTTGCCCTGGCTAGAAGGATATCCCTGGCTGCTTTATTTTCCATGTATGGAAGTGTGTCGGATGTTAGTGACGCTGCTGTGCTGGACTGCGTCAGGGCTCCTCACGGTGGCTGAGGGATGATGAGCTGGTGGTGCTCACGATGGCGGTGCAGAGGAGAAACCACCGCTACTGGATGTTGAAGAGTGTTACTATAAATGGGTAAGCCCACGGTGGCTGGCGGCTGGAGTTGGTGGTGCTGGCCGTGGGGGTAGTGGCTGTCGCTGGTTGAGGAGGCTACGGCGGAGATGGGTAAAGGAGCAGCTGCTGTTTTGGAAACGAAGGTGGTTGCTAACGGGTTTGTTTGTGTTAAAGGATCGATGATGGAGAAACAGTGGAGAGGAGGCTGAAAGGGTGTTGGTTGCCGCTGGGCAGAGCTGGAGCCGAGAGAAGGATTGGCGTGGTGGTTGCTGCTGGTTCAGTGGTGGAGGAGAAATGGTTGAGGGCTGGTTTGTTCAAACGGGTATTAGTTGGAGAGGGAAGCCATGGGTTGAAAGTTTTGTTCCTGGGTATTTTGGCCAGTCTAGTAAAATTACAGTGAAGGCTCCCCTCATCGTTTTCTCGAGCTCCCCCTTTATGCTATCCTGTAAATCATAACAATGTTGAGTGGCCAACAATGTTGTCTGTCAATTTTTGCCCCTCTGCAATAATGAGCAGACAATATTTAATACACTTTATTTATTATTATTATTGTTTACCTTTTATTTTAGAAAAAGATTATAAAAGCAAAAGCAAAAGCAAAAGCAAAAGCAAAAGGTAAAATGTAGAAAATTACAAAATGGTTGTTATTGGTCGCGTTGAAAAAATATATATGTTTTTTTAGAATTTTGTATTTTCTTTAATATTTTTATATTTTTAAAAATATTTAGAAAATTAGGAGCTGAAATTAGAGTATAATAGTTGCTCCACTCTTTACAATGCTTATGGTACAAATGTTTTTGAAAAAAACTTTACGTAGTAAATTTGTAAAAAAAAAGATGATATTTATTAAAAACTTAAAAAAATTTAAAATGATTTAATTGTCCCATACAACCTATATGTTGGTGAAAAATATAAATTTTTTTCTAAATGATCAAATTATCCCAAATGACTTGTTCGTTGGTGAAAAATACAAAGATTTTTCAGGTTGATCTAATTTTAATGGGAGACTTTCCCAAGTGAAAAATACAATGATTTTTAAGGTTGGTTTAATTTTCATTGGCGACCTGCCTAGGTAAAAAATACAAATTTTTTTCCAGAATGATCTAACTCTCAGATGAGATGGTTTGTTTATAATATTTATGACTCCAGTGTTAATAAATATCGGGATCAATATTTCTGACTTTGAAATCAATAAATACATCTCACTTTAATTTTAAATGAGACGTCATTTAACTTTTACCCACTTTCCATAGCTTGTATTTAGAAATTCATTCTTGCATTTGAGGAAAAATTAAAGAAGTTTGTAACACTTATAATGACTTAAATTATAGTAAAAATAATAAATATTACAAACAAATCATTAATAACATAACACAATAACCCATAAAAATTTAAGATAAAAACTAGCAATGCAGCCTACTTAAGATATAACGCTTTAAGGATGATAATATTTTTTATCTAGCGTAACTAGTCTTTTATCATAGAATATATAAAGGTTAATTAAAATTTTTAGTAGTTATAATATTAGGTGACGACTTCTTAAACAAAATATTTTTTTTAAAAAATAAAACATCACAAATCTTATTCTTTTTTTTTAAAAAAAGATCATCGCGCGATGTAGGATGAAACACACCTATCAATGAATTATCATCTTATTTTGGGACTTTCTAAACATGGATTGCAGCTCAAAATTCATTTTCCATGAAGCGCCAAAACCACTAACCCATGCAATTAGATTCTTCATCTCAACTTCTCAAACTAGAATCCAAAGCATACGGTGCTGGATCTGGTGGTATATATAGGAAGTTTTGAGGATTAATCTTTAAAGTTTTTTAATACCACTCATTTTAATTATTAACCTGAGTCTTCACATGAACTGATCTTAATTATTAAGATTTTAATTATTAAGCATACGGTGCTTAATTATTTATTTTAATTATTAATGTGACCCTCCATCAATTAATTTTTTTAATATGACCCTTTTGCTTATATTCCATCACTTAAAAAGGTTCTCCTGTCCAGATTCAAGATCTCAGTTTCTCTTTCCTGGTCCAGGAAATCAAAATTTCATAGATAAGAAAAAAATTGAAGATTATGAGAAAAATTATCTTGAGCTTGTTGACATATTGTTAAACAGAAAGATCAAAGTGGAAAATCAGGTAAGCATAAGGGTCATATTGCACTTTATATTTAGAAAACAATGTCATTGAGCAAATTTGAAAAAGTTATGCGTTCAATAAAGTATAAACCTCCGTCCCCTGACTCCGCGGAACAAATTCAAATCCGTGGATCATTTTCCGGGCCAGGCCAGCAATGCTAGTCTCACATCTAGAGATGGTGACGAGTGTCCACGAATCAAGTTTTTATTATATTTATATTCTATCAATTGTTTATTGAATAAAAATTCAGATATTCATATTTTCTTCATTAAATTTTAAATATCCATTCCCTAGGTGCTATTTATAATTCAACTTAAAATAAAAAAAAACTATGATAAACAATTATGTGATCCTGATACTTTTATATTTAACATTTTTTATCCTTGTAGTTTTTTATGTTAACATTTCACCCATGAAAATTTTATTTTCTTTATGTTTTAATTACTACAAGTTACGAATTGAGAGAGAAAGTCGTTAATTGTTTTATTTTTATATTTTATAATGATCTTTTTAAAATAAAATTATTAAAATAATATTATAACCAATTATGTTTATAACTTATAAATAAGACGAGAGTTGTTTATAATAATATTAATAATTTATTTATGAATATCATACATGAACCTAACATAAAAAAATTGTTTATGAGAATTTATTTAAAATAAAATATTCATTTTATTATTTTTATATAATTTTATCAAAGTTTTTATTTTTTTATACAATCAAATAAAAATTATATATATATATATATATGTTTTTTAAACCTGCTTTATAGTCCATGGTAATATTTTATTTAAAAAATCATGTTTACAATAAAAAAACAAGTTTCTAAAAAAAAAATACACAAATAGAATTCTCAATTTAAATTATTAAAATTCTTATGAACATCTATTCTAACTGGCGTTTATAAATATTTATGTTAATTATCATATAATTTAATAAAAATAAAATAAAAAAAAGCCCCGCAATAGCAACGCGTGCAAACTGGCGTTTTTATTTTTTAGGCAATAACTCACTATTTCTGCCGAATACCCCGTGGAGTTTATTTCTCAGGACGCCCTTTTATTTTATCCATCGCATCGAGCCCCCTCCTCTCCTTTTCTTAATCGCATTCTCTCTTTCCAATCCCTAATCAACGCGCAACTGCAAAGTTTCGACATTGCAGGTACGCACCCGATTTTTTTCTTGGTATTATTATTAGTTTCTCAATTTTTTTTGCTGTTCGACACTTGAAAACGAGAGTGAAAGGATTTGAGTTTTGATTCTTATGTGAAATCATTCTTTCGTTTGGTTGTTTCCCGGCTTTGTTTTTAAAATTGAACGGAACCAATGATTTATTAGGTTTAACATATTATTTTTTGTTAATAATAATAATAGTTTGTTAACACAGCAATGCATGTTTACTCTGTAAATCCTTCTCTCTCTTTTTTTTCTTGGCCATCCCTCTTTAATGACTGTAAGGATTTTTTTTTCCTGATAGTAAATGGGTTATTAAGGTTTTTCTTTTCTTTCCACTTTATGACAGTTTTTGTACTACATATATCATGTTTGGATATTGCTTGTCAATAGGTCTCTAGATGTCATGTAATGTCAGAATGTTAGATATTTTTCTGAAAAATAATTGGATTAAATGTCAGTCCCAATTAAATGATACTGGGTTCAGGGAATGTCTTTCGAAAAACTTGGAAAATCATCTTTATTTATCTTCGTGGTGGTGGGTTGTTGATTAGATTGTTCTTGGCTGCTAACTACCGGGAGAGCAGTGATTTCTAGTGAATGGAAGGGTGTTTCCACTACCTTGCTTACTGTATAAGTCGGGATTTGTTTGTTTTAGACTGTTTTAGAATTCCAGCTCATGGCTGAAGTGCTTTGTGTCACAAACTCAAGGGTTTCTTAACCTCTAATTAGAATGAACGAAGAATAGGGGATTGCAATAGTTTTCCTTTTCCTTTTAAGCGTGAATGAAGTGCTTCTGTACATGTATTGTTGATATACCTTTTCTACCCCTTCATTTGGTCTATGATCACTTACTTAGAAATCTCAATTTCTGTAGCTATACAATTTGATGGACAATCATGGATGAGAATGACCTTCCTTTTAAAGTGGGTCAGCTTGCAGAGGCAAGATCTTTTGCACAAGGTTACCGTGGTGCTTGGTTCCGTTGCAAGGTATGAACAAAGGTTTGCAGCGACAGATTACGTTTCTGAGTTATTTAAAGGCAACCAAATTCTTGCTGGTTGACACCAAGGAACAGAAAGAGCAACACATGATTGTGACATCTTCTTAGTCATCTTTTTTTAGATGAGATGTATATGCTTTGTGATGTCCTGGCAAAACCTTTTCTTTGACTTTGAGATTGGATGTTTCCAATTTTTTGAGGAAATTAAAGTTAATTTGTTAAACTGCTGATTTTATTTTCCTTTCTTCTTTTCTTTGAGAGTTTGAGCTACTTTCACTACTTCGAAGCATTATTTCACTAACTGTGAATGCCTGATATATAAATGCAAGTTAAATCTTTCATGTGGAAGATTTTAAAACTGTCTTGTAATCAAAGCTAGGTGGGACAGGTTCTAAAAGCCAAACTGCTCCCTGCTTTCTTTCTGCTGCAAAGTAAGAAGATGGAGAGCTTTTCACATCAGATCATTCTTCTCTTCTATGCTTTCAACATGCAAAGAATAACTACTGAGAATCAAACAATATCACATTATCTTAGCCAACAGAGATATTATATGACAATTCTAGTTGGGTAATCTTGTTAAGATGAACCTTTTCCAGTTATCTGCCATCACTGTGTGTTAAGAACCTATTATTTAGTGGTTAACAGGAGGATGTTAGAATTGAATATTTTGAAGTAATAGTAAATGCTTGAGTAGGCTACTGGCATCTATTCAGAGTTACATTTTGTTTCACAATTTATTAGTGAAGCCTGTTTCTGTAAGTTTTTTTTTTTTTTTTTTTTTTTTTGACTTTGAACACTTTTTTCTTTTCATAAATTTCTGCTTTTCAAATTTTGTGCTTTCCATCAGATAATAGATATTGCCCGGAGAGATTCTGGGATGCAGTATGCATTGCAATATTACGACTTTCCAGATGAAAGTAAGTGATCTCTCTCTCATGGCATGTTCTCAGACTGTTGTGATAATCTTCCTCTACACTTTGCATGTCAGTATTTTGACTGATTGATTAATGATACTTGTTATCATAACAAATCTAGTGACTCTTTCTAATGCTTTCCTAGAAAAATAAAAGTGCAAGCAACCTTAGTTATTGTAGAATGTTATTTGTCTGCCATCACTGTAAATATGTCCAATGTAATTGTAGAATCGTATGCTATAAATATGCTTGTTGAATTAGCTCTTGCTGGTCTGTTCCAATTTATGCGAGCTTTAACAATTATTTTGTTCATGAATGTAGAACTAAATTGGACAAAGCTATATCAATATCCAAAGCCTAGACTCAAGAATACAGAGAGGCAATTGATGGTGCGCCCTTGCTTTCCTTCTGTCTATCTTGAAAGCAAATTGTCTGAAATCAAGACCATCTCAGAATTGGTAGTCGCTGTGAATGATGTTTGGAAGGTGGGAGATTTTGTAGATTGGTGGACTGATGGTTGTTATTGGTCTGGAAGACTAACTAAAGCATTAGGAAATGACAAATATCAGGTAACATGTTTGTTCTATCTGGTTTTGATTCACAAGTTGCTCTGATGACACTTTGACTTGTGGGTCATTTGAACTTGTTGCGCTCTCAAGTTTTCTTCTTGTTACTACATTGATTACTTTATTTAATGTCATGTTGCGCTCTCAAGTTTTCTTCTTGTTACTACATTGATTACTTTATTTAATGTCATGTTGTGCTCTCAAGTTTTCTTGCTGTTACTACATTTATTACTGTATTTAATGTCATGTTGCTCTCATATTTCACACGCTGAAAATGCCTTGTAGTCAATTAGAGCTTATCTAGGATTGTAATTTTATGCTTTGTCTTGTTATTTCACAAGAGACCTTCCTTTTTTGTGCCACTAATTAGAATTGCATATAACTTAAGAGCTAATCTTTCTGAGCTAGTATTAGTTTAGTTCTCTATTGTTCTATCTAGTTCGTGATGATAGGTCCATTTGGATTTCAGAAGCACAAGGTTTGTGATTATAACTCTTAAAAATTAAACAACATATGCCTTAAAATTACACATTAAGCAACACAAAAGTGACTGTACAAGCACCAAATAATGTAAAATTTCTTGAAAATGTGAGTGCTTGCTTCACAAACTAAAATGTACAAATGAAAATTTTTATTGAGAAGCACTTCATTATATTGTGATTACATATCTTCTCTTAATTGCTATGTCCCCATCTAGGATCAATTGATTATGCTGGGAACATGAAACAAATGCTTGCTATCAAAAGATAGACTGGAGAAGCTTTTGGAGGGAATTAATATGATTCATATCTATTTGGTTAGGTTAGGTTTGGAGTCAGGATGTTAGGGATGAGACAGTTGAGACGGAATGCTAGGGATGAGACTAATTTGTGTTTGATATGGTGGATGATACAAAAAAAATTTCTGTCTTTGAGACGGAACAAAATGCTGTAAATGACTTTTTTGCCCATATATGTTTTTTCTTATGCGTATTATGTTTGGTAAGCGGTTTAGAGATTTTAGTGTGAGATGAACTGCTAGAGGGTTGCACAAAATATAAGGGCATAACGAGTTACATCTCAAACAGCTTGAATTTTTTGTTGCAATCCTTCTAACATCTCCTTCTATGAAGTTTTCCTATAGAGTTTCTCTTAATATCGTGCTTTATACTTGCTATTAAGTTGCTGTAAAAGTATTTTGCTGACTTTCTTGTCTATCCAAAAATGTTTGTACTTGTAGATTGAATTGTTTCCACCCCCTGCTGGTGAAGGGTCGTCTTATGAAGCTTCCTCCAAGGATTTCCGCCCATCCTTGAGTTGGTCTCCAGACAATGGTTGGACAGTGCCAATTCCTTCGGTAAATCCCTTGTACTCTTTTATTTTCTTATTAATAGCACTATATTTTATCGCTAACTGTTTTTAAAGGTTAGATATTTGACTGTGTCAGTGGAACTCTGAAACCTCTGTAACACCAATAAATGCTTAGTTTACATGAGTAAACATATATTGTGAGAGAGAAAGAATATTGATGCATTTCTAGTCATGGTAGTATTTGCTCCTTTACATTTATGTGATCTGAGGGGCTGTTTATGTATGTCTTGTTGTTCACCCTTTGATGGAATGTGATAAAATGACATGAGCAAGTGATGTTGAATTGCATGAACCAGAAAGTTAGACAACTGTAGAACACAATGTGGAATTGAATCTGGTTTTATCACTTATCACTGATGAATGAGTGTGTTCATGTTTGACAGAGATAGTACAGAATTAGATCCCTTTTTATGTAATTCTATTGTTTTTTTCTAATTCCCTATTTCCCTATTTTGGGGGTGGAGGAGAAAGAGAAAGACTTTGTTTTACTGATTGGTAAACATTAGCAATCTTCTTGCTGGTTAACTTTTGTGGGACATTGAGGCTGAAATGGTGAAGCTCATGGGTGATGAAATGGTGGAGCTCCTAGGTGCAGGAGAACTCACAATAGGAAATAAAGTCAACAAAACAAGACAACAATAAAAGGTTGCATGGCATTTATTTTCTCTTTAGAAAAAATTAATAAAAATTTAGGGAGACATTCAAATCACATTTATGGAATTGTTTGAGGAATTACTAAACATTATGATTCCTATAGTTCAAATACTGTTATTTCTTGAAGAATGGCTCTCCTACTTATCAGAGTGTGGAAGTATTCATTGACTTTTTCCATAATTTCTGTGTGTGGTTTGAAATTGTGCTTTGCAATGTGATAGTGGTTGTTATGGGTACACTTCATGCTTCCTTTTTATGTCAATGGTGAAATTGGGTATCAACCAACCTTTGTAAGTTGGAACACTAAAAGCTAGTTATCTTTGTTTATCTTGAAGTTTTATTAAATGGAGACCATGATTAATTTTTCCCCTTTTGAGCTGTAGTGTTCGATCTCATGTTATTTGAATCATTTATGATCTTGCTGTTAATGTTGGAGTCAATTTCTGTACGTGGTGGTAATTATCTATGCTCAATAATTTTGGCATTCTCAACTCTAATTCTCTGATTTCCCTAGCTTTTATTCATGATTGCAGTGATTATATGTTCAGGATCTACTGTCAGCCATTTTGCTTTATCTTCATGTCTTCTGTAGGTTCTAGTGCAATTTCTATCTTATTATATGTGGAACGCTCTTTCATACCTTCTTTTCGTGTAAGATTGGTTTTTTTTATGCTACAAATGGCTAATTCATTTTTCAATGCCTTGTTTGTTACAGGGGATCAACAATCATCATCCATGTGCTCGGTTGATCAAACCTGTGAATCAAGGTAATTTTTGATTGTTCAAAGTTTAAGAAACTTTATGCATATTGCATTCAAAATCTATACTGTCTTTTTATCTGCTGGCTTTAGGCTGATCCCAAAGTTAATATTGCATTCAAAATCTATTCTGTCTTTTTATCTGCTGGCTTTAGGCTGATCCCAAAGTTAATATTGCTTTCAAAATCTATTCTGTCTTTTTATCTGCTGGCTTTAGGCTGCTCCCAAAGTTAATAAGATCACCAAAATTGACTTAAAAAAAATAGTTGATAATGACGATATATTATTGGTGATTATTTGCTAAGATGAATATTTTATATTTGGTTTTAGGATACCAAATTTGAATGACCTGGTTTATAGTTGTTAAAACTTTGAGAAGATTTTAGGATTGTGAAAGTAGTAGGCAGGTGGAAGATTTGGTCAATGAATGAACTGAATGTGGAAAGGTGACGAGAGTTGCATAACATGTTATGGTGTTTTTCTGATTTTATTGCTTCTTCATCTTGGATTTCGGCTTCTAATATTCATTATGATTTTTAAAACAATGACTTGTTTTCAATATCAATTGTGTTTGGTAGCACTATTATGTTTATTTTGTCCCTTGAATAATTTTAATAATTAAATTAGGCTTTTAAGAACAACAAAAATGGTTTTATGTGTTTAGTTTTACTAATATTGCCACCATTATTTTCATAACTTTCATGAACTTATTATGATTATATTTATCGTAATCATATAATCACGATCAATCTTATCGTATCATTATCACTAACTATAATTATCACTATTTACCAATAAAGTAACAATCACTGTAAATTTGATATTACTCTTTATGCCTTGTCAATTATCATCACCTTTAGCATAATACCGTTGCCACCACCATCATTGCTATGCATGTTGATGCCATGATGCCACCATTTTATTATCATGATTAAATCACATAATATCATTAGTTTTTACCTTTTTTAATTTACTAAATATTATTATAATTCTTCAATTAAGTTTGTGCTAGAATTTTTCCTTCATATACTTTTAAGGAGATGATTTAATTTGTCCTTATGTAATTGGATAACTATCCACTATATATGTACATTTCTAATTGTATTTATTATATACGATGTGTGCCACCCAATTATACCATATTTCATTTTATCAAGTTTTTTCATTTAAATTGAAATGGTTGTATCTTTATTCCAAGAATATCCTTTTCTTGTACAGGAAAATAATTTTTTTTTTCAAAAAAAAAATTATTCTTTTAAGATTTCAATGGTTGAGTAATTTTTATTTATGTTTTCATTGATTTTTTTACTATATCCTTGTATAACTCAAGGATATTTTTTCAATTAGAAAAACAACCGAAAGATATTCTTGGAATAAAAAATTTAATCTTGCCATTTTGGATGAAAAGACATTGAAGAATTGGTTATTATACAAAGACATAATAAATGTAATTAGAAACGCAGAGTTTAAGTACACGCCATTTATCTTATCCTTTTTTTTTAAAAAAAAAAACTTTTATAAGACAGTAAACATAAAACAGTTTTTGTTTTAAAAAAAGAGAGGAGGAAATGACACCATATGGGCCTTTAGTTCGGTGATTGTCGTTTGCCTTTGTCTTTATTTTACTTCCATGACTGTTTTTGGGAACTTTTTGGCACAGCGACCTGATTTTAGGATTATTTTACTTGCTTGACATGGGAAGCATGATGGTTGCAGGGAGTCCCACAAACTTGGCAGTCCATGCAGCTGATAAAATGAGAAAGGACCCCGAAGATACAGTTAGAGCATCTTACGAGCTGAATGCTTCGCTTTCTTCCCATATTGCAACTAGTAGATATGAACTAATGGGAAAAGGGCCTTTGAACCCTGCTGCATCTAAGGAGACACGTACACCAGGAAGAAATATAGTGTTAGGTGTAACAAATGGTGGAGCTGCTAAATCTAGGTGCTCAGATAGTCAATCAAGTCCACAAGTTAGAGATGCATCTGCTGAAGTGGTGGAAGATGCTGGCGGAAAGGACAATGACGATAATGACCCCCCCCTGAAGAAGATGAGAACTGATGGAGGTATATGTTCGGATTCCACATTCTCAGATACGATTGGAGCTGCTGTTCTGGACCTGGAGGTGCTCGTTAACCGGGTAAAATGGATGAAGGATGCCTTGAAGTTTGGGATGCCTTTGTCAAATACTGCAAGACTGTCATGGAAGTTTTTGGAACACCGAGGACCTTCCAGACAAGAGTGATTGCATTTTAGAGACTAGCTTAGATGATCAGCTGCTATCAGTTGAAAAACCGAGGAGGAGCATTGACAAGTACTGATAAATCTTAACTTTACAATATCACCTGTAAATTTGTGCCCTCTAAAACTCCAATCTCGTAACAATTTTGCCTCTCAAAATCTAGAATCTTAATCACAATGGAGGTTGAATTATGGAGTCCTCCAAAACTCCTACCGTCTCAGGCTCTCATTTGGGATGAAGCCACCCCACTGGAGGTTGAAGTATGGAGTCCAAGCTCAAAACCATGACCCACGTTAGAACATGGCATGTGCGCACAGTCCAATCTCGAGCCAAAGTACCCACGAATTTCATTCATTAAGGGATGCCCAATCACATGCCCCCCTTCACCCTGAACAGAGCCAGCCTCAATAACTGAATCAGTTTCGAAGTTGTCTTCACCTGTAATTCCAAGGTAGAGGCAAAACATAATAAGCCTCCCACGATTCTGTTCTCGGTGCTGAAACTGAACCTACTTTGGCAGCAAAAATAAATAAATGAACTTAGTCTCGATTAATAAAAGCTTTCCTGGGTATACACTTGGCCATAAAATCCAAAAAAAAAAAAAGCACACCTGCCCGACTTTACTTGCATTGACTCATTTACAGTTGCCCTTCATCGATTCCAACCATAATTTTTAATTCTTTTAACATTATATTGCATCCTTAACCTAATCCTTCCACCCACTCTCTCTTAAAAATATTTAACAAAACCATTTAATGTTTCATTAATTCAACAAAATAGAGGGCTAAGACAATCTAAAACCCACAAATTCACTTCAATATCAAAATCACTAAATCCATATTTTTTGGAATATTAAGATGGAACGCGAGGATATTTCTCGCTGAAATTGCTCACTTAATAAAACACACAAGTCGTTGAGAGAGTCTAGTAATTATTAATAAAGACCAGTTGGAAAGACAATATTCAAAAACTGTAAGATGTTGAGGACAAAATTGATCGATCAAATTAATAAGGTGTGATATTAGAAACAAGGTAATCTCCTCTTATTAATAAATAATAATAATAAAAAGAATACACAAATATGAGAATAAGCCAATGGAGAGAGTCCCTTGCCGCTCAGTCAGCATTCAAAATATTGGATTCAACGACAATCCGGTCCATTTATTAATTACAGAACCTGCCACTCCTTTTCCACTTCCATATCAATTTCCAAATTCCAAAACGACGCTTCAACACCCGAATCGTTTCTCTCTAACCAATGGAGCCCCCGATACTCAGACTGACGGTGGAGCTTGGCCATAGAGAAGGCGAAACCCTGGAATTCAGACCCGGATCCACTGTCCGAATAGGCCGGGTTGTCCGTGGCAACAATGTCACTATCAAAGACGCCGGCATTTCCTCCAAGCACCTTGTAATCGTATCAGAATCAGGAAAATGGAGCCTCCAAGACCTCAATTCCTCCAACGGCACTACTCTCAATTCCACTGTTCTCTCTCCCTACAAATCCTTCGATCTCCGCGACGGCAACACCTTCAAACTCGAGGAGCTAACTTCAATCCTCGTCCAAATCAACGTTCATGAGGAAACCTCGCAGTTGAGACGCAATCCGAGGAGACGAGTTAATGAATTGAGTAAAGTAAGACCGGTCGCAGCGATTCGGTTCCGGAGAGGAAATGAAGGCGAGAGAGGGAGTGCCGAAAATTGGAGAAAGAGAATGTTGAGAAATCGGAGGGAAAATGTGAAGTGATAGTTGTTCCGGAGGGGAAAAGGGAGACCGAGGAAGCCCAAGGCTTTGGAGAAGAGTTGGAAAGCGCGGTTCCTGCTGAGGCAAAGAGAGTGAATTTGAGCCTTGAGGAGTACTAGAAGCAGAAAGAATGAAGATTGTTTTGTAGGGGGAGGAAAAGGAATTTAAAGGGAATGCCAGTGGAGACAATTTGGAGAAGTTGACATTGGAGGAATGGTTTGATTCCATGGAGCTGAGTCCAGAATTCGTAGCCGAGAGGGAAATTGTCAAGGTCTGGTAAAATCTATTGAAATTAGTTAGAATCCGACAGCCTCGAACTTCCTCTTTTCTCGGTTTTTCTGTTTATTTAGTTTAATATTCCGTATACTTATTGGAAGATCTTCATCCATATAATCTTGCGATCCAAGCTGAAGGTTCAGTCATTTTTGTCCAGGGAAAATATGAGAAATTCAAAGAAGTGATAGAAAGGTCCCCAGAAAAAGACCCCGGCACCAGTAACAGTCCAGACCACCCCGCTGTCATCGATGTAATGACAGGCAGTTCAGTTCTTTCCAGGTATTTGACGGCTGACTAGTGACTAGTATTCTCGTACAAGTCTATACATGCATCTCGAGATTGTATGCTTTTACTTTTCATGAGTTGATATGCAGCAGCCCATGCGACATAAATACTACTGAAATTGAATTTTATTATGGTGATGGTGATCATACATGTTCTGCGATTATTAAAGACCTTATGCTCATGCGTGGAACTTCCGAGTGAAGTATAGCTCTTTATTATGTTAAAAATAATAATAATTCAAAAGCATAAATAATTAGATGAGATATAATAAATAATTTTATATTGTTTTTAAATGAAACGCGTCAACTAAATTCATGGAGTATTGTGCAAAATAAATAAATAAATTGTCTTTACATAAAAAAAACAATTTGCTGTAAGCAGTCGAAATAAAAAACAAATACAATAAACAAACATATTGTTTCTTAAGAAATAATATAGCCCCAGCTGGCTGCGCGTTTAAGGGGTAAAAATCCAATGAGCCTTAAGTTAGGCGAGCTCCAACTAGCCATTTACCATAATAACTAATGATGCCCCACATGTGGATGGCTGATAAATTTAAGGAAATATAGGCTGTGATTGTTTAGTGGAAAGTTATTTTAAGGAACTTATTTTTAAAATTTTTTTATATTTGTTTGCTATTAAAAAAGTTAGTTAATAAAAAATATTTTCCAGTTAATGAAAAATTTAACTGGTTTTCAGAAAAGTGTTTTTCTAGAAAATTTGGGCAGAAAATACTTTTTGAAAATTGTAAAAAATTTAGAAATGTTATATTATTTGCTGATTATATCAAATTTGGTTCTCAAACTTTTGATTGTTATATATATTTTGTTTTGAATATTTATTTTTTAATTTCATCTCTTAAAATTTAATTTTTATATTAACTTTGGTCATCATTTTTATAATTGTTATTTGCTTTTTTCTTATTATGTTTTAATTGAAATTTTTTATGTATCAAATTTGATCCTCATTCTTTTGATTGTTACTTATTTTATTTGAGATAATTTATGAAATGTTTATTATTATTATTTTAATTTCTTCATCTTTTATTTTTTTTATTTTTTAGATTTGATCTTTATTATTTTGATCATTAGTTATTTTATTTGAGATAATTTATGAAATTATATTTTTTTCAATTTCATTATCATTCAACTTTTTAATTTGTAAGATTTATTCTTCATTATTTTAATAAACTTGAAAAAACTAAAACATTAATAAGTTATTTTTCAGTTCATTGTCCATGACATAACTAAATACTGGAAAATGTTTTTCAACTTATTTTTCATTATACTATCAGACATCAGAAAATATTTTACTTTTCTAGAATTTACTTTCCAAAAAATACTACTTTTCAGCAAACAAACGAGTCCATAATACCAAAATATTGATTGAATTAATCACTATTTAGCTACATTGGTAAGATTGTATAGTGTGACACCGAATGTAAGTGCTTGCCTATATTGATTAAATAGTGCTACTTTAATTCAGATAAGTTTTATTTTTTAAAAAATATATTTTTCGCTTATTTAAATTTTTTGGAAGTAATATACAATTATCAAAACAATGTGTGTCAGTAGCTTTAAGTTTCTCTTCAAAACTAGATATTTTTTTTTCCCAGTAAATCTCGATCCGCTATAAATTAACGAAACAACTGTTATATTTGATAATTTATACCGAAACATTCCAATGATGAATAATCTTAGGGAACTAGAAGAACATGTCCGTCCTCATTTTTTTTGGAATATATTTAGCATAAAATATATAGCGTCAGGAGAAAACACTGTAGCACTATAAAGATTAATGTGAATTATAATAATAAATTGCTAAATCAGTCTAGAAGACTAAATTTAGAGGTAAAATGGTATTTTCCATGTAATTAATTTACTATTTTTATTTTAATTAAGATTATAATAGTATTTTTTTACAGTAAAATTTCTTCAGCACCCCTAAAAGCAAAAAATCATATGATTAGTCTTTAAAGTTTTTGCTGAGATTTCACATTTTTTATCACAATAAATTTACTAAAATAACCTTAGTTTCAAAATTTAATTGAGCTTTTTTGGGGCATTTTCATATTTTAAATTAGGTTTTTTTGTTGTAATAAATATCTTTGAGGTGTAAATTAGTCTTTTTAATAATTAAAAATATAAAAAACCTTCCAAGTGCATGAGATAAGCCACGTTGCTTCAGCGACGCTTCCACCGTCATATAAAGGTTAAAAATTTGCTTCTGCCGTGCTATTCGATTCTTCTTGGCATTCTCTTTCTTGAAGGACGACATGTTCGGTTTTGGTAGACAAATTATTGCTCGTGCCCTTTTTTTTGTTTTATTTTTTATTTTCTTTCTCTTCTCCTTCGAGATTTGTGTCGGACATTTAGAATCAGTTATTTTAATTAAGGTTATAATAGTTTTACCATAGCTATCTTGAACATTGAATCAGTTATTTTCGGGGGCGTTATTAGAATCTTCCTTTCAGGAACCGGGGAGAGGATGTTGATACTATTTATGAATTATGCGATTGTTGAAGGAATGCTTAAAAGGAAGGACAAGGGGCGGATTTCATCATCAGTCACTCTCCGATCTACTGTATTTTCAATATTTTTCTTGTTTTTAGGATATATTTTTTTAATGTAATAATAACCAACATGTCACACATTATTATAAGAATACGCACGCCTTTGTCTTCTACCTTAATTCTCCATTTCTTGGTTCTTTGATCTGCTTTTTCTCTCATTTTGAAAGTAGTAGTCATTAACATGAAATTAGACATAGAGAGCGAGTGTTGTCGGAACTTGGTGATGTTGATTTAGACAGACAAAATCCTTGTTGGAGTGACACTTCTGGCTTTTTCACCAATGTTCGTGGAAACAGTGTAATGGAAGGCCTGTATTTCTTTATCTCCGAGTGCATGGGTATAGCTGCTGTTTCGAGGGATGTCATGAGGAGGCAGAGGAATTAATTCATCCAAGTTCCAAGTTTTAGCTAATAAATTTCTAAAGAAGCCTTTTGTATCTTCTTAACCTGTTTCGGCACTTCAATGAGTTTTATTCACTCAATAGCTGTAAGCTCTAAAAGACGTTCCGTCTTCTGAACCAGGTTTCATCATCATGGTTTATGGTCTTTTCATTCATTTTTCTATCTTCCCTTCTGAAACATTTTGAAGAGATCCTCTCCACAGGAGCCTCGATCCAGACCTGGTTGAATGAGCAGCGCATATGGATGATGAAGTCAGTCACCGCATACACACTCGGCAGTTTGGATGCCATTTTGAAATGCGTTGGCATGAGGGAAGCCAGTTTCCTGCCGATAAATAAAGCTGCAGATGATGAACAATTTCGCATTATATCAAATGGGAAGACTGAATTTCCAAGCATCAACAATGATACTTACGCCAATTGTTTCATTAATCATTCTGAACATGGTTTCCTTCATTGGAGGAGCTGCTAGGATATTCATCGAAGGAAGTTGGAATGATGAGACGTTTGGACAAGTATTCCTATCACTTTACATATTGATGGTAAACTACCCTGTAATTGAAGGAATTTTATTGAGGAAGGGCAAAGGACGTGTTCCAACTTCAGCCACCCCGTTGCCTCTTGTAACCACCATTTTCTTAGTGTGCTTCGGACATATGGATCTAAAGTGTTAAATTGCCATGAAATCTCATTCACCCTATAAGCCAACATGTTCCAATGTGAATCAGACTTTCTCTCTTGGACTACATCCTTTTCTCGCAAGACAGCGAAAATTGAGATTATAGGCAGATGAGCACCACATCATAGATAATGGTCTCATATTTCTAGTCCTTGAAAGGTCATTTTCTGGGGATGCAGGGTATCCTCTGCATCGATGCTATAATAATTAGCTACTTATTGCACAAGATTTTATTTGTTTAGGATGTTATGAGTTTATTTTTCAAGTTCTTTACAGCATTAAATTAACAAGTCATAGGTGCTCCAAGATCCAAGCTGATCAAGTAATTTTATTCATAAAACCCAATTCACTATTTGGAGATTAAACCCAATGGATTAAGGTTAAACTGCCCTGTATTGTGACAGGATGCAAGTATAAACTGAAACCCAAATGAATCAATGTATTTCTGAACCAGTTAGTTACAAGAAGCCCAAGGCCTCCCTGTCAATCCCTCTTTAGTCCCTACCATACTGTTAAAAAGCAGTCCTACGTTCACATGCATCCTCTCACTCTCATTTCATAAAGATCAATCACCGCTCTAACTGCGCCTCTCCCTTTCAACACTGAAACCTCACAAGAAAACCGCCAGCAAAAAACCTACCTCTCCTTCTCCGGAAGGTTCAAGACAGAAGGAAGACTGTTCTCAGGAA
This sequence comes from Populus nigra, assembly GCF_951802175.1. NCBI lineage: Eukaryota > Viridiplantae > Streptophyta > Magnoliopsida > Malpighiales > Salicaceae > Populus > Populus nigra. The sequence continues at coordinate 5,249,270 of NC_084861.1, read as the reverse complement.
AAATGCCACGTAAGGAGCTCTTATCTTCTCCAACTTAAGCCCTCCTTCATTGTCAAGCTCCCTGTAACTCCATACCCAATTCAACAAACCAAAAAAAAAAAAAAACTCTCGAGACACCTATTCGAGATCGAGACACAGCCAGCTTCATGGCTCACTTCCAAGACCAAAGAACCAAATCCCAAAGGGTTCAATACCCAGTTGACTCAAACGCATACAAAATCTTGGACGAGATTGGTGTCGGCGTTAGTGCCACAGTTTACAAAGCAATATGCGTCCCCATGAACTCAACTCTTGTTGCAATCAAATGCATTGATCTTGATCAATCTCGAGCCGATTTTGATAGTGTCAGACGTGAAACCAAGACCATGTCACTTCTTTCACACCCTAACATTCTTGAATCCCACTGTTCTTTCACTGTTGATCGCCATCTTTGGATGGTTATGCCTTTCATGTCTGCTGGTTCTCTCCAATCCATAATCTCTTCTTCTTTCCCTGATGGCCTACCAGAGCCATGCATAGGTGTAGTTCTCAAGGAAATTCTAAACGCATTGTCTTATCTTCATGATCAAGGCCATTTACACAGAGATGTCAAGGCCGGCAACATCCTTATAGACTCAAATGGAAAAGTAAAGCTCGCAGATTTTGGCGTATCAGCCTCAATTTACGAGTTGAACACCCTTGAAAGGTCATCCTCATTGTCTTGCTCATCAAGAATGAGGTTAACTGATCTTGCAGGGACGCCATATTGGATGGCACCAGAGGTTATACACTCCCATACAGGTTATAGTTTCAAAGCTGATATATGGTCTTTTGGTATCACTGCATTGGAATTAGCCCATGGTCGCCCTCCTTTGTCTCACCTTCCTCCTTCAAAGTCTTTGATCATGAAGATAACAAAGAGGTTTCGGTTCTCTGATTGTCATGATGAGAATCACAAGAAAAGTTGCAGGAACAAGAAGTTCTCTAAGGCTTTTAAAGATATGGTTGCTTCTTGTCTTGACCAAGACCCTTCAAAGAGACCTTCTGCTGCAAAGCTTTTGAAGCATTCTTTTTTTAAAAACTGTAAAGGATTAGACTATTTTGTCAAAAATGTTTTGCATGGGTTGCCTAGTGTTGAAGAAAGATTCAAAGAAGCCAAGGTTTTAAGTGGGATATCAAGCCAGAGTGGTACTGATGTTGAAGAAGAAGAGGAGGGGGATATTGATGGTGACTCTGTGATTCAACATGTGAAGACTAGAAGGATTAGTGGCTGGAACTTCAACGAGGAAGGATTCGAGCTTGACCCAGTATTCCCTACTGACTCAAAAAATGATTCAGTTGTGAGACAGGTTCGTTTTGGAGGTGAATCCATCATTCAAGATAAGAAAATTGAGTTCAGCGAGTCAGACGGGTCAGGTGATTTAGTTGACTCGGCCAAGCCATCAATCCTGAATTCACCAGCTCCAGTTAAAGAAGAGATGAACCAAGTGGGAGATCATATTGGTGTAAATATGAGTGGTGTGGGAGGAATTGTTGAGGGTTTAAATCAAGTGACAATGTTAGAGGGTTTAGTGGCATTAAAGAGGAGTTTGGAGGAGCAGAGAAGGCATGTCGCAATTATAATTGGTCTGTTGGGAGGGGAGACTGATGGAGAAGACCAAATGGTGCAAATGAATGAGAATCTGAAGGAGGAGTTGGACATTGAGAAGCAAAAGAACTTGAAGCTGGAGATGGAATTGGAGTTTATTAAGATTGTGATTTCTGGTGCATTTGCTGCTGCTTCATTTCCTAATTGAGAGTTTTTCATTGAAGCATTGACTTTTTGGGGAAGATGGGATTTTGGCGTCTCAAGCTTCTGATTTCTTGTGCATATAATGTTTGATTTCATAGGATTAGTAAAAAGGAAAAACTAAGCCTTCACATCTTTTTATTTATTTACTTGCGTTCCTTTCTAGTTTTTAGCAACAGTAGAGGACAAATTGGCTTTGAGACTTCGATCTGGTTTTCAATTTTGTCTTCAGGCTCAGTAGGATCCCTTTTGTAGATCTTAATGCATGCAATGAATGAGATGCAATATGACCTTTCGCTGTCAATCTCTTATACAACTTTGATCTTTTGTTTTTTTCAGTCAGCAATTGAGTCTGTGCCTTCTCTTGACGTGGTGCTATTTTGTGTTGTGTGTTGATATGGGGCTCAGCTCTAAGAGGAGCCAAGTTTCTGTCTGTATACAAAACTAGAAAGCGTTGCTTTTTGTCTGTATACCTTTTGTTTTGCCGGTAGAGTTTACAGTTGTGTTCATGCTTGCAATCATATGCATATGCATAGCTTTGAAATAACACTCGCATCTGTGTGAGATCCAAAATGGTCCTGTTTTGGTTCGACCGATTGTTCTTTTTTTTTTAACATATTCAGTTGATAACACCCAGTTGATCGGGACATATTTTAATTTTAGCCCAGCCCCTACCAGAGTGGATTTCCCACTCTTTCAAGTTGAGCCTGTGGGATTGGAAGCCTGAAGCTTGTTATACTGGACCCTTGCTAATTGAAACTTTGTTGGGTTTTCTTATTCTAGTTCACAAATAAGGAAATAATTGTCCAGAAATTGCTGTCTGCCATTGCAAATTGTGACCGGTAGTGGCTGAATGGAACAGCCTGGTTTCTGCAACGCAGAGCCCTTGTCCTCGGAGGTGGCTGAGACAGCCTTGGGCTGACTTCACCCAGATAACACTGACGGTGGTAATGGGGAGTGACTACAAAGATGGACTAGGCCCAACAATGACATCTATTAAAGCTGAAAGAAGCCCAACCGTAACATTTCATTATTTTATGCATTCCCTTTTGCGTTCTTGATTTTTTAAGAAAAACTCAAAGGAGAACTGGACTCCGAAATCAAGGATTACAAAACCTTAGAATAACAACTTACAGGTGTTTCTGAAAAATAAGTGATACTCAGTGGTAAGTAGAATACCATAAGCAACAAGCCAGCCCGCACCTCTGTTGGCTTCCATGTACAAATAAGAACCAGCTTAAGTGTTTGTGGTAAAACCCAGAAACACAAAATCATTTGTGTACATAAGAAAGGGCAATATGAAAATATTACTGCAAAGAGGGCTGGGCTTGAGTTCATGAAGCCTTATTATCGAACAAATAGGCCTAAACTTTCCTGGTAGAAGGCCTACAATATATCAAGCAATTTTTAACCTGAACTTCAAGTCTAAACTTTTTGAGCAGGTGTGTCCTCTTTATGCTTCTCTAAGAGATAAACATGGCAAACGATCTCTTAACACTAGCTCGGATTTTAAGGTCAATGAAGATGTTCACTGTTGTTAGACGCTGAACTTCAGCTGCTGAAGAGACAGCCATCAAGTGGAACATACTTTAATTTCGATTCCTATATTGAAACAGCAACTAAATTAAATACATAAGAGTATTTATTTTATCTACTAATATTGGACCCGTCTTTCTTCTCCCGCTTTTTTGTCGATGACAAACTTGGAAACCACACCATTGGAGCAGGCTCATATTTTAAAAACCTTTTTGGTGTAGCTCTCAATATTTAATTATGAGTGGAGCAGACGGCAACGGGTTACACTGCGGGAAAACCCTGCAATTTCGGCTGTTGAACCTCATAACATCACAACTATATTTAGCACACTATGGGCTCACCTCACTAGCCACTAGTTTTTCAAGAAAGATAAGCTAAATGTGGCACGATCTTTTGTACATATGGGTTCACTCTACCTCCTTTTCACTTGAAAATGGCAAGGAAATCTTGGAGCACTGAGATAACCTGTCTTTCAAGTACATGGAGTTGTGTAAATCAGAGCTTTCTGGAATGAAATTAAACTGGAAAGGTTGCGGTACTCATAAATACTGTAGCAACTAACCTCCTACCGATCTTCATTGGTTATAGCCCTTGAATATGCAAAAAGATAAACAAGATCCAAGAAATCCAACGAAGAGAAAAAAGAGGGAAATAAACAAAATACCAGGAAAGGGAGTTTGGGCCAAACATTGCATATAATATACATCAATGATGATGCTCTTGTTGGAAACCAGCTCCCCTCCTTTTGTGATCATTTTCGTAATATATTTGAAGGTAAATCTTAATTTACGCTCCTGAAGTTTATGAGGTGTTTCAGTTTCACCTAAAGAAGTTCGTTTGTTTCAATTAACCTCCACTATTTTTGTTATCCTTTCAATTTCCCTAGCCTTCCGTCCATATTCTATTTATTTTCGTCAGAAATAGTAACAAAAAACGGTGCCTAAATTGCAATTTCATCCCAAAAGTTTATGGATTGCCTATTTAGCAACCATGAACAATTTGAACATCAAAATCATCATTTTTAAAATATTTCTTTTATGTTAGAAAAAAGGTAAAAAATATTTTTTTTCCCATAAAAAATATCAACAGGAACTTTGACAATACGAGAAGAAGGTTAAGTCGGGAACAAATAAGATAAAAAAAAATTACCAACACTATCAAGAACTAGTGTAGCTATCTCTTCTACACACTCTCACTAGCATACATATGATGTATGCATATTTCTAATTATTCATTAAGATCTATTAACAAATCTTGAATAAGAGTTCCAAGAGAAAAAAAATTCGGAATCTCATATAATTGGAATGGTAGCTTGAAGAAAAGTTTAATATCACTTAAGATGTGATTTTTCTTCAAAGTTTTCATTTTTTTAATTTCAACACATTTAAGTTCTTTTTATTTTTTAATACTACTTTATAGATGATAGTGAGATATATATTTCATAAATTTTATAGACGAAATTTAAATCTACACACGTTTTTTCATTATTATCACTTAAGAAAATGGATGAATAAGAGAAAGTGAAACGATTATTTAAAGTTATGGAGATTAATTGAAATAAATCAAACTTTTTAAGATAAAATTATAAAATTTACCTTATATTTTACTCTGCATCTTAAAAATCGTAAGCTCGAATAGTGAAAATTTGCCCCGAGGCTCTTAATATTATTTTAATAAATCAGACAAGAGATTGCGGATTCAAGACTTGATCTCTCTTTAATTTTAAAAAAATATTGTTTCGTCCATGTGAATAAAATGAGATAATTATTTGTATATTAAACCCATTGCTATAAATATGCGTTAATCCGTACAAAACAAAATATGGGTTTATGCGATCCTATACGATGATCGGTGTAGTCCAAGAACGTTAAAAGTTCTACTTTTTTTTTTTGTCGAAAGAAAATGTGATCGACCAATTATCGATCAATCTTTAACCTTATAGCAGTGAGTTCTTAGGTTACGGATTCAAGTCATTTTTCTCGATACTAAAATATTTTAGTTTGAAAAACGTTTTAATTAGAAGAGAAAACTAGAGAAGCCCTTCAAATTCATATTCAGTTCTCTTTTCATAATAATATAATTTTTTTTTATCTTGCTAACCACTAACCACGTACTAACCCATGAACATTTAGCTACTGCTTGTGGATTATAGGACCTTAAGCGTAAAAAACAAAAAACAATTATATGCATTATAGCCATTTCACCAAAAAAAATAAAATATTGTGCGATGAGGAACTTCCCGTGTGAGTAATGTTATATAAAGGAAAGACAATTGTGAAAATAAGAAATATTGGTGAACTGACCGAAAGAAAGAAAATGCAAGAAATCTGACTCCGCGCATTTTCGACAAGGAGAATAAGAAATTTTACGACGCATCAATTGCTGGGTTACCCTTCAATTCTCTGGCGTTTCTTTTTATCTCCTGTTTCGGTTTTAAAAGAAAAAAAGAAAAATCAATTTCTGGGTTACAAAATGCACGTCCTTTTTTTTCTTTTTTGTGTGGGTTACATGGACTGTAAAGAGGAATACTGTTCATAGCGTCTGTCACGGATGGTAAACGTACCGGCGCACGGAGGAGGAGAATTCAATACTTTGATTGTTAAGTACGTAGTGTTAGGAGTGATGGAATTAGTAATATGCATGATAACATGCAGTGAAACTACATTATTTAGGATCTCATGATGAACTAGTGGCCTTGTGGAGGGGGCATTGACAAACAACAGAATTATTATGTGTTCCTCGCTGTTGTTATCATTATCATAATGTTGCTAGGGTCCAATATTTAGGTGGTGATTAAAAAAAAAATACTAATTAAGCTCGTTTGACCTTCGGTTAATTTCAATCACATTGGTTAACAAACAAGGCCCCTCTCTCTATCTTCTCGGTTATTTCCATGTATTCTAAAAATCAACCAATCATATCCAGACAAGTCATCGAGCACATCGAGCTGTGCCATCTACGCATTGCGCTTCAGTTTTCATTGCACAAAAATAAGGCTACTGTGTACTGTAGTAAAACTTAAATAGAAGTGAAAGGTATCCAATAATTCATGCTAGATTTAGCATACAGGTAATAACCTGGCAGGCCGGGGTTTTAGTACATTTAGTAAGCAGTGACCAAAACATGTGGAGCACTTTGCAGGGGATGAGTAACCAGCTCTAATGGGATCTTCAGCTTTTGGTTGGGAATTTGATGTGCTCTTTGCTTCAACTTTATTAATCTCCACTTCTCTCCCTCTCAAGCCCAAAACCCAACTCTATATATAGTGTGCATAATTTGGTCAGTTTTGTTTCTCTCTCTTTCTTCTGTACTATTTAACTTTTGAGAGACGGGTTTTTACTTTCGTTATTTGCGATATGATTTGAGCTAGACTGTTGTTGGTTTTTCTTTCTATCTTGATAGGTCTCACTTAACCATAAAGAACTCATGGAGAGGAACAGTTTGAGTAGCAACGTGAATGGCCATAGTAATATTGGAAGTAGAGCGTGCAACAACAATGACAAGAAGAAGAAGCTTAGAGATTCATGGAACTTTAGCAGCTGCCAAAGCAATGGACATGATTATCTTGGTGGGCTTTCTTGGCCTCCAAGATCGTACACGTGTAGCTTCTGCAAAAGGGAATTTAAATCTGCTCAAGCTCTCGGAGGTCACATGAATGTTCATAGGAGAGACAGAGCCAGGTTGAGACTGTCACCTCCAAGGGATGAACAGTGTCCTATTCTGACCCTTAACCTGAACCCTAACCCTAGTTTCTGTACTCCATTCAATCGCACAATACCATCCTTGGTTTCTCCTCCTCTTACTGAACTATCTACCCCATCTTTAGCTTCCGAAGTCAAGAAATGGACCGTTGGTGGTAACCCTCTCGACCCTTCAAGCCCCAACCTTTCTGATTTAACAACAAACGTGAGCAGAAAATCCTTCTTTGAAAACTTCGATGGTTTCACAAGACAAGATGGATTCAAGATCTGGAATAAGGGTGAGATTGTGAGGTTAGATTTGGATATTGGTCTTGTCAGTGACTCCAAGGATGATTTGGATTTGGAACTTCGACTGGGATCTCTTAATTAGGTGAACATGGGCAGCCTCATCAACGCAAACTAACACGTTAAATCTTGGAAGCTTGTAGTTGCACCAGTTGTGAGATTATGTATTATAAGATGTCTTTATGTTAATTATTAATCCTCCATAGTTTCTTGCAAAGTTAAGTAGATGTCAATTTCACATGTTATATGTTCTGTTATTAAGTCTCTTTTTCGCTTAATCATGTCAGTAATAATGTTATCTAGATTTTCTGTCAGCATATTATATAGTTCAGCTAGTATAACTCTTGTCTTTTGTATATAGGATATATATATGTTTAGCTTCAGTTTTGACTGTGATATCTCCCATTTCTTTAGAGAGAGAGAGAGCCGTTGGGTGTGAGATGGAGGATTTTGATGATTCATCCATGAAAAGAATGTCGGGTTTTTTTTCTTTTCTCCTTTTTTGTTGTTGTAATTTTTCTCCTTTGTAGGTAGCGTGGATTGTGGTTCTTGTTAGGTTAACTGTAACTTAAAAACAAAAGGAGTTATTCTAATTAAAAATGGAAGAAGTAAAACTCTTCCAGTAGATATATTTACACTGTATTGTGATTATTCTAAATAGAAGAGAGACCGATCATGCAGTTTAGGATTCTTGAAGAAAGATAATATGGAAGAAGAAGAAGAAGAGGTGGATGGGAATAGAGAAACATAGGAGGTCTTCCTGCTCTACCAACAGATTTCTGAGAGGTTTATAGCCACCGAACCAAATTAAAGCGAGGGATGTGTAGCAAATTAATAGCATCTTAGGTGGTTGACAAAAGTTATTAATTATATTTTATGAGTATGTGCGTGAATGATTTATATATAAATGTTGTTTTTTAAATCTATTAAAATAATATTATTTTTTATTTTTTATATTAGTATATGAAAAAAAAACAGCATTGAGATCACATGATGTTGCATGAACTATGATATAAAAAAATATCAAATAAATTATGTGGTGAGGTTAGAAGATTTTTTTGTTGTAGATTAGAGAGTGTTTTTATTTCTTAATTAAGATGCTCTCTCAACCTAAAAACAGCAAGGCTTGAAGTTTGTGCTGAAATTAATTATTATGTAAAAGGATGAGGTTAGCCAAGTCAAATCATTGACTGTTGAATCAAAACAACTTTGATATCAAATTAAAGTATAATTAATCGCACATGGTAAGCCGCCGACCCCTCCCTTTTTCTTCCCTAGTTTGTAATCATTGTTCTTTTGCCTTCCATTATAATCTAGAGATAAGCAGCTCTGCCTCTATGGCAGTTGACGGAAAGATTTCGAAGCTAAATGTCTTCGTTGAATATCATGGGGAGAGGGTTATGTCGAAGAAAAGCACCGAGCTTTCGTTTGAAACTTAGAAACCTCCAGCTATACGTACAAGATGATGGGAATTGACTTATTTTAACTTTTTGAGAAGTCTTTTTCGATACATGGAGCAAATGCTGTGTTATTTCAATCATGATGGCAGACCTTGGAACCAAGTTCCAACACCTACTTCATAAGTGTAAACTGTGCAAAAGCCATCATGCCATTTGATCTTTTCTCTCTTCAAGTGCATTGAAGAAACATGAGAACAAAGAGTCCAGAAGTAAATTAGCCACCTACCAATTTGGTTGGCTATGTTTAGTATTGTAATGTACTGTGTTTTTTAAATATGATTTTTATTTAAAAATATATTGAACTTATTTTTCTGTATTTTTTATTGAACAACATTTAAAAAAATCAGATATTTTTTCGTGCCAAATGTATTTTTGAAATCCAACTAAGCACACAGGTAGTAGACATGGAAATGCAAAGCTAAACAGCCTCAGTGATCCAAGTTTCAACATTCAATTTATAAGAGCCAAAATCGCCTTCTTCTTCTTTTTCTTCTTCTTCTAGCTTGTGAATAATTGGTTGATATGTATATACTTTCAGGATATCATCGAATAAAAATCTTGTATTTGTGAAGACAAATAATCTAGGTGTCGTGCAAATTCATTTAAACTTTATGCGGAAAGAAAATCTTTCAATTTTTACAATCACAATTCTACTTTTGTGTTGAAATTAATTTTTTTTTGTAATGGGTAGTTTAACAATTGACCACGCTATGGTCATTGATATAGATTTATATATATTAGGTTGGTGCTCGATAGAAGTTGCGGGTCCGCATTATTTTCCTTGTAAAATATTTAAACGTTATTAATGCATTTTTTTAAAAAAAAGAAATTCAATAACTCGAGTTATAGTCTCAACCAACTAAATAAACTGGTTTTATTTGAATCATATGGGGAAAAAAAGGCAACGATAGCAAACGAGAAAACATAAATATAAAAAAACCGATCAATGAGGACCAAAATAAATAAATAAAACAATACACTATCAACTTGGATTGAAGGGTGAAATTAAAAATAAAATTTTATAAAAAGAGTTAAGGAAAAAAATCATAAGAATAAGAATTAAATTGAAAACACTAGTACATGATAAAAAAAAAACTTGAACATGTTTTTTTACATAAAAAATCATGAATATAAATCGAAAGACTTATACATGCATCAAATTAAATAAATCATGAATCAATGTGTAAATAAATAAAGAAAAAAAAGAAATTAACGATAAATAAAAAATAATTGGAAAAATCAAGAGATCAATGTAAATCAAGATATTTAATATCGCAACACGAGTCATTTACCTCGTTGTGTTTAATGAATTTGTTTATGAAAATTAATTTGTAATAGTGATTCACAAATGCATAAAATTTATTGAATAAAATAAAAGGAAAAAAATATTATGAAAGGTTACATATATTAAAGATATTATAAAAAATAAATGTTTAATCTATATAAAATATTCAAAAAATTATAGATGAATCATACTAACCTATTGAAAAAATTAAACACATTCAATATAATTAAAAAATAATTACTATTCAACAAAGGTTAAAAAACCTTAAAAAAAATCATAAAGAAGGGATACTAATTAAAATATAAATTTAAAAATTATTTTAAAATACACATATAAAAAAGCAATTAATATAAAAAAATTTGAAAAAAAAAAAGCAAAGCGGCTTTGTGTTGTTAGGCGTGGTAAGTCAAGTCTAACGCCTAACCCAATCAAGAAAAGGCCCACGCTCGAGCCTTTAGGTTCTTTATTTTAATTTAAAAACTTATTTTCAATCTGTTTTTTACTTAAAACACATAGGAAGCACCCTAAAAAACTTGTGAAACCAATTTATGACCCAAAAAAACATAAAAAATAGCCCAAAACTTGGAATCAACTCGAAACTAAAACTCTTTCTGGGCCCAGATTTGTTTTTTTTAGGTGTTTTCAAGGTTAAAAAACACTTAATATTAACTTCCATCATCGTATGAAACATTTTGACACAAGATTCAACCATTTTGGTGGCCGAAAGCTTTCCTTACGACAACTTTTTCTCTCTAAGCTAAAATCCAGTGATTCCCTCTCTCCTCCACCCAAAAAAGGACTCCAAAAAGATGAAAATAAAGTTTGGTCTTAAAATGTATTTTAAAAAAAAATTTGTAGGGATCGATTATTGAATAACTTAAAAGGATGGGGGACTAAAACGAATGTTTCAAATAAATTAAAGACCTACCACCTATTTTACCAATTTTTATCACTTGAGTCCTCTGTCTTTCAATTCAACCCTCACCCCCCTAAAAACAAAAATTGAATTAAAATGGCTCAATTATGCAAAATAAAAAAGTTTGAGAATAAAATTGAATTTTTTAAAAATTACAATCCACAATGAATTATGAGATGATAAATAGTAAAAGATGGCTACAGTGTTTTACCTACATACTTTAGTTTTTCAAAAATGTACTAAAATAGATGAAAATAAAGTTTAATACCAAAATGTATTTTTTAAAAAAATATAGAGATTGGTTATCGAATAATTAAAAATATAAGGGGTTACAATGAACCTTTCAAACAAATTGCATACTTGCCACCTATTTTACCTAATATTTTCACCTCAGTCCTCTATCTTTCAATTCAACTTTCATCCCCCAAAAAATATGCAATTTGGCTATAATTTGGGCTTACTTGTGCAAAAAAAATTTGAGGATCCCATCGATTTTTTTAATATAAAAATCACTATTACAATCCATGGTGAATTGTGAGACGATGAACAATAAAAAATAATGTTTTACCTATGTCGCACGTGTGCGGCGTCGGGATGATCATCCTCTTGGAATCGTGATATATGATATGTCGTACGTGTGCGGCATCGCGGTGATCATCCTCTTGGAATCGTGATATGGGAAAAGAAGGAATGAGAGTCGTCACCTAGTATTTTAGTCACTAAGAACCCTAACTGGTCTCATAGTCTGGGTGTGATATCCCACATCGGCGAGTGAGGGTTTGGTAGCTGACCTTATTAGTAGTGCTAATTACTAACATGTTGTACGTGTTTTGGGGTGTTAGGCTCAAAAGTGGGCTCGCGTCACCAGGAACAAAACCGTGAGGGCGGTAAGGCCTAAATGGGCCAAGCTATTACATTTGGTATCTGAGCCGACCTCACTGGCTGTCTGATTGTGCCGACGGGAATCATCAGGCTCCTTAAGGGGGTGAATTGTAATATCCCAAATTGGTGGGTGAGGGTTTGATAGGTGGCCTTATTAGTAGTGCTGGTTACTAACATGTTGTACGCGTTTTAAGGCGTTGGGCTCAGAAATGAGCTCGCGTCACCAGGAACAAAACTGTGAGGGCGGTAAGTTCAAAGCGAACAAATACAACATATTGGGTCGGGCTGTTACACTGGGAAAGGGGACTAGTTGCGTAAAGAGAAGATGTTAGCACCCCTAATACGTCTTATCTGAGGTAAGCTGCATTGTTTAATTATCTTATATAAACTAAGATATTGTTGTGTTTTTTAATTGTTGGTATCGAGAATATATCTTATGTATAAGTTTGTAATCCCAAATACTAAAAAAAATAAAATAATAGGCAGCAGCGAAAATAAAAAAATTAGAAAAATGGATACTGAATGATTGATTAAAAAAAAACACTACTCATTAAATAACTCAAAAGGCAAAGATTTGATAAATCTGAATTTGCACGAATTTGGCTAGTACCAATTGATAGTAGAATGATGATGGGGGAAAAAAATGAAAATAAAAGGTTACATGAGAAGTGAAGGTGAAGAGATAGAAACGTAAGCAATCTCTATCATTCATGTGTGTGTTGAATCACCTGCTGATACATACACTACCACACCCATGATCCATGTGATATCATATACACAAATGAGAGGTGAGTTTTGTTTTTTTGGCAGAGCCTTTGGATGCGCTCTTTTTCCCAATCTCTGATGGTTTTGCATGTTCCCGACATTGTCTGGACGTCAAAGGTATGATGGTTTTCCTTAAACAGAATGCAAGGTTTTGGTCAGCGCAGAGCATGCCAGACAACTAAAAGACTAAAACTCTTACTGTATATGGTACTTTAGTCAAGACAGACACTGCTCGTACTTAGACACCGCTATCCCCCACACCCAACCCCTACTGTCCTTGGATATAATTTTTTTTTACTGTACAGTCATAAATATCTTATCCATGTTGGTGATGAGCGAGGCACTTCCCTATGTCCTTTTTACCTTCGCTTTCAATCGATTAGCTGACAGTTTGTTTTAACTCTCTGGGAAATGGATCAAGTACAAAACTAATCGATTAGCTGACAATTTCTCCTAACTCTCTGAGAAATGGATTATGTAAAAGACAAATTGGGCTTATCCTCGGTGTATTTTACCTTCCTCCATCCTCGAGGGCTTCATCTTGCATTGAGTGAATTCGTTTAATCATGGAGAAGCTAGTTCGATCAATTTGTATATTGCATGTATTGGAGCCCTGGATAAGCTAAATAAACTACATATCGTTCCCTGGTATATTTGATTACAAGTGCAATTTGTCAATTTATGTGTTTGAATTTGTATATTGCTAGGTTATCAAAGCCTTGCTATAGAGCAAACATCCTTAAGACGCGTTGAGCGGGTGTTGTTAGTGTAGCTATAAAAAGTCATTTGTTGTCATAATCGCAATGATCAACTCTCGCTTTTATCAGAGGCCCATTTGCAATATCATTTTCTAATGTACACTAAATTCCATTTTAATTTTTTTTTTATCATAATGTGAAAAAAAGAGAGGCGAACTTTCAAAATATTGGTTCTGTCAAGATTTGTATGAGCATAAAAGATTTAAGTCTACATAAACACTTTTTTTATAGATAGAAATGCATGAAAAAAGGAGAATTATTATAAATATTTTGTCAAAAGTTCTCCTTATATTTATCAATATCAGATCATTAGATATGTCCAATAAATGGCCAGCAGTCAATTAATGATTCATGTTGTTGTTTTTTTTTTTAAAGCAAATTAGTGATTACTTGTTAATAGTTTTAACATTTTAGGAAATTTCATATTTTTTTTTCTTTGATAGGAAGATAGAGAGGGAATTATATAATTAATGAGTAATGTTAAATATTAAAAAAAAAGAGTATTTTTTGTCACTTTTTTATATTTAGCCTTATTCTTCCATGATTAGTTGTTTTTTTCTTCTGGTTACAAGTCATTAATTTGGGGTTGCGGCCCCAGCTTCGAGTTGCTAGCGTTGGGATTTTTTTCTTTTAACATTTCTACTTTTTTTTTTGGGCTTTGCTACCAGACGAACCGGCTATAATTCCTGGGTGCCTCATCATTCTGAAAGCGGAAAGAATTGAAGCAAACCACATGTTCACAATTCTTAAAACATTGTACCCTTTACAAACTCTTACCTCTGTCAAGTAAGATACTGATGATATGTGATTGAGGATCCTCAGAACGATAGCACCCCCCGCACCAGGTCTTATCATTACCCTTATAGCACAGTTCTTTCAGATTCTGACTTCACGCTAGACTATGGGGCCAGATTGTTGGTCGACGTACAAATTATGCCTAGCTACTGTGTTCGAAATTTTCCCTCAAGAATCAGTTCTCTGCATTAGACAACTCTGGCCTACCGATCTACATCACCGTGGCCGTTCATTTTGTAGATAAAGTCACTATTTCTTGCATCGGTCAATAAAATTTACCAGCTAGATGACAACCGAACTAATCATGTGGTTTGGTTTTCAATTGTGCTGAGAATTGAGCATTGAGCATTGAGCTGCAAGAATTGCAGGACCAATTACAGCCCACTTCCTCAAAAGAAATTGTTTTTATATATATAATTATCAAAACCCCATTCTGTTAATTTTCTTATATTAATATTGTCAACATAATATTGTAATACACAAGCTGTAAATAAGTTTTATACTTTAAACCCATTGAAATATTTAAAAATTCAGAAAAAAAATCATATAAAATCCAAATGGGTTAGGTATTAAGTGGAATTTAGATATGCGGCTTTTTTAGTATGAAAACATTGTTTAGGGGTTTTCAAATACAAAAATATTTAGATGGGTTTATTCGATAAAAAAATGTATCTATAATAATATTGTTTGGTAATCAATTAAATTCAAAAGGCAAAATTTTAGTTCTTTTTTTTTTTGGTTTTTTATGATAATTTCCTTTTAAGTCTAAATTTTGTAAACCAGCTAAATTTTAGCCCTCCTATCTGCAATGAGGCCGATGTGCCTTGAACTTGTTGTGCTTGGGTCAATATATACAACAGATAACAGTTTGTATACTTCTAGAACTAACTAATTTGTCAAAATCGATAAGATAACACATGAGAAACTGTAGATGAGCTTGATTTGTCCTCGTAACAGGTATATCTCGAGTAATATATCATCTCTTTTTGTATAATATTAGAAATTTAGTGTCACCTAATTTTTACTATAACATCTAAATACGTATGGTAAAAAAAGAGCCATGAAGGGTCAATGCCTCAAGGGATAGCATTTAATTAGTTGAAATGCGGGTATTTTTAAAGGGAGCCCCCCATTCCCCACACCTGATAGGTGAAAATAGAGAGGAAAGAGTAGAGACCATTAAGATAGAGGAGAAGCTACCTGAGTGCTTATTTTAGTGAAAGTGAGTGGAGGGGATGGCATAAAGCAAGGCCTTTCCCCAGTCGGCGCAAATCATCATCGATCTCTCTGATCAATCTTCCCGAATCCCGACCCTTCTTTTATTTCACACCTTCTCCCTCGTGCATTGCTTTCAAGAACATATGCACTTCGATACATATTCAATACATGTGACCTGAAGCACCACTTCAATAATTTTCGTTCTTAGGTTCAATATGGGCACGCGAGATCTGTGTTTTTTTCTCTGTGTCGTTATTAACCAAAGTGCAGGGAAAATCGAAGTAGGATTTAAACCATGGTATGGTTGCACCCTACATGCAGCATGCATCAGTATGTTGATGGAAATATAGTCATTGGAGTCCATATATGGCAAGGTATTTTTGCAAGTGTGATTGTATTATATGTACTATATGACCACAACTATGCAGATTCTGTACTGTGCATTGCATGTATACGTTAGCTGGTCCTAGCTAGCTGCTAAATACAATTTTGAGATAGATGGTAGCATCACTGCTAGTTCTTCAAGAAGAACCGATCCCTCCTAGAAAATTGAAGCGAAGCTTTTCAAGAAGCAACAATTAATTCACTCGGAACGCTTAATACCGCACGTATCACGTAATACCTTTTAAATTACCAAATAAAGCTATTGATTTATAGCTTTCCCATCCGTGAGGTAGCGTGTGTGTATATCAGAGATGAAAGCAAATTGAAAACCTTGCTCTGACCGGTATATATATATATATATATATATATATATATATATAACATCAATAGCTCAATATAATTTTTTGTTAATAAGTTGATCGTCCAATGAAATAGAAGAACAATGTATGCATGATTGTCTCTTTACAGTATTGTTATGAAAGTCAACAAGTCACGATGGGTTCACCTCATTTCTAGTGACTCGGGATTTTTGCTGAACTTTAAATAAATAAAACTCGAGTTTATAATTGGTTGCCGAGCAACCTCCAAGGTTATCCAACATAATCTAGTGAAACTTGTCTTTTTATATATATATATATATATATATATATATATATATATATATATATATATATATATATATATATATAATACAAAAAATCCAAGAAATATAAAATCAATTTATAAATATTTAGTCTCATGTATATTTTTTATAGTATACATTTATATAAATTATTTTTTAACTTTTCAATGTGATATAATTATTTATAAACTCCATTCACGTGAATTGTTTCTTAACTTTTTTATTTGAAATAATTATACTACACTTCTTGCCATATATTTTTTATAGTTTACATTTACACGCATTATTTTTTATTTTTTCAATGTGAAATTATTATATCTGATTACAACAACATTAATTGTTTCTTAAATTTTTTATATGAGATAAGTAGATTGCACTTCACATTTTTTTTTATAATCTTTATTCATATAAATTGTTTTGTTTTTTTACTTTTTGTTATGGGATAATTATAGTGCACTTCATATCTCACATTTTTTTATATAGTTTACATCAACGTGTTTTATTTCAAGACTTTTCTATGAAAAATATTAAAACCTCAAACTTAAATTTTTTTTAAAAATTTATTAGATTTACTCGAGTTAACCCATATAACTCGAGACCTTGCCTCTTGATCAAGTCAATCCTAGATTGGGTTTACTAACTATTCTTACATGACCATTAAAGCCTGGCTACCATCTAACATTAATTCAAACTTAAGGCTTTAAAATTGAGATTTTCAAGTTTGAAAAATTAGTTTAACCTATTGCAATTTAAATAACTTTTATTGAGTTTTACTCTCGAGGAAAGTTCCAGCTGATTGCCAATTTAAGACCTTGTTTGTTTCCAGGAAAATGAATTCCTGGAAACTATTTTCTTCACTTTCCCATGTTTGGTGAATATAAAGAAAACTGATCAAAGGAAACTCAATTCTAGTTAAAGAAAAACACAAGGCTTATGACAGGAAAGTGTTTTCCTTTCCTTATTCTAAGGAAAACACTTTCCTTTCTCTTTATTAACAAAACGTGCACTGTACAAATCCCAAATTAATTAATCCCATCAATGGACTTTTTTTTGACAGAATATGGGATGTAATGAAATTACAGAAGAAGGTCTTAATTTTGTTGCTGTAATTAAGATAGAGTAATAGTATGAGTTAATTTTTTAAATTTATGATATTAAATAAAAATATTTTATTTAAAAAAATTATAAAATTTAATTTTTAATTAATTGCCTATACCCGTAAAAAAAATAATTTTTATCCAAAAAATCTATCAAAATATTTATATATTTATTTATCTTTTAAAAAAATCTTTATACCAAAAAACTCAAATATCTAACTCTTACTTGGTTAAAAAAATCTTAAAACCATAAACTAATTTAATTTTCTTCATATGAAAAAAAAACATATTTTAAGCTTTTAAAATTGAAAAAAAAAATAATAGGTTTTATTTATGAAAAATTTTACAAGGTTAATATCTCTATAATATTATATGACATATATAGTTATATTTTATAAAATAAGCTATATATAAATATAAGATATAATAAAAAAATTCATCATTATACTTTTTATATTTTATTTTTTTATTGTAAGTGATTAAATATTTATATTTAATATTTTTCATATATCAGATAAATTTGAAAAAAAAATTAATTTATTAATAAAACATTTTCCAGTTCATTTTTCATAATATAACCAAACACTGGAAAGTGTTTTCCAGTTCATTTTCCATTATATTACCAAACATTGAAAAATACTTTTCCAGAATTTATTTTCCCGGAATTCATTTTCTCCGGAATTTACTTTCCAAAAAAAACTACTTTCCTGCAAATAAACGGGGCCTAAATATGACTAGACCTTTAATGGGCTGAGCGAGCTTTCGTGAGTCTAAATTACTTGGTAATCTACCAAAAAATAAAATAATAAAAATGGATTATGCCGATTTCCACTACCATGCCAGGCTTGAACGTGCCAAACGAAACATGGGCCCATAGTTTGCAGTTGGGGCCCATGTCACTGCAGGCTAGTTTCATCTTCTTTACACCCAGTTGTTATTTTCACCATAGAGGTCAAATGGATTAAACGTTAAGTACCTTATAAAAAAATCAATTATAAATCTCCTGATCTATCTTGTCTTTAATCCTCCTTTTGATCTATACAAGCAGTAAAAAAACTTTGTATAATCATATTTCTTTATAAAAAATTAAATGAGCTCTCCTAAAAATCCTAGTCCATAAAATTACAACGAGTCTAGTAGATTTAATAATTCAATAATTAACACGTTTTAAACTGGGGTTTCAGAACATCATCTTAGAAGACAGCGGATGTATGAGATTATGGAGAAAAACGGGAAATTGGGACTTCGCAGCTTTTGTTATTCATGTTTGGGACTTTTTGACAGACCTTATGAAAATAAAAATCACCCTTAGGCCCAAAGTTTTAAGTCCAGGTCTATTGTCGGCAGAAGGATTACCTGCAGATAGTTTTTGGGACGAAGCCATGTTGGGAATAATATATGTGAATTGTAATATCACTGCAGCTAGCCCTGAGAAAATATTATTGAGAAAATGTCAAATGGACCTTCAAAACCTGGATGAGCAGATCGACTCCAATAACATGTCAACACTGAATAAGTTAACGAGATGGCGCACCATTTTAAAAGCAAAACAAGTAAATACATCAACGTGTTGAAAACTTCACTTGTAAATCTGGACAAGGAGCAAAATGACAATCTCATAACAAGACATCTGGATGATTTAGAATTGTTTATGATGCATGTAGCCAGAACCTTACTGTCATGCGCTTATGTGGGAATTCATTTTGATGGCTATGACAGCAAAGTTTTGCCCTTTCTTCTCCTTGATCCCAAAGAAAAGACCGTTCCTAATATTAGACATATATTCAATCGATAGATGTAAGAAGGAAGGATTACAACATGCACCTAGAGGTTTATGAATGGATATTCATATAATTCAAGCTATCAACAGCAAAAGGAAAAAATGGGTATCCCTTGCCTAGATCATACAAGAAAATCTAAAAAAAGAAAAGTGAAACGCGACGCAGTACTATTGGCCTTCACGGTGAAATATATTATAGAAGTATATCATTCTTTCATGTCATCATTAGAAGAAATTTGGAAACTTTTTTGGTGCTTTTTTTGTAATGTTTGGCTTATAAAAAGAGAAAAGAAAAAAAAAACAAGATGAAAGTTGGAAAGTTAATTGGAGCTAAGTTCAAGATAAAATCAATTTGAAAATTTATCATAAGCTCACGGTCAAGTCCGGTCAGTTTGACCAGAATCAACCAATAATTTATCGGAAAGCATTTTTATTAATTCTCTTAAGCATAAAGATACGTTCAATTTGGTTTTGTTTGCCAAATTTTACTTATTAAGGACCTGTTAAGGTCAAACCAGACAACAAAATAAAGTTCTACGTTTAATCCACTCAAGGTCATTATTTTTTTTTGAAACGTCGCCTGTGATTAAGCTCCTGAAATTAAATAAGATTTCCATTCATAGAATTAAGCTTGAACATCGTGTTTTGTTGGGTCAAAAGGTTTTCAAAAGCTTAATTGTAAATGAACTGGCACTAAGTGATATTACAGTACTCGTGTTGTTGTCATTGATTACCTTCTTCCATTTGTCAAAAATTGTTTGTCATTTAATTTTAATCATTAGTTATTACAGTTATAATCAATACATAAGTATATAAGATCGCATACACAAGCATGAAAAATTATAAGTCATTTCTATGACTTGATAAGAAATTTTTAACAAAAAAGGAAAAAAAAGGACATGGTCAAAGCTAGCTTAAGTACTGTCAATGCGTTGTTTTTGCCGTCTCTCTATCCTAAAAGAATGACAACCAGCTACCTCATAAGAAGGGGGGAAATAGCTAATCAAGTAAGCACATTGAAAGACACATGGTATGTTCGAGGTTAATTTTCCAATAAAAGTTGAGTATTAAGTTGCATCAATTCATTCTTATCGAGCTTCAAGCTCAATCCCTCTCTCCCTTTCGTTTGATTTTGGATTAAGTAATTATTAATTACTATAAATGTTTATTTGTTGAAACTAGCTAGCAAAGTCACAAGATGAATAGGAGAAATGATCAGGCATGTGGAAATCAACTAGGACATGCATCAAAATTGAACGAGTGAGCTTTGAGCCAGTACAATATTAATAAGTTTCTATTACCGCATGGATGAATTAGGCAATTATATCAGATTTGATGCAATATATTATACCCGCTAATGTTATTAACATGCCATCTCTTTTTCTCTCTTTTTTCCCTTTCTAGCAGTATTCAAGTTATCTACGCCATATATTGGGGGTGAAAGGAAAAGGCATATTTATATGAATAATTATTGATTCAATGAAAAGGAGACAGTCGCACAACATTGAATTGAAGTAGCCATGTAGGTATAATTAATAAAAAGACAGTGATTTGTAAGTTATAGATTTCAATTTAGGATTATATTATAATTATAGCAAGACCATACACATTTTGAGCAAATCATAATGGCAGCCTATAGCACCTAAGAGGGGTTTTTTTCCGATATAATTCCACGCGGTTTCTCATTAGCAATTGTTTTCAATGGCTAGATGTTTAGCTGGACCTCTCCTATAGTATTAGCATTATCATCTCCTCTGGGTTGTAAGATTAAGATTGTCATTCATGTCTAATGTTGAGACTTGATCAGCCTGTGTCTCATACATGAAAACAAGGCATCCTATATGCTGGAAGGTTCATTTCATACCTTCAAATGTAAAGGGCACGTTTTTCGTCAAAAAGTGAATTGAAGCCAAATAGAACCGATGCTTCCTGTGCATTAGCTACTAGTAGCTGTATGGTAAATTGAAATTATCATATGTTGGAAGGTCTCATGTCTGTAAAAAGAAACAAAAGTCATGTAGAGCACATCCTCCTCAAAATTGGAAACCAGACCATGTGGAACTAGTTTTTCTTGTGCACTTACTATAATTAGCTTAATAGTAAGGTTGTAAGTACTGATAAGAGTGGTAAATAACAACCGCGTTAGAAAAAAAAAAAAAAAAACGGGATTAATGGAAGCTACATGGGCAGATTTTTCACCCCAGCCTCAGTAAAAAAAGAAAATCCCATAACCAGCATACAGATGATCAAAAGAGATGAGAGATGATAAAATTTACTAGATAAATGGATACATCACAAGAGCCGACCAACAAGAAAAGTCCTAAAGCAAACGCCAAAATTGAGTCTCCCTTAAATACAAGTACACAGAAGTCTCAATGGAAATGCCAATGACTTGTGTTGTCACTATTTCACAAGCACCTGCCTTTCCCTTCTGTTGCCTTCTCACTGTTTTTCTCTAACCTAGATCAATTCCACTAAAAACCCTTTCCTTCTCTTTCTCTAGCCTTTACCTTGTATTCTGATCTCAAGCGAAGAAATCTTTGGTCAAATAGTCAATATCGCAACAAGGTTTTCAATTTCTTGATATTTATTTATATGGAGTCGGCTAAACAAGGAAGCCCAGAGGCTTCAAGTGAAGAAAATTATGATAGCCAAGAACAAGTCAAAGAAGATTTATCAAGCAATACAGCAACTACTGCTAAACGCTCATATGAATGTTCTTTTTGCAAGAGAGGCTTCACAAACGCGCAGGCCTTAGGGGGACACATGAACATACATCGGAAAGATCGAGCTAATCGAACAAGAGGCAAAAACCTTGCAAGTTCCTCATCAGTTTCAAGCAAAGCCAATGAGGAAATCAAGAATCCTAGATATATGGTACCAAATTCAAGTATACCCACAAATTACTATCCGTTTTTGGAGGCTCAAAGGAATCATGAAATGTATTTTCAGCCACCTGCAGGTTCTAGCCCTAGACAGCCATATAGCAATTACAAACATGGTAGCCAGGATTTTCTTGGGCCAAGATCTCAATCTTTGAGCATGAACGAAGAGCTTTGGGGTAAAGGTCTAAGCTTGCAAATTGGGTCTGCCAATATCCAAGATAGTGGAGGGAATAGGAGGGTTTCTGACGATGACGAAGTCGATCTGGAGCTTAGACTTGGACGTGACCGCTAATGGGTCACACTGGTAAATCTATATTTCAGGAATGAACAAATGTTTTTTACAGGGTTTACGTACTTATTTGCTGGTACTGTTTGATAGGGGGAATTTAATATGGATTTCATGAAGATTGCAATATGCATATTACTGTTCCGTTGGTGTAATATAAAGAGTACCATGTCTGCTGTGAGATCGAAAACGCCATGATATTTGATTCAGAATTCCACTTCCATGACAGATGAATCCATGAATCAAGTTCTACTTAGGAGGTAAGTGCATTGTATTTAATAGTTTTGGTGTGGCTAAATTCAGATTATATTAGAATTAGTCATGTTCTACCTTTTCTATCTCTCAATATTCAAACTCGTATAAGCCATGTTTGTGCAGCATCAAAGTTTCATTCTTGATTTTCGTATACAAAATCTATCAACATTTTATTTGTCACTGCATTTTCTTCTTCCATTGCATGGACAGAAGGTAAGACTCCGATCAATTCTCTCTTTGTCAAATAGATAATTGCGCAAAATTGTTTATAATTGGATGACATCAAGCCTCATGATCAGGCATTGTTCACAAAAACTATTTTTTTATATAGTAAAAAAAACTACTTAAGACCTAGATGGAGTACTAGCTAGGGAATTGTGAGTCAGTGAGTGTCCAATTTAATTAAATGATCTTTCTTTCTAAAATTTATTTAACGATTTCACATTTAATCCAAAACTACACTTAATTCATGCATTGCTAATGCTACCTGATACCAGGAACCACTGCTTGCATAATCAGTTGTGAGAAATTAAAGCGGTAATTAACATCTTTGGAATTATGGTAGACCTCCATGAAAGTTATTAACAGAAGTTGGTCGTCTGCTCATGTGCTAAGGAAGCATTGATCATGAATCCAATTAATAACCTTTGTGAGTTATTAGTCCCTTGGATATTCCCATTGATTGCTAGCTTGTTTGCCAAAGAGATGCCATATATATACTTAATTGCTTATAGCCAATTAATTAATTAATTATATCGCATTATTCGATGTTATAACGTAGCATATCTAACCATAAAGGTAATATATATACATGCGGTGCTGATGATTTTAAAAACGTTTCTAGTATAATTAAATGAGACATTTTCCTTAAATCGAAAGGAATGATTTTTCTAGGTCAGAAACAATTTCTTGTATACTTCCTCTCTCCCTGTCCATCACATGGGCATTCGCCATCATGATCATTGATTATTACTTCGCAGAAATTTTCCTAGCTATAATTGTATTATGTAATTTATCATGCAATAAATTCAAAATCCTTAGCTCTTTTTGTTATTCGTGACGGTAAGAATTACATGCATGTGATTCCTTGCCATTAATGACCATCAGGAAGCTAACATTGCTAATTAAAGAGAAAGGAGATGTTACTATTTTCAGAGACTGTGTCATGCCTTTTCTCAATGTTTTATAGACAAAGTACTCGCTAATTATGTTAATTATTTCAATTGTATATTTTTAGTACGAATTTGGTTATTTATAACTAATGATCTTGTATATTGTTTGATATTTGTCTCTTTTCATCCAGTTATTAACTTGTAATGTTAGAACTTTTTTCATTAGAAATGCTAATCTTGAATTAATTAAAGAATTAAACAGAAGTTACCCGTTGGATAAACTTCAAGAAAATCGGGTAACATGGCATAGAAATCAACCCAATTTATAATTTGAGGATGTAATTGAATAATTGACCTAAAAACATGTTAACATAAGGGGTTACCTATTATATATATATAAAAACAATGCTGTTACTAAATATAATGAGTCCAAAGGACATTTATCTAGAAGTTTGTTTCTTTGTATAATTTTAATTCGAAGAGTAATGCCTGTATCTTTCTATGAAATATAATGTAAAACCCTTTAAAAACTTCTCCTCTTTTTCTAGCAGTTTAATTTCTTCCAGACTTTCCCTCCTTGTCGGTTGATTTCCCGTCTTGATGTTTTAATATCATTGGCTTATGAAAAAATTATATATCCAATTTTAAGGAAGATTATAGTAACTATGTTAGTATTGTTGTCTTGTTAATTACGAATAGGTTTGAACTCGAGAATTCTTGAAATGAAAAAATGGTATTAATGTTAATTGCTACAATTAATTAATTGATTGTATTAAATGGTTTTGTAGTTTTTTTAAGGATCACTTCTTTCAAAAAATTATTTAAACTTGCAATTTTAAAATATTAGGTAAAATCTGATATATAATTTTATATTATTCTTTAATATATTTTTTTAATTAAACTTAAAATTTACATATGCTTATTATTATTTTATACTTAATTTTATTAGAGAATAAAAAAATAATGAAATTCAAATTTGTAATAATTAAGATTTTGATATCATACCAACAATTATTTAAATATTTAAAGAAATTCAATAAATGATTTTATATTATTCTTTAATAATTTTAATAAGATAAAAAACATATAATTTTAATAATATTATAATACGTAAAATGTATGATTTATATGTAAGCATGAATTAATGTGTATGTACTTTTTTTGAGAATGTGCATGCATGTATACATTTTTGCTTGATCATTTGGATGTGAATGTGACAGGCAACCGATTACGTTGCCCAGCTATCTCTCTCTTTCCCTGTAGCTTCAAATTTTATTTATTGTGCTACTTTGGGATGGAATTTATTACACAGCAACATTAAAGGCAAGGAAAAGAAACTAGAAATTAAAGGCCTTTCCTTTTATAAATGAAATCCCAAAATGTCTGAAGATAAATCCATAGGTACTTGCATCCGTCGTTTTGACAACTCTTGAATCCGAGATTTAAAACTGGACTCACTGTAAAATTTCCATTTCTTTGAGATTCTAAATGAAGTTAAACTATTTGTTGCACAGCCACACTGTAAATATGTGAGTAGACTCTCATATATATATAGTAGTGATACATTTCATGATAGTAATTTAGCTCTTCTATCTTATTAACCACTGATTAATGATGTTTTCTCTACCTATCTAACCATTGATTATGGACTGCGGAATCTGTACATGTGATAGAAAAATAAATAAAAAATTTAGAGCGAGATCACAAGTTTGTATTAACCCTTTTCTTACCATGTTTTGGGCTGTAAATAATCATGGGCTAGATCTAAGTGCTTAAAGAAACGATACGAACACACCCAGCCCGGAAGAAGAATATAGTTAGAGAAGAAAGTGATAGAGAGACCTGTCTTCAGCATTGAGCCTGGACTGGATTCAATTGCATATAAAATTTTATAAACACAAGCAGCGAAGGAGCAGAATGGTATAGACATGGGCCACTTGGCACATTCATTCAGCTAAAATGGTTTGAGGCCATTAATTCTGGACCTATTTATTCAGTGTATATGGATTGGGCTGACCAACGTCAGCTGTTTGTTGAACACTTGGCGGGTATCTAATCCTTTCCTTTTTCTTTTGTTTTTCTTTTTCCCTGTAGTGAACTCACAATTACATAATAATGACGAGTATCAACAAAGAGCTTCAAATATGGCAGAAGTTGTTTAACCATATAAAGTCTGCTTTGCATAAATCTGCATGGGACTTGATTGAGAAAAAGCCGCTCCATTCACAGCACAAACAGGTAAGGGGAGAGAGGATCCCCTTACAGATACCTCGTTCAGGCTTAAAACATGGTGATTTTTTCCCAGTCGACACAATAGACAAGGAAGACTTGGTTACACAATTCATTACCTCTGTAATGTGTCCTTAGTGTGCCGGCTAGGAGTAAAGCTCCTTTGAAGAGGACTAATAATGCCTTCAAGCAAAGGTCGATTAATTCTATCAGCCAAAACCCTCGTGATAAGTTTACAAGTTCCATTACAGAGGTTGATATATAGGACGGAATTGTTTAATAGAATCCGGAGAGTCCACAATCGGAATCAGTACCGGTAAAATCTCAGCCAAAGAATCAGGCAACTCGCCAAAACCAGCTAGTTTCCCCCTCTGCTCAATTTACCCCGAAAAAATACAAGGAGCAGTTTGCTTTCATTGTTCGTGCTAGTCAGCTGGATTAGTTACTTTCTTAGAAAACCTCAACTTAATTCTTAATCTAAATACTCATCCTCAATTGCATACAAAACTCCTCAATTTTATCAATTAGGTTCCAAAACATTACCTCATTTCTCACTTAGGCCCTTCTGTAAATTTCTGATAATATTTTCCCTCTAATGTGCCCGGCATTTTATTTTTTTTTGAAGAAATTCTGACTGAAAAAATAATGAAAAATAATTGAGGGACTTGATTGAGATTATTTTCAAAAAATTGGAATCAAATTAACGAAATCTTCAGTCCCTTAGTTTTCCTGAAAAGGCAACCCTATGACCCCTACGCTTCTGACACTTATGGGAAAAGGACATGTGCATTTTTGCAGAGGCCCTTCCCCCGCCCAGGTAAGGGATGCAACTCCTCCATCGGAGAGCACATGGGTGGATGTGTAAGAATGGTTCTTGTGCATTCTCTTGACTGACACGGCCTCAATTATGTTCGTGTGTCCCTCGAGCATGAAGCATTTGCCATCCCCATACCTGCCCTGGTGAGTTGGATACCGATCAATTCCAAGCATCCCTCGGTCAATTCGCTTTAAAATTGCCACCGAGAATATGTGTACACTAAGCTATTTTGCCCACGGCTCGTAAACTTGTCTTTTGAAAAAATCCTTAATTGCAGGCTATTTTTTACAATTATATAATTAAATAAATCAATAATTATTTATATAAATAAAAAAATTATTAACAATAACAAAAAAAATAGAAAAATTAAGAGATGGATGTATGCTAAAATATTTAATATCACTATACAAGTCATTTACTTTGTTGTATTTAATGAATTTATTTATAAAAATCAATTTAAAATATAAATCAACACATAAAATTTATTGAATAAGATAAAATAAAATAAATTATTCAAAGTTGCACATATTAAAAATATTGCAAAAAAAAACAAATGTTTTTAATTAATCTATATAAAATATTAAAAAAATTATACATAGATCACACTAACCTCATCTAATAAAGTTTTCTTGTTTAGCATGCTTTTATATCTATAAATTCATCAGTGATTATATTATCAATGGAGTAACCGACTATAATTTTTCCAACAACCAATTATTGTTCGAGATTCTGTTTGTAATTTTTTTTGACAAAATCAGTATATAAATACAAACAGAATAATTTGTTGATATTATGCAAAATTCTGGTTGTGTATAAAAAGAAAAAATCCGAGATTAAAGATTGATTCTTACTTATATAGTTCTTTATTTGATTTTAAAATTTTGTTATTTTGATATTAAATAAGTATAATAACAACAATATTGAATTAATTTAAGTTACTCTAGCTTGCTTTCCTTTACCACCTAATTTAGGTTTTCATATTATTATTCATGTGTATGTATAGTATTTGAGCCAGTTTATGTGTACTTCTAAAATCTTTACGGGTTCTAAAATTAATGATTAGGTAGATCTCCAGTGGCTATCAATATTAGCAATTATAGAGCTCGAACCTAAAATCCTGAATGGAGCAAACTCTTTAATCTTAAATTTTTATTATTGGATGGTATATATATGTTTCTGACTAAGTTATTCTTTCTTCTTGCTGCTGCAGCCTATTTTCCACCAAAATTATATGGCTAGACTTCATCTTCTTTTCAAAATTACATTGATGCTTTTTTTTTTTTTCAGAAACAGTGAAGTGGGCGGAATAAAAAGAAATGGTTGGAGAAGTTCCATGTATCTCAGACCGGTGCAATTCGAGTCAAGGATTGGGCCCTCGCCTCGTTTTGGAATCAACATGCTAATTATGGCATGCAATGCACCTAAATTAATCCTCTTGACTCTCTTCAAATCACTCGCCTAAATGACATGTCATGTCTCAATAACTCCCCCTTGCAAATCAACTTCACCATCATAAGGAAATCACTTGGCAAATGCCAATTAGTGCTTGTTTCGCACTGTATATATAGCTTTTGTTTTATAATTGTTTTTTACTTGAAAAAATATGAAGTGAGAATAACGTTAATAATTGCATATGTATAATCTATTATTTCTCTTATATTCAATGAAATTATTTTAATTTCTACAATAAATGAAGTGAGAATAACGTTGATGTACCCTTTTAAAACAAATCGAAGCAGATGTCCAGTAAAAAAAGAAAGAAAGAAAGGAATAGGTGCAGTACTAATCAAGAGATGGAAATTTGAAAAGAAAATAATAATCAATTTGGTAGATTATTAGTATTATTAAAAAAAGAAAAGATTGCAAGCCAGTCTTCACCACAACACACCAAAGACAGGAAAGTTTCCCGACTAGAAAAAAAGAGGGTCAAAAGTAGCAAACCCAACTAGGCAAACGGCAGCCTCAAGTTTTTTTTCTTTGTTACAGTAATCGACTGAGATGTTAAAAAGTTGCCAGGGGAGATGAATGTGGAGATTAAGACAACTACTTTTCTTTTTCAGTAGACACGCACTTTCGATATTTGCAAAGTAATGGATGAGAAGGAAAGCAATGTTCTACCAGAAACTATTATCGAGATATTTTAATTCTGATGAATATATTGATGAAGTTAATGAAAGAAGAGGTCCACGGACGTCAAATCTTTGAAAATAAATCTGGTTCTTCCCTCTCTCTCACACTCTGTATGTTGATCAATATACACTCAAAGGCCATCAATTTGTAGGCCATGTTCGATGCACGTAGGAAATGTTAAACCATACTCGTTTTCAAGCATCATTTTCGATCATTGCCTGTTCAGAATCGTGTGGGCTTGATTACCTCTGAAAGAAAGACAGGATGATTGTTTCGGTTAATTATCCTCGTTACCAATAAGGACGTTAAGCAGACTTTATTTTCTTTTTACCTCTTTTTAGGTGGGGATGATGCACCGAACGTATCATCACTCAATGTTATCCGTATCAATTTTGAATATGATCAGTCAAAACTAGAATTAAAATTAATGAGTTAATTTCTCAGAATTTAATGTCTAATGTAGTGAGATTTTTATATAAATGTTATTCTTAAATTTTACGTGTGAGAAGTGAAAATAGATTTTAACTCTATTAATTTCATTGATTGAATATATATATATATATATATATATATATATATATATATATATATATATATATATATATATATATATAAAGGAAAACTCTTAGTTTTGAAAAAAAAAAGAAGAAAAAATTGAAACCATAATCATATTAGGGATAATTTTTTAGATGCGTGGGCAGAATTGAATTATTCGGAAAGAATAGGGATTAAAAAAACTATATAGTTGTTAAGAAAATAAAATTCCAAAGGAGGTTGTTGTACACTTCTTGGACCCGCCATTCAATATGGTGAGGGAACCTATGCTTGTTTGCTAGGAGCATTTGTGTGAAAGAACAACGGCACTCAAAAATTTAAATTGTTAGCGTACGTATTTCAAGAATTAAATTATACTTTTTAATTGGTTATTACATCTTAATTAAATTATGTGATTGATTTTTAATCATTTACATTAATTAGTAACCGATGATCTTTCAATTTCCTCCATATCTCTTCCTTTCGTAAGTACTGTCCTTTTACCAGTGATTTTCCATGGCAACAACATTATTTTATATCTTTTCCTTTAATACATTCAGGTCAAGTGATATAGATTTGACATGAATAGTTTTATTCTACAATTTAATAGGTATTTTACTCTTTATGATTTTGTGGGTCTCGTGTATGTCTCGGGCGCTGTCATAAAGATTTTCCCAATGATACTTGGTGATTGATATTTGATACATCGAGAATTTTTTATTTTACACTAAATCCATAATAATCATGTATCTAATATTTTTTATGTATTTTTAAATTAAAATTTTTTAAAAACTTAGATAAAAATACTCGAGTTAAAAAAAAAAATTGAGCTCAGGCTAAAACTCGAGCTTAGGTGCTAGGCATACACAGTACATTTCGGATGTAACCTGAGCATAACTGTTGGGCAAACCCAGCACCTTTTTATCGGCTTGTATGCACAACTTAAGCTCAACCTCAAAGGATGTATCTTAGCTTACCTTTTAAATCCAAAAGCATGTGTATTTATCACTTTTTTTTTCATTAATACTTGTGTAAAAGGTATTTTATTTCTTATAAATATTGTAATAATAAAATTATTCTCCAACCTCTCTACCCCAAGAAAAAAACAAGGTCCAAAACTATAAATACTTCTTGAATTATCAGGTAAAATTTTTTTTATATTAAAAAAATACATATTCAACACAAGAACAATCAAAATCTTAGAATTTAAAGCTTTTTAATTGTATGTATCACTTTTTTCTTTACTAAATTTCTAATTTTACTATTGGAGAGTCCTCAAACACACAAAAAAAAAATCTTTTTGCAGGTATTTAGAAGTGTTTATCAAGAAAATTTACTTAATATGAGAGAAATATGCTATTTCCAAATACACTTAACTAATTTATGATTCAATCACTAAAAACCCTAATCCTATAAATACTTCTAATTTTAATACTTCATCAATATCTAAATTTAATGGTTGAAAAATAATAGTGATCGAAAGATTTCAAAATTACATGGACATAACAACCTTTCTTTTCGTAGTATCGTTTTTATCATAAAATAACTTGTTTTTTTTCTCAGGATATTGTATTTTCATTTTCTCTATAGTTGTTCTTTTTAAATATCCAAAGTGCTCTGTTAGTTTTTAGTGTACTCTCTTACTTTGTCCTTGTCTCTATCATCAATGTTTCTTCTTATTTTCTTGGCACCCTTTAATTCACTAAGTTTATTTAATTTGAATTATTTTAAATTTTAATTTAATTTCTAGATTTGCTCAGATGTAAGTCTTTGGATTTATAAATATAACGATGAGTTGGTTTATTGACCATATTATTCAAATAAGATTCTTTATGCACACGAACACATAAGCTATTACTTATATATTATTCAATTTTTTCATGATTCATCGATGTGTGATAGTACAGTACCATAAGCAATGTGCTCTCGAAAGCCGAGTTTGCTTAATTATGCAAAGGATTAATAAGATGAAAGAAAAGATGTTAATTAGGTTGGGACTTCATTTTTTGTTTTAGTTTTGATCAATTTCCGTTTCACACAATTTATTAGTGTGTATTTTTTTAATTTTTATTATTAACTTTTCATCGATTAACGACTTGTAAAGCATCCCCCCCTCCAAAAAAATCAACTTCTTGAAGCTAAATATTGTTTATTTATAAAAATAAATTCTCTCTCTCTTTGGAGTATAGCCTCTTTCTCCTCTGACGAGTCTCCTTCTCTTAGCGTGCTTTCCTCTCTTTTACTAGGGTTTGTTTCACGTATCACCGTGTCTTCGTTTTCCTTCCATCTTAATAAACTTTCTTTCATTTCTACGGATCCCCCTTCTGAAGCCCTTACTATACCTAGAGAGGATGAGGATAGCTTCATGTGAGCTATTCAATTCGAGATCCCAGACGTGGGTTGGGTTGACTCCTTCCCACTTTACTATTCACAGCTGAGCTAAGATGATCTCATGTTCTTCGAAGGCAGTGGCGGAGCCATAATGAGGATTAAGGGGGCAATTATTCTTTTTTTTTAAATATTTTTTATTTAAAATTTTAATATAATAACTTAACAAGTTTAATTTTTTTATTAATAACTAATTGATCCAAGTTTTTTTTTGAATTATTGTTTCTGCCTCTCTTCTTTCTACAAAATTTCCCTTCAAGTCCGAAACTATTAATTAGTTAAGTAAGTAATTTTTTATGCTTTATGCTTTATGTTTTAGATGAGTTTCCTTTATTTTTTCTATGAAATACTGAATAACTCAAAAAATTAGGAACACAATAAAAAATTTTAAAAATATATTAATATCTATATTTAACCCACTTATATAAAACAACAAGTCAACAAAGAATTGTTGTCAATAATTTCATTGGTCCCTAAAAGATTTAGAAATAGATTAATGAAAGTTTAATTATATATATTAAAAAAGAATATTTTTGATGAAATTAAAAATAAAGTCATTATAAAGCAATTTTAAAATATAAAAATTCAAAAAAAATAATTAAAAAGTTTTTTCATTTTAAAAATATTATTAAATTAATTTTGCTTGATATAAGTTAGTACATGCATTTTAAATTGATTACTCTATTATAACACATGTCTATATAATATATAATATCAAGTATTTCTTAGCAATTTATCTCTTAATTTAAAATTTTTTTAGCTCCACTGCTGCTCGAAGGTGTTTAGCTGAGAAAGTCATCACAGATCGCGACACGCGAATAAGGTTACACTCAAATTAAGATGTTCGATAAGCTGTATCGAAGAATCCTGAGGGGTTTTATAACGTTCAGGAATTTGGTGAGGGCTGTTCGGAATTTTTCTTTACTCATGAATATGATGTTATTCGAATCCTAAATGGTGGTCCGTGCCTTTACAATAATTAACTCCTGTTATTCCATCATCGGGGAGCATCATCGATTTTTTTTTTTTATGATTACAACTTCTGCGAAGCTTCGTTCTAATACAATTATGGGGACTTCCTTCAATTCCCATTATCGCACCAAAGAAGCAGGTAGAGAATCGGATGCAATCTTGGTCATGTTCTTGATTCTGAAATTCTTGGCATTCGTGGTGCACAAGGCTCTATTGTTGAACTGGGAATCGTGTTTACCACTTGATCAGCCATCGAAAACTGGGGCAAGGGTTGCTGGCCGATTTAAATATCAGCGTCTCCCATTTTTTTGCTTCTACTGTGTCAAAACGGGAAAAATACTAAAATTGCGAGGTATCTTGGAAAATAACCATTATAGTATAACGATCAAGGTTGATCAGGTGGGCTGCCTTCTGGAAGACCAGCAACTGGTGACCCACCCTCCCCGTGACATGCCATCATCATCTGCAGTACTGCACTTGTTGATCCCAGTTTCCAACTACTAAAATAAAATTTCCCACAATTCTCCTCTCTATCTGTGGATAAACAGGTGCAAGCTTGTAGAGGGAAAACGAGCAGATTAAGAGTCGGGTTTCCCGAGGGAATGAATCCAGTAGGAGCTAGCTGTGCCGTTTGTCCTCCAAATTCATGCCACCTGGAGAGTGATTCCCGCCCTCCTATTTCTGCACAAAAACCAACATATTATTATTTTTTAAAATAATATTTTTTAATGATTTTAATATATTAAAATAAAAAATCTTATTTTAATATATATTCAATTAAAAAGTATTTTATAAAAAAAAACCGTTACCAAACACCCGCTGATACATGCACCTACTGCCAGCACGCCGACTGATGTGTGCTCTCCAAATTCATTTCCCCTGGAGAGTGAATCACGTCCTTGTAAATCCGTCCAAGAACCAGCAATTATTTCTCCACATGGCCAGTGGGACTCTCATTTGCCATTTAGCACTTCCACATTTTCTACCGATGCGGTCCCACCGGTGAATAAATCAGCCTAATGAGTTGATTTGGATGATGACGATGTTATCATTCTAAAGTTCAGGAGAAGATGTTTTCTGCAACGGGCCTTCCCCTGCAGGACCTGAGGTGCATGCTTGCCTGTCCATGTTGTATATAGTGTGCTTGGGCCTGACTCTGAAATTAATTCTTCTCAAGTCTATAGCAAACGTGGAAGAAAAGAAGCAAGCGGGACTGAAGGTAACAGCACAAGGCAATGGTTCCAAGATTGTGCCATCTTCTTTCAGCTTTGCAAACTTGGCGTCGGATAACTCTTTTAAACAAGGATGGTCAGATACGGAAGGGAATTCAGATGAATTGTCAGAGGATAATATTGGAGGAATCAAGTGCTCATGTGTTGATGCCATGCCATGGGTATTTAATTATGCTAGTTGTGACGATAACACCCGATCAACTCAGTTTCAATTTATCATCTCCCAGGCCTCCTCTGACTCCGTTATTGATCTTTTTCATGAGCGATTTCAATGCATTGCCGAGTGCTTCAGAGAAGATAGATGGTCGTGCTTACGACTACCATAAAATTGCCTCTTGTCACCATTTCCTGGATTCACCTGGCTCAATGGATTTGGGTTTTCAAGGTTACATTCACTCGGAATAATAGGTCGACGTAATCACATCTACGAACGGCTGGATCGGTTTCTCTCCTCCTCTCATTGTCAATCTCTTAATGATCCTTACTCCGTTTCTTACCTTGATGATTTGGACTCTGATCATCCATTCATCCTTTTGCATACTGCTGACCCCCCTCTTAGAAATAGATAATAGCCCGAAAAACCTTCAAATATGATGTTAGATGGTTTCTCTTGGGCGATATGTTTCAGCTTCACTCCAAACACAGGAGAGCTCGACGTAGCCTTGCTAATTGATCACGAGATGGTGCTGCTAACTCTAGCGGACGCATTCTTCAACTCAAGGAATCTCTCCGTACTTTACAAAACAGTATTGATGGTTGGGATGCAGCAAATTAGGAGCATTTAGCGGCATTGAAAGATGAATGAGCAAAAGAACAACTATTTATTAGAAGCAAAAATGTCATCGAGACTAAACATCAACGTAAAAGGAACTTCATGCTCCTAAACAAACTAGGAGATAGTAGTAGTAACACTCAGTTTTTTCCTGCTTGCACTAAACATCAACGTAAAGGGAACTTAATTCATTAGGAGGCATTTGCGATGATTATGGAGTCTAGCAAAAAGGCCTTCCGCTCTGCTTTGGAGGAGAAAATCCCTAATCGGGTGTATGTCATGGATATTGTTTACATATTTCAAATCAAACCTAGCAAGTTTGCATGAAATCAACGATTGTGAAATGCCTTTCTTCCCTTATTTTGTTTATCAGGGTCAAGTAGGTGAGATTGCATCAATTAATCTGGTTGGATTTGTCTTGCCACCCTTCATCTTAATTTAGCCGTGATCTTTTCATTATTGTTATATACTTTGCAGATAATCCTTTACTATAACTAAATAACATACCTTTGTAAATCAGGTTTTAAACACTGCTAGAGAATTTCTTATCTCTAACCACTGTTTTTTCCCCCCCGATCACATAGATAATAAAGAAAATGGGAGAGGATAAAGATAAAGCTAAAATGGAAGAAAGTACTATAAAGACTTTATTTCCAATCATACGATGTAAACTTGTAAAGAGGTGAAAGCAACCTTTTCATAATGGTAAGAATTCATTAATATGTTATATTACTATTATATTTAATAGGTTTTAATTTGGAAATATCGCAACTTCTGTTTTTTTTTTTATTTGAATAATATTAAATTAATTTTTTTAGTATTTTTTTTAATCTTAATGTGTTTATATAAAAAATATTAAAATATAAAAAATATTATAATATATTTTTAAATAAAAAATATTTTTAAAAATCACATTGTATCATAATACCAAATATATTTTTAATCCATTAATAAATAAATATGTATTTGATATTAGAGTGATTTTTATAACTATAATATCAATATTTAATTATTTGTTTGATTGAATAAAAGATATTTAGAAAGACATGAAAGTTCACACACAGATATAACACAGTAGTGTTGAATAAAAGAGTATTTACACGATAGTGTTTCCAAACAGAAAGTTACATTTATAAATTTACACAAAATAATAGTAATTAATTTGACATCAAATCAATTATTTTTACAAAAATCAATGATATGATTATAATTTTAAATGATCTCACATACTTTTGCCATCACCAAACATTTTTATAAGTACAATTGAGGTAAAATCAGCTTCAATAGCCGAAAAAAGAAAAAGAAAAAGAAAAAAGAAAAAAGAAAAAAGAGGGGGTCTACGTGAGTGTATCCTGAAAAAAAAAATCTAATGAGAACGAGGACCCACGGGCCACCCAACAAGTCCCGTCTAGGTGATTTTGATTTGCAAAGAAAAAACCAGGAGCTCCGAACTAGGAAGAGAAAGAGGCAGATGGCGGTTTTTGGTCTGGAAGGTAAGATTTCATTAAGGCAAGGGGAGAGAGAGAGAGAGAGAGAGAGAGAGAGAGAGGTTTTTGATAGAGAAAGAGAAAAATAAAACAAATATAGAGTAGAGCAGGACAGAGACTTGTAGTTTCAAAATAGCGTCTAAGTTCTCTTCTTCTCGCCCCACCGGGTCCCACTTCTCATATCTATTCTCCTCTCTCTCTCCTACAGCACAAAACAACGGCTCGGACCCATTGCTTTTTTGGTTCCTCACATTTTCAGTTTTACTACAGCATCTCTCTTCCTCTTTACCCTCTACTCTCTCTCTAGGACTCGAGCCGTTTTCTTTTAGCAAAGGTCTGTTCCCTGTTCTTACTTTCTCTCTCTGACTGACGATACAGAAGGGCTCTTTCTTTTATTTTTCGCTGGTCCTTGTATACATACAGCCCATTACACTTTGTGCCATACCAGGTGGTGGTTTGGGTCTTTTCCGTATCTATCTATCCTTCCTTCCTTCCTTCCTTTTTTTTTTTTTTTTCCTTCTTCCGAGAGAGTTTGGTACAAGGATTTGCTTCTACTATATAAGACGTGATGTATTGGTGTAGCAAAGTTTATGCTTGCCTGGATGCTTTCTGTAACTGAGCAGGTTTCGGCTCTTCTTTTCTATTAGGTATAACCAAATAACTCTCTGTAAATTTCTATGTCAGTGCATGTTAGAGATCAATGAAGAAGATCCATCTGGGTTTTTGAAGGTACGGGTTTTCTTTCTCTTGTTAGCCCGCAATGCCATTTCTTATTTCTTATAGCTGGGTTTTGTTTATTTTTTCTGCGAGGGAAAGTTGGTGGGGTTTACCGTTTTTATGGCTGATTTCTTAATTCAGGGTTAAACTGTTTTTCTTTTTTATGTTGGGGTTGATCTTTTGGCTTGTGCTTTTGTTTATCTTTACTTTCCGTCCTTTAGAAAATGAAATGTTTTTTTTTATTTAAATGAAAATGTCGTCTTCCACCTTACTGTTTCATCTTCTATTAATATTTTAATTATATATCTAAAAATTAGGGAGAGGAGAGAAGTAAACGATGAGCTGAAGTTAGTTTAGAATATGATAGTTAACCAATTTATGTGCACTTGTTGTAGATCCCCAAATTAGGCTAATTAATTCCTTCAAAATCTTAGTGGGGTTTTTAATCTTGTTGGGGTTTTTAATTTTGTTCTTGTTTCTTACAGGAAATGAGAATTGAAGCTGGAGATGTTTGATTTCTATAGTTAAACGTAGTTGCTTGGCAAATTTGTTGGGAAAAAAAAAAGATTCAAAATTGTTGATTTCATAAATGGATTGAGATAGAGGTAGCAGCCCATATTGGTCGCAATGTTAAAAGCATTAGCTCCTGGGCTGCTGTTGATTTTATCACTCCTGATATCAGCTTCTGCAAACGACAACGGGTTTTCTCGATGTAATTGTGAAGATGAGGGCAGTTTATGGATCATAGAAAGCATTCTAGAGAGCCAAAGAGTGAGTGATTTCTTGATTGCCGTGGCCTATTTTTCAATCCCTATCGAGCTGCTATACTTCGTTAGCTGCTCAAATGTTCCATTCAAATGGGTTCTCTTCGAGTTCATTGCTTTCATTGTTCTATGTGGATTAACCCATTTGATCAATGGCATGACGTACGGCCCCCACACATTTCAGCTTATGCTTGCTCTCACTGTCTTCAAGATTTTAACTGCTCTGGTTTCTTGTGCCACTGCCATTACCCTTTTCACTCTCATTCCTTTGCTTCTCAAAGTGAAGGTCAGAGAATTCATGTTGAAGAAGAAGGCGTGGGATCTTGGTCGTGAAGTTGGGATTATAATGAAACAAAAAGAAGCTGGGTTGCATGTTCGTATGCTTACTCAAGAGATTCGAAAATCACTGGATAGGCATACGATTTTGTATACTACCCTTGTTGAGTTATCTAAGACATTGGGGTTGCAAAACTGTGCTGTTTGGATGCCTAATGAGATGAAAACCCTGATGGATTTGACCCATGAGCTGAATAGGGGTAATTATTTGAGTTCAGATAATCCTTCAATTCCAATCACTGATCCTGATGTTGTTAGGATTAAACGAAGTGAAGCGGTAAACATTCTTCGGCCTGACTCAGCGCTTGCTGCTGCAAGCCATGGGGAGTCTGGTGAGCCAGGGCCTGTGGCTGCAATTCGAATGCCAATGCTTCATGTTAGCAATTTCAAAGGGGGGACTCCTGAGATAGTTCAGGCTTGTTATGCGATTTTGGTATTGGTTCTCCCCGGTGGACAACCCAGATCCTGGACCAACCAGGAAGTAGAGATAATTAAGGTGGTAGCTGATCAGGTGGCCGTGGCTCTCTCTCATGCTGCAGTTCTTGAAGAGTCCCAACTCATGAGGGAGAAGTTGGAGGAGCAAAACCGAGCTTTGCAACAGGCCAAAATGAACGCAATGATGGCAAGCAAAGCTAGGGGTGCTTTTCAGAAGGTAATGAGTGATGGGATGAAAAGACCAATGCATTCGATCTTGGGTTTGATTTCCTTGATACAGGATGGTAATTTGAGTGGTGAGCAACGGATTATTGTTGATGCAATGATGAGGACTAGCAATGTCCTATCAACGTTGATAAATGATGTGACTGAAATTTCAATAAAGGATAGTGGAAGATTTTCATTGGATATGAGATCATTTGGGTTACATGCCATGATCAAAGAAGCAGCATGCCTTGCCAAATGCTTGTGCATTTATAGGGGCTTTGGTTTTTCAATTGAGGTTGACAAGTCCTTGCCGGATAATGTTATGGGTGATGAAAGGAGGGTTTTTCAGGTGATTTTGCATATGGTTGGGAACCTACTTGATCACAACAATGGAGGAGGGTTTGTAGTGCTTCGGTTTTTCTCAGAGAATGGAAGTCAAGAGAGGAATGATCAGAGATGGACCACCTGGAGACCATGCATGTCTGATGGGGATGTATATATCAGATTTGAAATTGCAATAAACAATAGTGGCTCCGAATCAGAGGGCTCAGCTTCAATGTTACAACTTAGTGGTAAGAGGTTTGCCAGCGATGGAGTTGAGGAGGGCTTGAGCTTCAGCATTTGCAAAAAGCTGGTCCATGTAAGAATCATAAACTTTGTATGTTAAATGTGCTCATTTAGCTATCCTTTTTTTCCATACTATGACCTGAGATAATAGAAATCACTGACGCTAATCTTCTGCTAGAAATCAATTGTGAGAGAAATCTTTACATCTCATTATTAGGATTTTCATTTCTGTGTCCAAGATGCACGATGTCAGTGAAGATTATAAAGATACATGTATCTGGATGGTTACAGATATTAACCATAATTTATGCACGATGTCTCATTATTCTATTATAAACTCTTATTGAGCGCAATCTTTTTCTGATGAAACACATTATCCTTGTCTGACCACCTCTGAAGATGGCTCAGTGAAGCGATTTGGTTGTGATAGATGGTTAATGTCATTGAGTCTTTTGATCTTGTGTCATTTGGAGCTGGGTTTTTTCTTGAAGTTTTGTATTTCAATATTTATTACCAATTATTGTACCTTATTGTAGAAGTTGTCTCTTAGGTGGTGTCATCTACTAAATATATTGTTGGATAAAACTTAGTTCTTTATGTTATAGTGAAAAGTTTCGGTGCTTTGAGGTCAGGATGAAATGCAATTCCTGGAAAAATTCAGCAGCTTGTCATGCCGTGGAAGCAACTAGTTTGGTGTAATAATATTTTCCTTTTTTGTTAATAGGTTATGTGTTTCTCAATTGAAGCAGCTATACATGTGGTTCTGAGAATAGCTATATATTGTTTTTGTTTTCCTATTAATTTTTATTTTCTAACCTCATATTTGGCAGTTGATGCAAGGTAAGATCTGGATGATGCCCAACTCTCAAGGTTTTGCTGAAAGCATGGGATTTGTTCTTCGGTTCCAACTTCGACCATCCATTGCAGTGGCCATCTCTGAATCTGGAGAATCTTCAGAGAACCCACATTCCAACTCTTTTTTCAAAGGCTTGCAAGTTCTATTAGCTGATGCTGATGATTTGAACAGAGCCGTGACTCGGAAGCTGCTTGAGAGGCTAGGTTGCAATGTTGCTACTGTTGCATCTGGGTTTGAATGCCTTAGTGCTCTTGGACCAGCTGCATCTTTCCAAGTGGTTCTTTTGGATCTTCAGATGCCTGAGTTGGACGGATATGAAGTTGCAGTGAGAATCCGGAAGTTTAGAAGTCGAAGTTGGCCTTTGATCATTGCCATGACAGCAAGTTCTGATGACGATGTGTGGGACAAATGCCTGCAAATCGGAATCAATGGTGTCATTCAGAAACCAGTTGTTCTAAAAGGAATTTCCTATGAGCTTCGAAGAGTCCTGGCAAACAAAGTTGTTTGACGAACATTCTGTATGTCACAAAACTGCTGTAGCTTTGATTTTTTTCAGAGCAGTTTGGGGGTC
This sequence comes from Populus nigra, assembly GCF_951802175.1. Classification (NCBI taxonomy): domain Eukaryota; kingdom Viridiplantae; phylum Streptophyta; class Magnoliopsida; order Malpighiales; family Salicaceae; genus Populus; species Populus nigra. Next base: position 5,208,466 of record NC_084861.1, on the reverse strand, counting down.
ACAATTGAATAACCAGACAACATTTAGCCTCTCAAACCCCTACCAATCTTCTATCGTAGAGATGTCTGCATATACAACATTTACAGTAACAATGATATACATATTTAGTTCCCCCTTTTCTTGATTGATGGAGGTTTATCTTCCTCAACATAACGGCATGCAGCGGAAGCCAATTCGAAGGTGATTTAATGTACTTGAGTTCCCGACACAAGTAGTTGAACCGATAACATGGGATACGAATGACATTTTGTAGGGGGGGAATTCAAGAGTGAAAAATAGAACCTTGGCATTGTGAAAGTTGTTTTTTGATTGGAAGTATAGGCATTACGAAAGGTCGTAATTTTATTTTAAAACCGATTACCCTTTGGACAAAGGATAAATGTGTTCTTGGTAAGGATAGAAGTGAATTCCAAGAAGAGTTCATATATATCTTTTCACGGATAGTCCGGCTCGTGGCCTTGGATTCATATTATGGCGAGGATATCGAGTTTCGGTGAGTTCTTTCTGGCAAAGAAAATTTCGAAGGGCTGTCAACTATCCTATCCATCATGCTATGACCCCTAATATAACTATCGCCACGTACAATGGGTTCAGAAATGGATGTTCAGGTGCCTCGCACGTTCCTCCACCCCATTGAAGTTTCTCTCTGTGCTAGCCTGAGGCCATGGGAGACGGGGAAAGTGGGAAATAGCATGGGTAAATCAGGCTTATCGTGCTTGTTTTTAAAACCATGCATGAATCTCAATACGTACATGGACTCGATTCTTTTCTGTCTGAAATATCACACTATGTGGACCCCTGTCAAATATCAAGCCGAGACTGGAATTATTAGGATATCAAAATCACAACAGGAGCCCATGAATTTGGCCTACAGATTATTCTAATCGATACGAGTCATTATTTTATTAGAAAGACTTGACGTTAGATCCTCTTGGAATATGGAGTAATTTTCTATGTACAGACTTTGTTAACTCCTCTTCACATGCCGATTCATAGCCATCCATCAATTTCTACACCTAACATTTTCTCGGAAAGTGGCATGAGGTGGTGGCTCATCGAGAATCAATTATTAGGTATAACAAAGGCTGATGATTTCCCCTGACAACATTATTTCATGGATACCTTGTTATTCTCTATATTGGTCCCCTCCCCTTCGAATTCTCGTCTTATCCCTTCCATTCAGCAGGTGTTTATTGTTCTTTTTAGAGCACTCTTTATATCTGCTGTATTTCCTTATTTTCAATATAGACCTTCTTTGGTAGGTATGGCGACGTAGCAATGATACAATTTTCTTATTTTTAACTTTTAAATAATTTTTATAACTTTATAATAGTTTTAAACAATTATTTTAATTTATAAAAAAATAAAAATAAAAATAAAAACAACCTTCAATATAAAAAAATAAAAAAATTCCAGACAATCTAAAGCTAATATCTCTTGCCAAACAAATATTAAGTCAATTACTATGCGGAAAGAAAGAAAAATCTTTTGGTACCAAGAACTAAATTAGATAATTGCAACTTGGCAATATATATATATATATATATTTTTTCAACGTTGTCTTGTGTCTCATGAAGAGCTACATAAAAACCCTCAATCGGGTTAAATTGCATCTTAAATTATAAAATACTAGGATTTTATGATAAAATTAAGAAGCTGGAGTCAAAGAAAGGATCGCGGGCCTCAACTCCTATGAACGCAACCTGGCCTAAAGTTTTGGTTTGCCAGAACATCTGCTTCGAGTGTGTTTTGTTGAAGTAAAAGCGCTGGTGGCAGGGGATCTGTATCCCATATAAAATATCACCAAGGCTTGTCTTCCATACCTTCGGATTGCATGAAGTGAATCTATACATAAGAAGTCATTAGCAACTTGCAAATAAATATATATCTCGTTACATAAAGACAACAGTGGAAGCATTTTTTTTAATTTTAAGAGATCGGCTTGGTGAAAAAATATTGTTTGTGAAAGGGCTCTACGCAAGATCGCATTTACCTAAATTATAAAACAAGATGAGCTAGAAAGTAACAAGCCTGCATTAAAGTACTGCACGTAAACAAATAAAAAACAGAAACTCAGCTCTATCACCAAGGCATTTATCCTCTAATTAAACTCTTGGTTCGGAAATATTAATAAGAAAGTTGAGGTTTCCCAAATGAGTAATTAATTCGGAACATGCGTTATAGCATTGTACATAAGCAAATCAAGATTAGAAACCCAGCTCTAGAGCCAATGCATCTAGCCTCTAAACTTTAGATTAGGAAATATTTATAAGAAAGTTGGGCTGCCAAATCGATTAATTAATCTGAACTTTGCCGTCTACGTTGATAAAAAAAATGATTACTACCTACTTTAACCAACGTGATGATCACTACTTGACTAGTGGAAATAGAAAGGTATTAAAGATGATCAGGATTCCAATCATGGTCGCTAGCTAGTTGCTTCCAAATTGCTCTTCCCCAAGTTGTATTATCTGTTTGCTTCTATGGGTAAAGCACGAAACAAGGAATTGCTAATAAAAAAAGACTTAGTTTTTTATTGTTTTCCAAGAGCTTTATTACTATACTCCACATGCTAGCTGCCCAAAGCCCCTGCGATGCATAATTTTATCCATTTATTAACCCGTGTTGTGTGCATGCATATACCAAATTTGTTGTCCAACGTATGTTTATAGCTCAAAATTTATTAAAAACAATATTTGTGAAAGAAATCTGTGTATATATACATATGTGTATAGTTTTTCCTTAAAATTTAATATCACTCCCCTCGTAGCACTTCCCACAAAACAATTTCATTTACCCGACCACTCTATATATTTCCTCTCCTCACGCGGTATCGGTCTCTTTGCAATCAAATGCTGAAGAAGTCCATTGGAGTCCTCCAAAGCTAAGGGCCTAGAAAGCATGTCTTGAATGGGTCTGGGGATATATTGTTTCAAGCCTTACGTCAATTTCTCCAACAGGCATTGAAACCTAAACCCTGGAAGTTAGATTGCTAAAAGAGCCCCAAAACCAAGTTCATAACTCAAAAAACCAACTTGCTAGGCTTACAAAAGTGGGCTTCTATAGCTCTCGAGGAATAAAATTTTATGATTTCAGTTATTAGTCGTAGACTCGTGCTTATCCTATGCAATTAAACATTTAAGGAGAGTGACACATCGAGTGTTCCATGCGACGATTCTAAGAACCCAGGAATTGGATTCCTAGAGACATCCTGTCGCAACTCGCACGAGTCCATGGCTCTTACCTGTTTAATTAGAAGTAAGATCGGATCGACTATGCCGACACACACACAAACCAACTCGACTGCATATACGAGGAAAGTGAGATCAAGGATGGAGGCTTATCTTTCAATTTGACCGTTTTATGTTCTTTCTTTCCTTTAGCATCTGTGTAATTTTTCTTTTGAAGTTCGCGATTTAATTATTTGAACCCCAGCAAGCGTTTTAGGAGGGTGGACGAGAGAGATGCCATCGCAAAAAATTTTGCAAATATTTGAGAATAAACCATACTGTCAAGACACAGCTAGGGATAAGTACAAGCTGGAGTATACATAGACAACACCATTACAGTTACAAGAACAAGAGTTCTTCAAAAAAAAAAAAGCTAAAATGAAAGGGAGATTCATTGTGTCCCTACATTATTTTTATTACAAATATACTCTCATGGAATCAATTTTTTTTATTCCTTTTCAAATATTTGTGCTCACATATTTTTTTATGCTAAATAGGCTTTTCATCTAGCCCACACCGAAGGGCTGGCACCAGCCCTAGTACACTAACTAGAAACTACACTGCAAACTACAGTGAATTATGAAGAGTTGGGCTTGGCTTGAAATCTCGGCACTAGCTACAGATACAGCAGCTGATTTTTAAACCAGCATCATCCCAATATAGAAGCAGAAGACAACTTGCAGTATCCTTAACAGCAACAGCCTCTAGTTTAAGAATTTCGGATAGTTAGAATTCGCAAAATCCGCTCTTATGCCTCTACAAACAAGATTAATTAATTGGCATTAGAGAACTTCCTTGCAGGCTGCAACATAGATCCTTGGGCTTGAAAAGTTTGTGAACTCCCTAATGGCTAAAATACTCCCTCATGGTTTAATGCGAGGCCCAACCGGTCTTGGGCTGCATTGTCCATTGGGAATGGCCATTTTCTATCTTTAAATTCCGGTATTCCAGCCTACCTTTCCTCATGCAGATTTTGAGTTTAAGACCCCATTGTATAACTTCCAAGTTTTAATGGCTGACTGGGGACCAAACGCTGGACAATTTTAAATAAACTCAAGGATCAAATGGAAAAAGTCCAAGACTTTCAGATGTTATGGCTCCTCACTTACCAAACCAGCCCTTCAAGTGGATACATACTGGATAGGATCAAGACTTGGTTTTCTCACCTGTCTCCAATCAAAAATTCAAAACTATCAACTCTTTCAATCAAGTAGGATCTTGGATTATGGACTTTTTCCGTCGAGTGGATGCCCACCGAGTACTCTACCCTATTCGGAGATTTTTTCTTAATGAATCTTAGAAATATAAAATCTAAACTTGAAAAACAAACAAGATTTCCATAACCTATAAAATCATAAAATATAATCCAAGTTTTAAATCAATATATAGTTGTAAAGACCATCATTAAGATTAACTTCCATGTATTATATTAAAAATAAAATAAAATTATAACTTCACAAACAAGATTACCACCTAATTTGCATCAAACTAGACAAATTAACATTCAACCAAACTGAATTACCATCCCTAATTGCAAGCTATTCATGATATTAATTTATTAAGAAAATTAAAGCAAATGTTTTGGAGTTTAGCTAGCTAGACCGTCTTGGATATGCATAAAATGAGCTTTCACGAGTGTGGAGGGGAGTCGATCCAAGGAAATTGTCTAAATCAAAATAAAAAAAAAGTAGACTTTTTTATCATATTGATGACAAGTTGTCGGTCCGTGTAATTACAAGCACTTAGCCGACAAATTTCTTCTAATTAAGCTGTCAACTAGGGATGGTAATACCTGCATTGAATAATTTAATTAAACCAAGGAAAAGATTTTAGGAAGCGCAAGCAGGATTTGTTCAAGTATAGAACAAGGAAATCAACTACATTAATATATTTATAATCGACGGTTCTCTTAACCAAAGTTTCAGGCTGCTTATATATTATATTGTAAAACCCGCATTAGTCCTTTCTAGACTATTTACACCTTGTCCACGTTTGTGCTTTCTCCTAATCCTTTAGCAATTATTACAGGGAATAATTGAAGCGAAGATATGAGAAAAATGTGTTGTTTCATGACTACACATACTTAAATATTTTCTTCTTTTGTTTATTACAAATCACAGTTGATTTTCATCTACATAATGATATTAACGTTTTTCCTATTTTCTAAGTTTTCATCCACCTCGTTTTAATTAAATTAATATCATAAAAGATTGATCCTTGATCCGTTTAATTGTCGGATTATATTATTCTGTAGGGATATATATATAGTTCGCTTAAAATATTACTGATTTATCTTCAAGAACCTTTACAATTTATAAAAAAAGAAGGGACACCAAGACTACTGGAGTTTCATGAATGGGATTGCCTACGAGATTCAATCTCAATAATGTTTATATTTGAGCCGAGGGCGATCCAAAAATAAGTAAGGAAACAAATTTGAATTTTTTTTTTATAAGAGTGTCCATTTTTTTTATTGAAACTCAATCATTTTCTAGATGATTTATTTGATATATATATATATATATATATATATATATATAAAACATAAAAAGCAACCTACTTGTAATCTAGATTAAGCCTCCAAAATCTTTTTCAAATTTACTTAATAAATTTTAAATTGGGGTTAGTACATCGTATTGCAAATAAATGTAGCAATACGAATCAACGGAAAAGTAGTGTTAGGAAAAACAAATAAATTAACTGAAGAGTGAAAATAGCCCATATATAGAATTGCAGCATAGGCATCAGTACAAATATAAGGCCTTTTTTTTAATCTAACAGCACTTCTAATTATGAAAAAGAAAAGAAAAGAAAAACACAAACAAAGAAAAATTTTGAATTATATTTAGTAACAAAAAAAACATTGAACTCATGTAAGGTTTAGAGGATGTTTAAGAGTGTGGTAGCGGTTGTTTTTTAAAATATTTTTCATTCCAAAACACATTAAAATAATTTTTTTTATTTTTTAAAAATTATTTTTGACATCAACACATTAAAATGATCTAAAAACATAAAAAAAATATATTAATTTAAAATAAAAAAAGTTAAAATTTTTCAAAATCACTTTTCAACCATATCAAACACTACATAATATCATCAAATTAATTTCTCAAAACGAGGCAAACTAAGTGTAGGTATTATTTTATATAAAAACGGTAAAATCTCATTTTTAACTGTATAATGAAAATTGCATCACAATAAGGCATTCAGTTTTAGAACTAGGCGTACGTACCATCATTTATTCTAATGAATATTGAAATTATGCACTTATATACCCACGCACACGCCCAAAGGGAGGGACCCTAACCACTCTCAAGTTCAGATAAAACTTAAAAATGTCACCTAAATAGAGTTAATTAAATATAAATATGCTATCTAAGAAAATTGATTACCAAGTCAAAAACCTCAAGTTTGATGGGTATTTTCTTTAGCACCGAACCACCTCTTGGCATTTTATCAGAATTGGACATACCAATTCAACATGATAACCAATGAATTTAAATCATATATGACATTAATTTGGAGCATGGATAGTTTTACAAGTGAATTAGTCAAAAACCAAGACATTTCTAACATGAAGTGTGCTAAATTAATTGTGGGCTAAATAAAACGTGCTGAATCTTACCGTCTCAAGAAAAATAAAAATAAATAAATATAAGTCATAATTTTCAAACCAAAAACCACGAGGCTAGACTTGTCAAGGTTGGAATCTTTGGTTCATGAATTTACTTATCAAATCAATTAATTAACTTAGCAAATTAATTACAATAATGATGGTGATGGTGATGATGTAATTTTTTATTTTATTTTATATCGATATTATTAAGTTGGTAAATTTTTTTTTTAATAAAAGAATACCAAGCTTAAAATCATACTTGTTTTCAAAATCAATCTTTGCCCAACCAATCTGGATAGAATCCATTGACTTTTTAAGAGATCAAATGGATTTTGCTGTATCAATCTTTTACATGATTGAGCTTTAAATTTAGCTAAAATCAAACATCGAATCACCGGTTCAACCTATCTTGCCATTCTAGTCTTGACAACAACGATGGAAGCTGGAGGTCTAAGAGAAATGCCTCTTTCTATTATAAGCACACACACCCAGCACAAGGCCAAAAGCTCTCTCGAGCATAAAGACCTCAAAGCTATGTAGCAATCAAGTACAGCAAATTAACGACTCGAGCTCCCTACTAAAAAGATGCAAATGCGTGCCCTGATCAACACTTGAAATGCGTGCCCTGATCAAAACTTGAAATGAGACTCGTTTTTATCAAGGTGCATTTATACTAATCTGATTGATGAAGCGGTGATCCAATATCCTCAACTCATTGGCCCGATCAATCATGATAACACAATAATGCATTTGTAGGCCACTAGTCAACAGAGAGATACAGCGATATGACTTGGATTTGCAGTAGGTTGCCTAAAAGGACAGAATACGTGTCTCCCGCATTCGACGGGCGGGAAGGAAACCCGGGACTGTCAGACAGGGAGAGGGAGAGATACCATGCCACGTGGCGGAATCTAAGGAAGTGGAAGACTGGTCAACATGTCCGTTTTTGGAAAGGTAAAGGTTTGATTTGGGACCCACCACTTTCCAGAAAAACTGGTGCGTATTACGTCATTTTCAGAAACCCAAGTTGGCCACTTGCCCTCCTGTTTTTGGCAGGCTTTAGGGTTTTTGTTTTTCTCCCCCTGCTTTGTTCTCTTAAATTCATTTTGGGAATACAGAAGTTCTTTAGCTAAAAACAAAGGCATAAGAAGTTGCAAAGTGTAATGATATCTTATCTTAAAATAATATAAAAATAATATAAGTTATTAAATTAAATTAATTCTTTCACGTAATATTAGAATTTAAATAATTAAATGGTCACGAGTTTAAATTTTATTATTTTTATTTATTTGATAAAAATTAAATATATATTAATATGAGTATGTTTAAATTTCAAGTTTAAAAATAATATAAATCATATTTTAAAATCTTATCTTATAGCTTAAATTTTTTAATTAAATTAATTCTTTAACATCTATTAATTGTTTACGTTAGATTGAAAAGATAACATCTATTAATTCTTTAACATCTATATATTAATTGAAAACATGATGTTTCGAGTTAACTTTTATTATTATTATTATTATTGCATAGAGTAGAGAGTCTTATATATATATATTCTATCAAGTTTGAGATTTTTCACTCATTTCAACAATGAATGTCCTTGTATTATATGATTTTCCCACTCCGTTACTTTCATGCACACCAATCAAAATTGGGCATGTTAAGATTTGAGAATGTTTGGTTCAAGGGATTTATACATAAAATATTCTGGTTTAAGATCAGCTTTTTAAATACATTTAGATCTTGGCAAGGGATCTGCTATACATAATATATCTGATTCAACTTAATTCTCTCATGTTTGGTATCTTTGCTATGAATCCGAATCTCCATGCAGGTTGGCTGGGGTAGCTAAAAATTTACGATTATTAATTTTTATTTTTTTAAGAAATTATTTTCAACCACTAGTATTATAAGTATAAATGATTTATTTAGAATTTGATTTAAAAGAGGTTTAATTATTTTGACGCATGAAATATGACCTCCAGATACCTTTATATATAATTAATACCTATGAAAATTAAGAGAGTTATAATATTTTCAAGTCTTTTGCATGTCGCTCCACCCCAACTAGCTAATTAAATTTCTATTTTTTATACGAAAGAATCATGCGTTATTGAAGTACTTTAGACTTTAAACGAAAAAACAAAACAATCAAAAAAAAAACGAGAAATAAAATCACACGAGCAATGATGAATTAAAATTCTGGATCGGTGAGGAACATTAATTAACTTATTCTGACTTATTAGAGAAAGGCATTCCTATAATTCATATATATGCCTAAAAAACTGTGCTCTGCAACTTGACAAGCTATGGTTAAAAAAATAGCGTTTGTCATTGAAAAATGGAAGATATGATTAGCTTTTCCTAGTCTCTTGTCAATATTAATTAAGATCAAACCTTCTCATAGTGCCAGCTAGATCTATGATCAGTTCTTGGACTACATTTAAATTAGGTTAAACGAGCCATTGTAATTCATTCACCCTTAATTTCAACATACATGCATATATTATTTACTGTAGAGAATCTTTATTCACAGAGCTACTATGCATTCTCATGCCAATAGGTAAGTCATGGCAATATTCTTTTTGCTCTTGATTTGTTAATCTCTACTAATGGTTTGGTTTGATGATCAAATAAAAAAGTGATGGCATGGAATATTGGCAACCTAGACTGATTGGTATTCGTAGGGTTCTTCGCAGAAGCATGGAAGAAGAGATTGTTTTTAGACTTCCAAAACACAAAAATGAAGATGTGATTTGAGTATTTATTTTGATAAGATATGGGAATCAATTAAAATAAAGGAAATCGGGCACAGTACTGTCTGTACAAAGCCAAGGCATGCAATTATAACTATTTGTATTCCATTTACTATATATTTTGGAATATTGTGGAAAACATACATATTTTATTTTATTATTAAGTAGATAAAGAATAAAAAATTGCAGAACATGTTAATCATTCAACGGAAAAGATATCAATCATAACACACAGCACTATTACAAGACGTGTTAATCATTCAACGGAAAAGAAGGGGTGAAAATAAAAGTGTAATTAAATTTAATAACTGAGCTCTGTAAATAGCTTTTCTAGCCAAAAACAAATTGAACGGTTCTGAAATAGGATGCATGGGTACATTACGATTGATAATGACAGATTAATTAAAAAGAACATGTATAATATAGGGATGAAAATGATATTATTTATCTTTGTTTCCCAATTTTCAAATGGGAGGAATGACCTATAAGCTAGAGCCATCTTTTGGTCCTGGAAACTCATCAAAAACATATTTGGGAACGCGGTGTGCGTTCCTAAAAAATTAAATTTTTTTTTTAAAATTTAATATGATTTTTACGTTTTGAATCGTTTTAATGTGCTGATGTCAAAAATAATTTTTTAAAAATACAAAAATATCATTGACATGTATTTCGGCACAAAAAATTATTTAAAAAGCAACCATTACCACACTACCAAGCATTCTCCAAAAAAATATTACCTATGTCAACTTGATGCTTGCTTGATAATGAGGAGAAACATAAATCAAATATTTTAATCATTAAAGGTATAGTTCATCTTAAAACTTGTTAGAAAAGATAATGATATTTAATTTTCTTTTCTTTAAAAATCGATTGATTTTATTAATCCGCCAATAAATTAGCGGCCCAAAGAACAAAAAAAGAGTTGTTACAACCAAGCTATATATCCATCAGTACACCTGATGTGGGGCATAAACACAAATAAATATAATATAAAAAAATAAAAATAGAATTGATGATCAAAAAGAGATGCAGATCCAATAACACCTAAATTTAAAGTTTTATTCTTTGAAAATAAAGTTTAATGTAGTCTGCTTTTTATGAGATTTACAACTCCAGCCTTTAAATAGGCTAGAAAAATTAACTTCTACTAAGTAATAAAATTAAAATCTTAAAATATTAAGAAAAACAAAAAAGACTCTGAAATTAAACATAAAATTTGAAAAAATAAAGGAAAAATAACAAAATTTATTCAAACAGGATCTTCATAGCCTAATTTGAAGACTTCACGATAACAATTAAACAACCTAGCAAAGCGAGTCCTTTATAGAACCGCACATCAAACATCTCCTAAAAATATTTGATTATGATTTAACGATTGAATTGAAAATTATGATATTTTTTAACCACTATGTTAGTTTAAAATGACAATATATATCACCTCTTAGATATAGTCATGTCTACCAGTTTATATATAAAAATATTTATCAAGTTATTCACATAATTTGTTTATAATAAATATCTATTTAATCGTAGTAAATATCTAACTATTCAAAACTTTCAGATTTTACTGATCGATCATTATTTAAGTTTTGTTTGCCTAAATGCTTAGCTGTATAATCCATCTCTTAATTCCCTGGACACATTGATGCAACTAAATGACATTCAATCAATCTCATATGATAGCATTGATATATATATATATATATATATATATATATATATATATATATATATATATATATATATATTAAATAATGAGGATAATAAATACAATTTAGTGTTATACATGCAGGCTTACAGATTTTTGGTTGTACACCAAGTCCTTCTCTTAGGTTTGGAGGTTCACAAAGATGTATTAAAGTGTAATTAAAAACTTAGTGATACGGCTTTTAAAAGGATGAAACCACCTCCTTAACCTATCGGAGTCATCACTAAAATCCTCCACCGTCTAGGACTTTAATCCTCTAATTAATGTAATTGTGGTACATGGAGACGTGGCACGATAGAAGAGGGAGGGATATGAAGCCTTGTATCTCATATTAGTAGATCACAGGAATTTAAATAAAAATAAGAAATATTTTTTATAAATATAAGGAATTTATATATTTATTCAAAATATATAGTAAATATTTCTATCTCATACCCATTTTAGTATTGTACTTCTATGCTTGTTCTGTTCCATGCTAAACCCTTCCAAACTTGAGACTTGATGATGTACACGCAAGTACAATACTTCTCGATAGTTAAGTGTAGATCCGCTAGATGAAAAACCTTTATAACGTTTTATTTTACCGTCATAACTAGATGAAGTTTGAAATATCCTTAAATTAGTCTTGAAATATAGTTTTTAGCTAATTTGGTTCATTGTTTTTAGCTTAATTTGAAATTTTATGTTGTTTTTTTTATTTGATTGAGGGTTTTAATCTTACAACATACAGTAAAAATAGATTTTTGATATATTTAAAAAGTCACAAATCTCATAAAAAAAACATATAGATTAGAAAAAAAAAAGTAATAAATTTTTGAATAAATTTTTTATATAAATACCCTATTTTGATATATTTATATATTTGTTATTTTTTTGCTTTGTTTTTTTTTTTAGTATATGGCTCTATTAAATGTATCATGGAAACATGAATTAATTGTGGTTCAGCTTACAAATTTAAGTTATCTCATGAGGTAGGGATATCTAATTATTTCTTTCTTTCTTTTTTTAACGAGATTAAAATCGATATAGATTAAAACCAAAAGGAGCCAATTACTAGAAGGTGACTTCAAAAGGTTAGCAAGCTACCTAATTTGCAAAAAAGAAGTAAGAAATTAGCTAGGTTAGTTATTTTCATCCTATAAAATGAGTACAGGTACCCTGGCTAATTAAGACCCACAACCTAGCTAGCCCAAGTTAAATAAGATCTGACCAGCACTACTGTGGAGGTATGCGCACCAACTTCGAGACGAAGATGCGCTTGAAGGCACCTTTTAGGGTTTTGTTTAAATTGCTGGCACTTTCTGCCTAAAAAAAAACCCTTATTAACTCCAACCCATTCATCTCCGTCGCAGCAAAAATGGCTTTTCACTCTCAAGAAAGGAAGTCTGATGAGATTGATTGATTTTTGAAAAATAATGTTAAAGCCAGCAGCTTCGTTGGATCGAAGATGATGACGTGTATTCCACGACAAGGGAACAGCACGATTGAATTTCAGCATCAACATGGACTTGAAAGAAAAGCTAACATGTTCCTGGATTTCCCTTGGATGATGTCTACTGCTACCCCACTACATAATTTATTAAAATTTTCTGTATCACTGTAATATAAAATAATCTGGCTTTGATTAATGGGTGGTCTACATTTCATTAATGTCGAGCAAGTGGATTCCCTTTCAAAATAATGTTAGATTAAATTAATGGCTTCTCACTGTCTCAATGATAGCTCAGTAGCAGCAAATGCAAGTTGCAGAGTGCCAACACTTGGAAAGGCAATTGGAACAAGAGGAGAATATATTTGTTTTTACAAGTACTGTATAAGATGAGAGCCATAGTAATTATTGAACAAAATAAACACTTCGACTTTAGCTTTGGAATGTAGCAAGTATGCAATTGCATGCTAATAATTTTTAAATCAAGATTTATTAATTAATGACGACACGTGAATCCATGTGAAGAGGGTCCTCCATGTTTCTACAGCTCAATAAGATCCTTTGCGTGTAGGAAGAAGAAAATCATTTTTTAATATATATCATGCGAATACTTTTGTATGTGATCTATGGGTAAGTGGTTAATTATTTTTAAAAGTTAAATCATGGGAAACGCCACTAAACTTGAAGTTAATTGGTAGGATTTTGAAAAGGTCAATTAATTTGTTAGAATGTAAAAGTTTTTTTTAACTTTACGTAAGGCTAGAGATATTTGGTATATCACTAGATAGAGCATTTTTTTCAACTTAATTCATATAAGCACAAATTTAAACTAAATATTAATATCTTGATATCCACAAGATACGATCGTTTTTCTTTACTAAATAATTTTTTTTACGAACACGGTGCAAACCGCATTTTCAAACACATACTTCATGTATTATTATTGAAGTATTCACTATTAGTATCTTTAATTATGAGGAAAAAGAAAAACCTAGCTATGTTCTGCATTCCAAGAAACTTGTTACTCCATAATTAACCTGTTAAGTAAGAAGTAGCACAGGGATCAAAAGAATATATGCTTAAGTGTGATGGGGTGTGTGTGTGTGTGTGTGTAATATGATATAGAAAAACTCTACTTTAAGCAGGCACAGATGGACCCAATTATGTGGTAGTAGTTTGCTCAAATTTTTTAATATGAAAATTGTATATGCCAAAACCCAAGTCAATGAAAATGTTGGGATTTGTACTTCATAAGGCCAACTTTAATGCAAATAATAAGAAAGGAAATTATCTTGTGTCTTTTTTTTGGCAGCTCAAAATGATTGGAAGCTTAGGGAAGCGCATATATATATATATATATATAAAAGAATGAAATTATATTGAGACAAAATAATTTTCATACTTCTCGCATCCCTTTTTCAATGACAATAAGTGGCGAGAAGAAAGTTGAGATCCTTTCATGAATTGCATCCCTTGGAGATGATGAAAGATGAAAGGAGAAAGTAGTGGATGGGGTTAAGTGAAAATAGCTAAGCTGATTTTTCTCCCTTTTTCTGCTTTTTAAGTTTCTGGCCCTATTTTGATAGTGAAAGCAAAATATTCTGTTTTTTTTTAATTCATTTTATCCATCTTTTTTGACTCGTGCATACTAATATACATATAATTGTTCTAAGCCTACAGAAAAATTGTTTTGAAGCTGCATAGCTACCATCTCTGAATAATATTTAAAACTTTCATAGATCAACGATCATAATTCAAAATCTACAGGAGAAAATTGATTTTTTCAACTATACTCTTGACGTAATCGTTTTGGGCTTTTTCTTGCAACTTGCAAGATCTGTTCTATCATAAACATCTTTTTCTAAAAAGAAAAATTGTTTGTATAAATGCAAATATCGATGTCAGTTTTCCTATTTTTTGAAGAAAAACAAAAAAAAAATACATTTTATTTTCATATTGATGGCGTACGTAATTCAAATTGTTTGATCTTTTACTAGATTAAAATATTACACCTGTGCATCATTCAAATTGCAAATAAATATTGTTCTATGTTCTGCCATAAGCCCGTGTTGGACTGAGTAATTAAATCAATGACTGGTCAAATACATTGAAGATAGAACAAGTCAACCTGTGTGAAGGAGATGGCCGTTGAGGATAATCCAGACATGGAGCATTGATTCTATGGTTTCCACAGAACCCTGACGTCAAGTTAATTGAGCTTCTGAAAAATTCATCGCCATAATTAATAGGTTTTCGGAAGTAGTGCTGTTTTTTGAGTTAATATGTTAAGCCAAAGTCTAGATTACAGAGATGTTGCTACGAAAATAAATCAGGAAGCATCCGATTAATTATCACAGATACCATTTATCAATTTTCGTTTAAATGTTAACATGGGAAAAAGAAAAAACTTTAATCCCAAAGACAGCGAAATATTAAATATCGGACAAAGAGTGGCCTAGTCTTTAAAAACTATTCTTCTTGGTTCTAGACAGATCTTGATTTGCCATTCAAGGAAAATTTCCAGACAGATCTTGCTCACGGAGAGAGAGTATCACCATTACACGTGGGTCGGAGGGACTAGGAGAGAGAAGCGCCATGCTGCAAATGGAGGAGGCTGCTTTGGCTTGGGCGAACATGTGGGGCTATAGCATGCCCTCATGGGAGTTGTATTCATTGTATTAAGAGCATTTATTAGGGGAAATTGACAGAGAAATGAAGTCATCTGAACTTTAATAATTCATTCATTCATAGTAATTTATTTATTTTTTCTAATCTGAAAGTGCTCCAATTCAACATCTCTATGCCATGTTTTTGATTTCCATATCTTGGATTTTAGCTTGACCAGGAATAAGATTTTCCTCCAACTTGCAAAAAGTTTCAGAAACCATTTCCTTTTTCTAAAGATCCCCCCCCCCCCAATATCCAGCAACTTCATGTTCCAGTCTCTCAAAGCATACCAGTTTCTCTATCTAAACTGCCTTGGCTTGTGTGTTAGAGCAATAAACTAATTCTTACTATACATTTTTATTGATTATATAAGGCAAGAATAAAGAAATGAAATGGAGCCACCTGCTTTACTAAACTAACAAAAAGTAAAAGTATGTAAAATACTGTTACATGGAGCCTGGATATCATCATAGAATCTTTTTTTTTTCTCTTTTTTTTTTTTTTTTGCAAAAACAAAATCATTTCTGTTCTCTACGTTTTGTTTGTTATAGTTGTAATCCTTTGTTTAATGTGGAAAATGAAATTCTATTTTCCATATATTAATCATGAACCTTTCATTTGTACCAATTTCTCTCTGCACAATATATAGCCAATGAAGATATCCTTCTGTTTAACAATTTATTTTGCGAAAAAACCCTTTAAAAATGGCACCATGCAATTCTTATTAAGTGAGTCACTTCACTAAACCTATTTCAAGAGATAATTCAATGGTATTCGAACCATAAATCTAAATGAAATTATATAATCAGATCTTGAAATCCACCGTTTCCTCTTTCGAGTAAAGTGAGAGCACTGCAAGAGCCTGAGCAAAAGGTGAGGAGGATTATGCAGCAAAATCCCAGAACTTTATGAGATATGCCTGTCTACCAACCATGTCAAGTTTTCTACATATCTCCAAGGTCTAATCCATCATATCAAGTATATGTACTATAATTCAGAAGAGCATCGATCTAAATATATATTATAAACTGGAATAAAATAAGGAAACAATATCCAACCCAAGATAAATTTAAATGGGGGACAACGGATGTAGAAAAAAACTATAAAAAACTTGAAGATGGGAAACAATTAAAAAGCCAGAAATCATCCTTTTATTGCATAACAGAAAGGAAAGGAAAGCCAAGTTTAATATACATTGACAAGCATGATGATCTCTTCTCTTCACAACTCTATTCTAGTATTTTGTCTTCTCCTTCCAATTTAAATGCCTACCTTTTAGTACAACGCAGTATCACACTGATCATCATGAAAATCTCCCGTCTACCTCCACTATTAGTAAGGCGGCCTGGCATGAGCCCAAGCATAGGCATCATGCCCTAATTGATGAGCTCCATTTGGGATTAGATTTGGCGGCAGATTATAGATAGGCATCGCTGAGGGGTCAGGCAATCCAGCTTGTAGTTGTCCGCTGCTTCCGATCGCTGGTGGGGAATTGTTAGCTCCACTTTGGATTTGTCCCTGACCACCACTTCCAGCTTCCTCGTCATCCTCTAATGGTAATCTCTCATAAGTGGCATTAGCAAATGTTGCAGCAATGACCATGACCGGTCCTGCTGCAACCAGTGATCCAACCACACTTCCTCCTACAACCTGCCCTTGCCCACCGGCTAGGTATACAGTCAGTCCAGTAGAGCCAGGTGGAGCTGGTCCCGGCAAAAAAGCCCCAGTTAGGGACAAAATCTCAAACCTACCATGAAGTGCCACTACAGCACCGGGTGCTGCCGGTTGTCTTAGGGTTACGTTGGCCACGGAGCCGCTGCCGCTAAGCACACAAACACCACGCTGCCGTCTCCGAGCAAACTGTGCCACACTCTCAGCTACATCAGCACCACCAGCAATTTCCATGACATGACTTCGGAGGGCATTGGGGCTGTCCCGAGTCACAAAAATTGGCGGTTTGGGCTTGTTTTTTGATCCAGGAGGCCGGCCTCTAGGTCTTCGGTTACCAACCTCCACAGCACCCTCCTTAGGCTCATCGCCGGTATCTCTCTCATCATCATCATCTTCTTCTTCTTCTTCGCCCCTGCCACCACTTCTGTTGCTGGTTTCATTGATGGAGAGTTCGCGATTAATCTTGTTTAAAGGTGAATTGGATGAAGGGTCAAGGCCTGGCAGGGCAACCTGCCCCGTCCACCAAGGATTAGCCAGGATTGCTAATTGAGGTAACAGAAAGGATCGAATTAGGAGAAGAGAAGACAAGACGTAATTGAATACAGTTGGTTTTATTCCAAGGTTCGAGATCAGAAAGTCAAAGCAAGGCTTAGCAAGAAACTTAAACAAGGTTTGCTACCGCAATCAATAGGTTTCTTGTACAGGCTAGCTGGTTAATTAATTACTATCCTGATCAGTCTTCATCTGAGAGAGATGGAAGAATGATTAGAATAGGAGGTGTGGCTAGGGAGAGGTTATGTAAAGAGAGAATTAGATGCAATTTCTCATGGAATCAAGTAAAGCGAGGCGCGCATAACCAGGAAGTGATCTTAATAGAAAGAAAAAAGAACTGATGCAAAACCCGTCATAGAATCAATCAATAAGCTAACGCACGCACACAAATTAAGAGAAAGAAATAACACAAAAGCTCACTAATTAGAGGCTGGAAATTCATCACGGTATAAATTAAGAAACGAAGTCTGAAGACAACAATGGTTGTTGTATAATTTCTTACTTTGAAAGTTGGCTCTTTGTTTTTTCTGGCTTTGCGGTTGTCTTGTGATTCGGCCTGGTAGCCAAAGGTTCCTTTTTTTCTTTTTCTTTTTTTTCCTTGACTATGTACTTTAATACTACCAGCTAGTACTAGTAAAATGAGCAATATAAGCTCTTCTTTTGGAGGTCATTGAAATTAGGGTTTCGTGGGGTCTAGTGCGCGTGGGCAGGTGGGAAGCACGTCGTTTTCTCGCCCCCCCAACATTTCAATATCGTTGGTTTGTATTAGCTCGTTTTTTTTCATGAATGAATGGATGGATGGATGGACCTGGTATTACTGCTATTAGTTGCTCACAACCTTTCCATGTCTTTTACTCGGCACTTTCTTCATAATCTTTGGGTCTAATAATCTCTCTAAGTTTATGGGTCGGCCACGAGTCTTTCTCCTAGTTACATATATAAACAACGTCCCGTCAACTTAATTAATTACTTGCAATCCCGAGTGTTTTCCCTTACTAATTACTGGTTTTGATATTAATATCCACGCAATTAAGATGTTGCAAAGACGGAGAACTTTCTGCCTTCCTGATCATACCCGCTTTACGGTTGTAATTATTATCTTCTAAAAATTGACAGCATCTATACTCTCTCATCTCTCGACTGCCTTCATAGCATGAAAAAGAGCTGTGAAATTTCACTAATATTGAAAAATATCGATGAACGTACGTAGTTATATAGTTCCGAAGGCATGTGAACTAGTCTCTTCCGAAAGTCTGAGTGACCGATCGAATTTCTAATCTTTTCCCAGCCAAGAATATAAAGGAAACAAATTTTAAGATGTTGATGTTTAATTGCACCCTACCCATAAAACAAAAGAAAATGACATTGATGTTTACGTACATCATCTGAATTGGCCAAGCTTGGTCTATTTAATTAATTTATTTTCTTCTTCTTTTTTTCTTCCCTTTCCCCTTTTCTGATCAATGCTCTATTTACTTGTGCCCGTAACAAAATTAATGCTGCAATGTCTTTTCACGTCACTTTGTACTTCGCTGGTGATGAGGGTCTTTTCTTTGAATATTTCCTCTTGATTTTTGTATTTTAAAAGGAATTTATAATTTATAATTTTTTATTTCCTTCAAATTAATATATTTTTAATATTTTAAAATTATTTTAATACATTGAAATCAAAAATAATTTTTAAAAAATACTATTTTAAATAAAAAATATTTAAAATAAAACCATTTAAAATAAAATTCTAAACAGGATTAGTTAGCGAGGGTACTGATTGGGTAGTGAGGTGCCTGTTATCTAGTATTCTAGTTATCTTGTTCTGCCACTTCTATTACTTTAACGACTAGCAATATTGCGACGATGTTTCAAAATACAATATGTCGAGGGACGAACAAAAAGTACACATCTTTCTTTATCTTTAAATAGAAGATGTACTAACCAAGCAACAGCTATTCCATCTCACTTGTTCATCGAACGTGCCTTGAACAATTCATCTGTTATAATTTATTTCTTTATTATTTTTTGAAAATTTATTTTTTTTTACTTGTAAGAAAATCATAAAAACAAAAGTTATAATGACAAGAAGACGGATAATATACGGCAAAAGCTAGCCAAAAAAAAAATCAGATATATATAAAAAAATCATGCTGAAATTTAAAGCACAATTATACCTTGTTGTACCAAAAACTAGAAAAACAATGCAGATTTAAGGTTAAATTAAATGATTATTGAACTAATTTGTATTAAAATTAACACCGGAGACATAATTATATTTTTAATAAACAAATTTGATTTAATCATGAGCTAAATTAAAGTTTAATTATGTTTAAGAATTAATTTGGATTCAATTACAAGATTTAATTGGGTGCAAGGACTTGATTATGCTTTTAATTGGTTAAATTAATTTTATTAGACTTAATTGATGAAAAATTAAGTTTTTAGGCCCAATTCGAGCTTAATTGTGAAGATTGAAATTTTAGAAGATCCAACTTAATTTTCACAAAATCAATTAATTTAAATTAGGAGTCAAATTGTAAGAAAATCAAAGTTTAAAGGCAATTAAAGATTAAATTAAAGAAATTCATAGTTAATGATCTTTTTGAAAGGGATGCCAAATTTCTTCAATTCAGCCCTTAATTGATTAAAAACTTTTGATTTTCTTGCAATTTTACCCCTGATTTGAATCAAATAACTTGGTAAAAATTCAATTTGATCTCCTTAAATTTCAATTTTCTCAATTAAGCTTAAATTAAATTCTTAAAATTATTTTTTTATCAATTAAGCCTCTAATAAAATTAATTTGATCCATTTAAAGTATAATTAAATCCTTGTATCTAATTAAATCCTTTAATTGGATCCAAATTAATTTCTGAAAATTATTAAACTTTTAATTTGGTCAATGATTAAATCAAATTGATCTATTAAAAATCTAATTATATTCCTAGATTTAATTTTTATGTAAATTAATTTATTTAATAATCATTTAATTTAACTTTAAATTTACATTATCTCTCTAATTTTTAGACATGGTAGGATATGATCACGCTTTCCATTGTGCCCAAAACTTGATTCAGTAATTCAAATAAAAAGTGGTCACGTGATCAATGATGCAAAACCAGCGTGCGACCTGTTTTGGCTGTTCAAGTTAAAAGTTCACGTGTGATTAATCATGCCTATAAGATACATATAATTATGGCATGGTATATCTTAATTAGTACCTAAGCCCTTTAGGATAATATTAATTTTGCTTGAATCTTACAGTCAAAGCCAACTCACTGAAAAATAATTAATTATATGGCAGCCAACACATACCAATCACGAGTATCAATAGATTTAATTATATCTTGAAATCTGTATTTCATCATCGATTAATTATGGAAATACAAATAATAATTAATACTTCCCAATAATCATCCACGTAAATTATCACAATAGGCAGGAGAAATTTAAAATAAAACCCCTCAATTGAATCTAGGGTTCATGAAATTTAAAATTTGAATTCCTTAAGTAAGTTTTGATGGAATAAAACATATTGTTATGGGTAAAAAGATGACTAGCTTCCCTAAATAGACTTTTATATGTATATATACACCTCCATCATTTGTGTAATTATTAAAAATAAAATCACTTCTCTAAATTGACCCATAGAATTTCAACATTAATATTCTATCAAAACACTTAAAAGCTTATTATTTTAATTATTTATATGGGTGTCATCTTACAATAATTACTGCAACTCTATAACGTTTTCATAAGGTACGTTGTCAATAAGTTTGCTACTAAGTCAAGGATATTGGAGATGGCGCTACTCGTGATGTAATTAATTAGAAATTAAAGTATAACTATGTTTGTTATAAATTAAAACCTTTAAAAATTAATAACATCATAATTATGAAGAAATACTCAAAATTAATATTTTATTTATTTTCATTAAAGTTTCACTTGTCAAAAATATATTGCAGTCTTTTATATAGAAAAAACCTAAAAAACTCTAGTAATACTAAATAGAAAATAGAAAAACTATTCTCTTTAAATGGAGAAGCTAGAAAAATATAATAATACTGAATATGAAAAAATAAATTTCTAAACTAAATAAAAAAATAAATATAACTAAAAAAAATATTTATTTTTCTAAAAAGACGATGAATCATTCTTTCCGAGTTAAAAAAAAATTCATTTTCAAGTTTAAATTGTTCATCTTGAACATGAAATTGTATTCTCTGATTGTGCCTGTAATGTGAGTTTTCAAATCTAAATGTGAAACCACAATCATCCATCTCACAATTCATTTGATCATCTTGATCCGCCAATGACTAGTCAACTCTATAACTTGTCTTTGCATATCCTCAATCATTAATTTTTTAACGTACCATTGTTTTAGCATAATCTCCTTGCCTGAAAACCGTCCTTCACCACCACAAACACATCCGATATAATATTTTGGGAGCAAAACCTCAAGCATCAAGCTGCTTGGTCGTGTAAATGCATGTGTAGAGTTTATGCAAATGCCGTGAAATTTTTGTTGAAGGCAATGAGACAGAAGTAATGGTTGTATTGGCATTATTTAATTATGTCGTATCAAGCTGCTAGGCTGGAAGAGTGTTCTACCAAATTTCGAAGAAATTGTAAAGCCATATTCTTCTAATTAATTATCTTTGTTGTTGGTTTTGAAATATATTAAAATAATTTTAAAATATAAAATAAATAATTTCAAACAAAAACAAATTATTAGAAATACCATCCAAACAGCATCCAACTTTTGCATCTAAGAATTCTGCTGCTGAATTTGTTGAAATATGACCTGCTGTGATATCACATATTGTGGAGTTCTATTGAAAGAGGAATCATGAGAAGTGGTAGAGTAAACAAAAAAAAAAATTATTATTATTATTATTTGGACATTAAATAATTTATTTTAGTTCATTTTACACGTCAATATAAAATAGATAATTTCTGCGATGGTTCCAAGGACGCACAGATGCGTCTAAAAATATTTAATAAATTCCACTAGATGTTTACTTTAAAGTTGAATTCAACAAGTTAAAAAAACTTATCTTTATAACTGTTAGACCAACTTCTTGAAATCGTAGAAAAATGAATTTTTTAAGGAGGTAAAAGACTAGAAAAAATCTTTTGGCAGGCCAAAACTTAAAATTTACTAGTTTTGACCCTGAAATTTTAAATTATTTCCCCTGCCTCCTCCGGCCCTGAGTGAATTGATTAGCGTTGTCGTTAAACTGGTCGGCATGAACGCAGTTGAATTCCACATACTACAGAACATGTTGCTAGGTCAGCATGACCTATCAAGTCGACTCCACTGATTCAACATTTCGGCCTAAACCAGAGCTGAAAACCCAAAAACTCGGGGAAGTATAGATTCATCAGCAGTTTGTAAGAACATCAATACAAAGCCTTCGCCTTCCATTAATTTTGTTCTGATGATCATGCGTCTTACAGCAATGCCTAAAGAACACTACTGAATATGTTGTCTGTTGATCGTTATATGTAGAGCTCAAGGATTAGCACGGTGGTCAAGAGGATCTATTCCCTCACTTGAATTCTCGAGTTTGAAGCTTGGAATCAAGATAATTTTATTTGCTTTAATTTGGCTCCAGGACTTCCAAAATCTGCACGCATGGAAATAATTTACCAAGGCAATATACTCTGTAAATTCACAAAATTTTGCCAGGGAAACATACCTGTCACGTTCAAGGTATAATTGAAGATATTTCGGGGATCAATTTAAACTTTCTCATAGCATCACAGTCCCTACAAATAAATCAGTTCAAGTGACTCATCTTAAAGCACTCCTGCCGACAGAATCTCTCTGCTACCAAACTTGGTGTCTCCATTTTGAGTCAAATATCCCATGCCCTATTACAGGCTAATTGAACAACATTTAGAGCGGATGATGACCATGCACGCTGTACGATTGAGGCTAAAGAAACTTGGAACTAAAAGTCTACATGAATCTATAATTTAGTGGATTTCGCCGGGTATAGTAGTTTCAATGGAAAGATGTGCCATGAGTATAAATCTAAGGTCAACAGGCAGGCAACAGCTTAACTATGTCTTTTATCCTGGCCAAAAAAAAATCATGATTTTGTTATTTGATATCGTGTACTGGGAAATCCCCACTCCATCGTCGGGAGTATCCTTGAACTAGATTAATGAAACACTGCATGCTAACATGCCTTGATATTTTCCGTAAGTTCTACCAATTGCTTCCACTCGATATTTACTTACTAAAATCACCACAAAATGGTAAGCATGTAGTGCACATTCAATCACAGGCCATCTCATAGCAGGTACGGTAAACCATGAGTTCTTTGCTACTTAAGAAATGACCAGGATCATCACACTTGCAGTGCCATTCCAAACATTTTTTGCGTGCCCAACTCCCATTGTTAATCAAGGACTTCAAAGGTGAGGTTCTCACAATTCTGATTCAACTTCGCTTCAAGTATCTAAGGACCCTGCCAACAAAAAGTTGTTCAGCAATAACGGAAGATATTTGTTCAGCTCATGCATCCCTAGTTCAGAATTCATCTTCCTCCTCTTCAATTTTGTTTTCCTAAGCTAAACCTATGTTGAAATGTAGAAAACTTTTAGCTCAATGGAAGCTGACCAAGATTTGTAAATGTACTAAATTTGGCAGGAAGACAACTTAAACTCACTGCCCCTCATTCCAATCATTTGTTTGAACAGTTTAAAAGCGGTAAATCTGATTTAAAAAAAAAAGATGGCACCATTCAGATATGGGACAGTTATTTTGCAAGAATTCTAACATTAATTCATTTACCTAATGAGATAATACAGAAATAAAAAGAAGAGGTCGAAAAACCCCACAAGTGCACGTGTTCTCCTACTAGATTTCTTTTCAAATACCTGCATAGCAATAACTTTATTATGCTCAGCCATTTCCAGGCAGCCAAGGAAGTCGAACAAATATGACTGTAAAGTAGGTCTGGCTTGTATACCATCTAGAATTGATCCGTGGTTCCTGACATTATACCCCTTGATGTGTCCATGTTATTGCCCTGATTTACAACAAATTTCATTCAGAATAAACAAGTCAAAATTGTTTTCAAAAATACAAACCACGTACCATTCAATCAAGCAAACGGTTTTGACTCTCCACTTCCTCATGTTTATCACCTGTTAACTGCAAACAAGATAAATACGTATCACAAGTCGCTTCAAAGGAAAATTCAAATTTATTAACTAGAAAATGTCAGGCCATGATTTTCCTTCATTTTCTTTTTCTTTCTTTTTTTCATTTCCACTGGACATTAAACATCTAAATGCATCATCAGCCAAAAAAACCTATTTAATTAGCACAGTAAAACAGCAATCTTAGCTAAACTTTCATTTCCGTTCCCTGATCAAAATTCTGTCTATCAAGAAAAAATTCCAAAAGGCTGCAGCAATATAACTTCTAGTATCACAAGGATGCCTGTGAGAATGCACACAAGAGAGTGCATGATATACGAAACCTTTTGTCCTTAGAAAAAGGGATTTTATTAGATCAGAAATGGAGAGGATGTACAAATAGGAGGGATATCTGCACGTACATACAATTAGACAGGCATAATTCATAATAAAAGTGGAGCCAACATCAACAAACTTGTCTGTGTTTAAGTGTGTGTATGAAATCAATTAAGAACATGCATTATGGGCAACTATAAGAAAAATAGCATGTAATGTGTAGTAAAATCTTGAACCTTCTTTCTACAGTTATTTTAAGCAAAAATGGCACTACCCTTCCATTCCCTGCTCCATCACACGCGCAGGAGAATTTGATCCAGTATTCCAATTTGTATACATAAGCATTGCGAAACTTCACTGGGTGCTATACAATAGTTTGCACATCCAACAATCACAAATTTCAAGAGATTTAAAAAACTAGTAAACGTGAGCTTTCCAAAACACTGAACAGGAAAACCACCTCAACACAACGGACAACGATAAATACAGATCAGAAGCCCCTGACTCCCTGAGCTATGTCAAATACATGCAAGCTTGTTTAACATGCATATCACCAGAAAGAACCTTATAAGCACCCATCATTTAAAAACATCCAAAGATGCAGGTGCTGTAATACTCTAAGAAAAAGACTGCTGCACAATGTCACCTCAGTTCAGAATACTACTCAACTACACATCAGCAGCAGCAACAACATTAAAAAAAACAAGTCAGGAAGCAAAGAGAATTGTGCATGTCATCCCAAATTAATCATGACAATATAGAATGTAAAACTAAGCTTAAATGCCGAAAATGCAGGTTCTGACAGACAGACATACTACTCTCTTTAGGAAAAGAAGTTTGTCTTGCAAAGTATGAACGGCCTTGTTATTGCTATGGTCATGGTCGTCGGTTTCGTGGGAATAGGAAGAGGATGCCCTAAGACCACCTCCTTCAATCCCATTATCAAAGAGAGCTGTTCTCGAAGCCACCATATCCAAAATACATAAGAAAAATCAATAAAGGATATGCATTCAATAGAATCAAAATCGAATGCTATGTTATAATTTTAATTAAAAATTCGAAAATATTAAAACCCTCCAGAAGTGGAAACAGTTAACCAAGACTAACGAATGGTAAAATTGAAAGGAGTATGTGAATCGTAAACCTTCTGTAACTCATTGGCTGCTTCTGCTGCTGAATCGATTATCACAGCGATGGTCTCTGCTTCTCCATGCATTGCGGATGTTTGGTAGCTGATGAACTTCTTTTAGAAATGAAATGGTAATGGCACCAACGGGGATCTGTTTTCGAATTTTGTTGCCTTTTTTTTAACTGAAGAAATTAATTAATGGGCCATGAAAGTCCAGCGTGAGAATGATGGACTTGTTTAAAGTTTATTGAGCCTTCCAAGATGGCCCATTATTGTCTAAGGCGAGCCCAATTTTACTCCAACACAATCCTGTTCGGTATTGTTTTTGCCTTTGTTTTCAATTTTTTTTTTAAAAAAAAAAATATTGTTCTCACAGTGTACACGCAAGCAGACCAAAACGTTATTTTTCTAAAATTTGAGTGTTTTTTTTGTTTAAAATTAATTGTTTTTAGTTTTTTTATTGTTTTGATGTATTGATGTTAAAAAAAAATTATAAAATAAATAAAAATATTATTTTAATATATTTTCAAAAAAAATACTTTAAAAAATAATCTCTACTATACTCTCAAGCATTCTCTAACTTTTATCATTTAAAAATTAAATATGACTCTTTTAAGTTCTATCATTATTCTTTTTTTAAAAAATGATATGCCTATACTAGATAACCAACTAACTTGAATTATTTTTTATTCCTTGCTATGCGTGGCTATAAGCTTGATAAAATATTTTTAAGAGACTTTCTTGAAAGTAATAAAGTATACATCATTTCTTGATTTTTTGGATTCAAAACTTGGAGTCAATACACACAAAAAATTATATTAGATTGATGCGAGAGGTGTCTTTAAAATAAAATAATTTAGCTTTAATTAACGGGTAAACTAGTAAAAAATATAACAGTATAGCTTAATCTGCCAGATATTATCTGTTTTGGACCTTATCGCCCTCACGGATTTGTTCTTGGTGACCACGCATGGTCCCAAAATACATCTGACAAGTCAGCAACCAACACTACTAATAAGGTCAGCTACCAAATTCTCACTCGCCGATGTAGGATATTACAATCCACTCCTCTTAAGGAACTCAACGACCACGTCGACACAACCGGACAACCAATGAGGCTAGCTTTGATGCCAAATGTAACAGCCCGGCCTAACCTGTCAAATATTGTTCATTATGGGCCTTACCATCTTCACGGATTTGTTCTTGATAACCACGCATGGCCCCAAAACGCGCCTGACAAGTCAATAATCAGCACTACTAATAAGACCAATTACCAAATTCTTACTTGCTGATATTACAAAAAAAATTATCTTTATCATCCAACTTGAGAAAACCTTAAAATATCTTATCAATCTTAACATTAAAAAAGTTTTATATCATTTTTTAAAAAATATTCAGGTGAGTATCGATGACAATCTTAACCAAGCATCTCTAATATATTCTTAACCTATAGTTGAGGGGGTAATTTGAGGTTTGATGCTTAATTTCAGTAAGCAATTTCACCCAAAGGCTTTTATCAACAACAGCATGGCAGCAATAACCATCGTTGGGGCCAACCATGGCCCGAGTAAATACCAAGATCTGAGAGCAGCGCAACACGTCAGATTTAAGTACGGGAAGACTCAAATTATATTGATATTAAAATAATATATTTTTTATTTTTTAAAATTTATTTTTAATATCAAAATGACATGAAAATATTAAAATAATATTAATTTAAAATAAAAAAATAATAAAAATATTTTTGAAACATAAAAGAGAAAACAGGCTCTCCATCCAGAATACCCTAGACTTTGAAATACTAGTAGAAAGCTACAGGTATTCTTTCCTCCCTCTGCAGATACCAGGCTCTACCAAGGCATCTATATGTTCATAAAATAGGGGGGGGGGGGCTACACAAGGTGGGTCTTTTATTATCACATCAATGACCTCTTGTACCATCTGTAACCAGTTTAAAGCCACACGATACCATCAGCTTTCAGCCTTGGATATATCTGGTTCCTTTGCAGTAAAAAATTTCCGTTTTCCAGGATCTTTAGAACGCAAGAAATGATCCATCATCATCGTTTTTTACCGCTGATTGTCTCTCTCAATATATGAAAAGTGGGGGGAAATAATCTGACAAGTTCAATCTGGTAAATTGTCAAAGTCCACAGCGTGTCTGATGATAAACTAATACAAAATACGGATCCCTGGCATATCAGATCCATGCCAACTTCAGAAAATGTTGTTCTGTCTAAACTTACTGATCTGCCTAAGAGGCAATAAACGACCAAAACCAGTGGTTTTGTTGGACCGCTGCAAATTAATACAGGTTGGCCCTAAACCGAAAGTACTCACAAGTTACAGTGCATAATAATGCTTCATATCAGAAGATTGAACAAGAATCACAAATAAGTGAAATACCCAGATCATGAACTACAAAAAAAAAAGTGAGGTGTTGACAACTGGGAACAATGTTTCGTCAATCATAGCCATCATTTCAAAAGACAAACTCGGTACATTACTTGTAGGCTTCGAGGGGAGTAACCGAATCACTAAATCTTGGCTTATGTTCTGCATCTATAGACATAGATAATCACTTGACTTCAATTTGGATATGAATGTAATGATCGAATCTTAGCGGCACCAGAATAAAAACTGTTAATTTAGATCAAAATGTTCATTCACGTATCGATATATTATGCTCTTGCACATGAAGGCCTCTTCTACACTTGATGCTTCTAGTTGCAAGAATACTAAAGAAAGAAAAGGCACAAACTCGTGCATTTTGTTGCATCACATCAACTGTTTTCCATGCCAGTGACCTCATCTCACATCCATTCTACTGTCTTGCTATCTTCATGCAACACAAATTGTGTGTAATTCATAGGTGCATTATGCTAGAAAATACAGAGAAGTGTGATGTTAGTTAAACATAAAGAAGTCATCGTTAGGCAAGAAAATGTCATTTTATGTGTCGCTAGATGAGTTCTAATTTGTTGCTTACTCTTAGGGGCTAGCCAGTTTTGACTAGAAATTTTAATCAATAGATATTTACTTGCCCAGTTCAACACTGAAACTCCTTGACCGCAGATGCATATTGCAAGCTGATCTACAGTCCATCTGACACCATCTATAGCATGCTTTCAAGAGAAAGCAACACGTTATCAGACACTTTCACATACATAAGTATCACTTGTACAGCAACCCGTTGCATGCTCTTAAGAAGCATTACTTGGGATGACTGATTTGAAGCACTAATCATAAATATCATCCATCAATCAGGAGATGCAAACATTAATCAGAAAATTAAGAAATAGAAACTTGACATCAGCGATTATATCTCCAATGACCTGATTCCATGAATTAAACCTCTACTTGCAAATTTCACAGAAACTTTGATAAGTAAAGAAATACAAATTGTACACCCAGATATATACGAACTCTGCAGAACAGAGAGATTTTCTCATAAATAATTGAATGTGTACTTCAAAACTCAAAACTTCCCATACCTGGCGGTGAAAGACATTAATCAATCAAGGACTTCAATAATGTAAGTCATCGCGTGAAAAGCTTGAATGTTCATCCTATTTGAACTGTCATTTGTGTCTTCATTCAAGTATAAGGAGTCAACAACTACAATTTACAACCTCCTTCAGGTAATCAGATTAATTAAGATAATTAATCAACAAAAGAAGCTCGGCACTGCAATTGCCATTGCATGCAGTCTTCAAAATCAAAACTACTTGCACAATCTAACAACGCATTCTGCTGATGTTCATAACGGCATATATAATTCAACCCAACAAGAAGTTCACAAATAGCTGTCTCCGTCTTTCCCCTGTCAGCAAAATACAATGTCTGAAGCAGAAGAACATTTGTCCGCTTCACAATTTGGTGCTGCTCAAAATTACGCTCACTTTGCCACCTGATCATGTTATGAGCAAGAGGAGCAAGCCACCTCAGTATCCCATCAAGAGTATCTTTCCAGTCATGGGCAAGTGGAGCATCATATATAGCAAGATTCTTCACGTAGGACTTGAGGTTAGTCCTCAGAGACATTCTTAAACTTGACGGTAACATCTGATACAAGTCATCCCTCGCTTCCTCACCCACTAAATGGGGATAGCGTAGCAGCTTCTCTATAACAATTATGACATTTGCATAATGCAAGGCCAAGGCAGATCCTCCAATAGTGGAAGGGGGAGCATACACCATCAACCTACTTTTGGCGCCAAACCGTGCATTATTCATCGCACCACACCTGGCATTTCTTTGATCTCCACTAAAAGAGACACCCTGATTGGAACAGCTTGAAGGGCTTGGGTTCTCTCTCTTCAAACTACCATTGCCAACACTATAACAACGGGAAATTTGGCTCCTCTGGTCCTCGTCCACAACAACGCAGCTTTCATCATCATCAAACTTTGAAGCTGAACTACTTAAACTGAGGCAATCCAAAAAAAGCCTTCCAGGACTAGTCCCACATGGAAAAACAATATCTTCAGTTCGAAATAATAGATCAACTTCACCTTTCCGTGAAGCAATCTGAGGCTTAAAATGTGTCTCCCTCTTCTCCATCATGGCTCTCTCAATGGGTCCCGATTGACACCCATCGCTACTTCTCTTGGTAACAGCCCGTCTCAGCGGTCCTGAAATCCTTTGCGAACTAAGTAAATCACCAATATGATCTGAAACCTCCCCGCATTCTTCCTTCATAGGAGGGGAGGAACAGGCCCCTTCAGCAGCCCCAGGGCCCTTCTTTTGCAACTTAGATTCCTCAAAAACAGTAGAGATCCTCGCGTAAATAGTGCACACAGTCCTAGCCAGCAATTCAACAACCTTATCACATGTCTGGTTCCAAAGAGAAATCTCCTTAAGATGCCTCACATCCTGCTTCTGCCAAATAAGTTTCTGCTCAAACGCCCTTCGACTCTCCTCGTGTTGATTCTGCTGAAATTTCTTGGTAGCCTGCTCCAATTCATTCAAAACCTCCAGTTCGTTATACAAATTAGAAGTCGCATTCACATACCTCTCCATCTTCTTAACCATACCCTCCATATCCTTAACCAAAAACCCCAATTCCTTCACATCAATAACCCCACTAATAATATCCGCATAAACATGCTCAAAACCCTGCAAAGCAGGCTCGACACACTTCTTTCCCAGCCTAGAAACAACATTAGCTACCCTGTTCAAGTCATCAAGTTTCTCAGCTAAAGCAAGCTGAATAAGGTAACTTTCATCATTGGACACCAAGTTCTTGACTCCCTCGCATTTCAAGATCTCATTTTTAAGCTTCGAGATCTCAGAATCAGTGAGGGATTTATAAAGGTGTACAGTTTTAGACAAAGCATTAGCAACCTCAAAAGACAAGATACCAATGATTTGTTTTTCTTTCGAATCCTGTTTATTTCTTGGGTGGTTATGGTTGTGGCTGTGGCTGTGGCTGTTCTTTTTCTTGTAAGATTCTAGAAGAAGTGCGTGCTTAAGATTGCTACTTACCTGGTTTCCCATCTTCAAAATCCAAGCTTCTGCCACCATATTTCTAAACCCAACCGCCAAGAAATGAATGCCGTTTAAAAAGAAGATCTGAAATCAAGTTTTCTTGTTAGAAGAGTATGAGTGTCCGTGTGGAAGGGGAAAAAAAAGAAATGGGCGGTAGCGGCGTTTAAGAGAAGCAGAAGCTCCTCAAAAAGAATCTCATTTTCTCTCTTTTTTTGGGGGGGGAGTGGGGTTGAAGAGGGCAGTGTTGTGGTGTTATGTTGAACTGGTAGAGGAAACGGGTTTTCTTTCATAAAATATAGAAGGTTGAACTATGAAGTTTTGAATGTGGTCCAAGACCAATGGGGGTGCTATGCTAATGGCTATACATTTGAGTTTTCTGGGCTCAAGTTCCAATTGATTGGGAGCTTGATTCCTTCATTTATGGCATTGTAAAGAGAAAAATATCTAATCTTCACGGCTTCATGAAAGGAAAGTATATTTTATTTTGACAGTAAAAATAGTGAAAAAATGCTCTGTTCGTGAATTTGATTTTATTTTTTTCAATACAAAGTCTTGCTTCTCAGTTACGAGGAATTAATCCCAATATTGTGAAACAAGTGATAGATTATTTTCAAGCTTGTTCGGATGGGCTGAAAAGGAGTTAAAAGTTTTCTACTACTTGCAGAAATTACTCCAGTTCAAATGGATCACAACCACCGCCCATTGTTTTTCTTTTTCTTTTCGAGAAGAGTTACCAGATTGACTTGGGAGATTGATCGAAGAAAAATGCAAGCAATAAAGCATTGTATCGATCGAGTCCAAGGTCAGATCATGCAGCATCAAGATTTTCGCATCGGACTGGATAAAGAACAAAATACATTATTGAGAATGTGTGATGAATTATCGTTTCACTGAAATATGTTTTGGCTTTTGAGACGAAAATACAGGGGGGAGGGGGAGCTTTACTTGTTAGGGTAAGTTTAAGAACAAACCATAGTTGACTTGAAGGAAAAGGATAAAAATTCGAAGTGGCAGGGTTCCAGTCTCTTGAGCAGGTGAGATTGCTTGCTATGTTTACTTTTTTATTTTCTTATTTTTGCCCCCACAGCCAGCTAATGGAACAGCCAGTGAAATAACGGTGTGTTTGTTTAAAAATATATTAAAATAATAATATTTTTAATTTTTTAAAAATTATTTTTAATACTAGTATATATCTAAAAATATTAAAAAAACAAAAAAAAAACATGATTTTCATATCTTCCCAAACAGCCCTCTTAGAACTCTACTTTGGTAGAGCAACTCAGGAGTACTCAGTACTCGTTATAAGTGGGTTTGACCTCGTAATGCTTATGGGTCAACCTAGCTATGAGTGGCTGAAAGCAGTTTGGCTTGCTTGAAGTCTCGAACTTCCACCTGAGAAACTTATTTACATATTCGTACAAGGACATAGCTCAGCCGACACATTCACACGAGACTCGGGAATCGGGACTCGCGATTGCTTAGTTAGCACACGATGGTATATGTGTGTTTGGTATGTTTTAAAAATATTTTTTTTATTAAAGTTATATTTTTTTATTTTAAATATTAATAATTATAATTATAAAAAATAATAATTTAATGAATTAGATGGAAACAACTTAAAAACACCTGGTACAATTTCAATTCATGAGGGACTCAAAAAATAATTAAAATCCTTCCAGTAATAAGAGCCGAAGAGGCAGCAATGTGAAGTCAAAATGTTCATAATTTGCATATGGGAGTCATTAGTTATCATGACTACAAACATAAACCTTGTTATGCATGAATACATGGATATTACTAATTATTTGATTTGAATAATATTTTTTTTAAAAAAATAAATATAAATTTTTTTGAATAAAAATTCAAATTATAAATCAAAATACCTATGTATATATTTAATTAAATAAATCAAGAATTACATGTGTCAATAAATATAAAAAAAATATTAATACATTTATTTAACTCACTTAGTTGTGGGTTGAATAATTATTTTTTTAAAAAAAATAAATTAATGTGGAGATGTTATTAACATGTTTTTTAAAGTGAGTAAAAAATATAATTATAAATCAAAAAATTAATATTTACATGTAAGAAAATATAATAAAGATTAAAGACCATATATATTAATAAAAAAAACATGTAAATATCAAGGTCATTTTTAAAGTAGTAGAAAAATAAAAAAATATATTGCAGTTTCTATATTAAAACATTATTTTCTTAGTCTTTATATAAGAATTTTTTGAAAAACAAAAGGTGTAAAGGAAAAAAAATTACAAAAAATTACAAAAGAATAAAAATAAAAACAAAAAGAATTCTATAAATAGAAAAAATATAGAGTAATAAATATTTCAAGTGTAAAATATAAAAATAATCCAAAAAAAATATAAAGAGTAAAAAGGAGAAACCAAAAAAACATTACAAGAAAAGGAAAAATAAAAAAAAGAAAATAATTACAAATCGATCAAGTTTAAAATGATTAAAAGATAAAGTATAAAGAAAAAAGAAAATATAAGAAAAATATGTTTTCTAAAAAAACGAAAATTACAAATTTCCACTGTTAGAGTAAAAAAAAACAAAGAAAATTTTAATAATGACATTTTTACTGTAAACCATAGTTTGTAGATCCGCTCAGTTCAAGACTCGGGTTTTGGGTTTTGATTAGGTCGCTCGAGTTATTTTTTTTAAAAAGTCAAAACGATGTTGTTTGAGTAAAAAAACAAAAATCAACGAGTTACAACATGATTTTTCACTAGATCACCAGGTCAACCCCTAAGTTTTTCCTTCATTTATTTTTTTTTCAACTCGTTCTGATTTTATCCCCAAATTCACCGGATTTCAGATCATTCGTCAGACCCGTTCAAAAACTATGCTATAAACAAACGGTAGTTTGCTAACCTTGCCTAGGTACGTGTGGCGTGAGGAGTTGGGTAACGTTGGTGGTGGGTTAGTGGTTTAGAAATTCGTAGTTTAGGTGCAAATCTATAACTAACGTTAGAGGGAATTTTGTAATTATTGGAGGATTTAGGTATTATGGTAAATACAGCCAAATGTCTCTTTCGCCACATATGGTTGGTTTTGGTATGTAGCGTTGAAAAACCGGTTAAAGGAAGGGAAAGTTTGTCAAAAGCTAACCATAGTGGGAGTTGTTAGCCTTTTTTTTTAAAAATATAATTACTATGAAGACAGTTTGGTTAGCCATGACCATGCACGTGGAATGTTCTGGTTAGAAATCAAAGAAAACAATCAAATAATGACAAAAAGGATGATAAAACCCACTCACTCCATCTGAAACAACCTTTGTCTAGACTCTCTACATCGTATGGGTTTTGGCCACCTATCCAGTAAGATATGTCCGGTTTATATACCTAAGCAGGTGCCCCAGGTGGTCATGTTCACATGATCAAAGTAGCTTGTTAATTTGTCACGCGATCCGTAGCGGTTAAAACTGGTTTTTTTTTTTAATCTTGTAATTTAACTTATTATTTGAGTTGAGTTTTCAATAAAATTATGCAAATACTAGTTTGAATTAAAATGATTAGTTTTATGGATTTAAATACAATTGGATGAGAAGTAACAACATAATTTATTTTTTAAAAGAGTGTAGGTTGTTATATCAAGCATAGTAATCTGGGTTTTTTTTTTTTTTAAGATAATAGGATGGATGACATATCATCCGCTTCAATATCATCTCAATTCAATTTAAAAAAAAAGATGACGCGTCGTTTGATTTACCCAGATTCCGGGCATTGTGGTGGCTAAAAAATTAAGGTGTTTGATTTTTGTCTTCTAAAAACTAAATTTCAATCTATTTTTTAACTCCAAACACCTAGAAAACACCCTCATAACTTTATTCAACCCATCCTTAACTTCTAAAAGTGTAAAAACCTAGTTCAAAACCAAGAATCAACCTTGAATTTAATTTCTTTCTAGTTCAGATCTGTATTTAAAAACATTTTCAAGGTAACAAAACATCTAATTCAAACTCTCCTTGTTATATTGAACCATTTAAAATAAAATTCTAATGTTTTGGTGGCTGAAATTGTTGAAACGGCTTTTTTTTCTCTCTATTCTAGATTTTAGCGATTGATCTAATAACAGCACTAGCAAAAGATTTAGTAATACCTATTATGAGTTGATTATGACTTAGCTCCTTTTGCTTAATGAAATTAATTCATTTCTTATCATAGTTTTAAAAACTATATATTTTGTCTCTATGTTTTTAAATTTGCCTGTGATCTAGTCCTTTCATTAGTTTCATTTTAAATAGAAGAAATAGAGAAGAAATTGGTGAGATGAGAAATTTTATTCAGGAAAGAATATTTTTTTCACAAAGAAAAGAAAAGAAAAGAAAAGACTAGACTTACGTTAGTTAGTCGAGAGATTATCTAATTATTTTTTATATTATGAAGACCATTCAA
Organism: Populus nigra; assembly: GCF_951802175.1. Lineage (NCBI taxonomy): Eukaryota > Viridiplantae > Streptophyta > Magnoliopsida > Malpighiales > Salicaceae > Populus > Populus nigra. Next base: position 5,172,315 of record NC_084861.1, on the reverse strand, counting down.
TTAATCTTGATAATTAAATAGATTAGGTCATAGTTTACTCGTTGTAAATTAATTACTAGTAAGGTTAGTTTCTTCGGCTAGTTAGTTTTTGGTTTAGCCCAGATAACTAGCTGGTTAGTACCAGCTTTTCCCTTGGTGATTTTAAACTTGTTTTTATCAATTCTCACAAATATTACACTTGAGTTCTTTTAAGGCTTCAGATGAATCCATTCCAAGTGGATGGAACCTATTCGTAAGAAGATGGTAGGGATTCAACTAGGCCTCTGTACAGATTCAGAGAATCAGAGTTTGATGAGGAATTTTGTGAAAGGAACAAGCATAGAGGTTCGTGTATATACATATTATGGGGTTGTTCCTCTTCGGTAGTGTCCCATGTTCTCTCCATGCCTTCAGAGAGCATGTTGCTGCCATTTTTCTATATCAGCCAAGCTGAAATGAGACACGCTTTATTGGAAAATGAGGCAGCTCAAGGGACCTCAAAAGAACCGCCTATTTTAAACGCCCAATTGCCTTCGGCACATCAGCTTTTCCCGTTCCACTTTCTGCATTGAGAATGGTGTTGTAATGGCATCGTTTTGACAAACTACACAAATTATTAGGAATATATAGACCTCTGCCGCTCAATTCGCGCCAAAGGTTGATCCCAGGAAAAAAAAAGAGAGTTTTGTACAAACTTTTAACAAAATTGTTGTTAATGGCACACATTAAAGAAGCGAAGCTTCGTACTAGTAGTTGAAAAAAACCTTCCTGGTAGCTACTAGCGGCTCAGCTAAAAAGATAACTGTAGGAGACTAATCCATAGATGTAAATGGACAGGGAGCACATTGGCATGCGTCTACATGATGTTTAGTGCTTAACTAGTGGCTGTGTCCATCACGTGGGCCCTGCACCTGCAGCCTACTCATGAAAAAAAAAAAACAATATTTTCTAGTGGAGACTGGATATTGGCTTGATGCTAGCAAATTTCTGCCACAGTGCACGTAGGCTGATGTATGGACTAGCTTTTGTCGGGAGAATATCGCGAGGCTGTTGAAAAATCGCCCCCACTATTCACTTTTGTAGCATACAATATTGTAGAGGGAAGTCATTTTCATGGCTTTTTGACTGATTTACGCAATTCGTGGATTGGTAATTGATGATCAAATTGGTGAATTATTTGTTGACAGCCTCTATTAGCAATCAATCAATCAATATTCGTTGTGTTGTTTTACAAACTCACTTTCTTGATAGATGGTTTTTCTATTATTTGTTCCAAATTGGGTTTGGAATTTTGAGCAAAAAGAAGAAGAAAAAATTTGGAAATGATAAAGAGAAAGAAAGAATAGGGCTAAATTATTGGGCTGAATGCCTTAGTTTGTTTAACTCTGACTCTAGGAAGATCTACTGGACCAGTGACCCAACAATCTTGATTTCCTTTTAGTGATGATTAACTCGTTTGTTTTTGGGATAAAAACGTTATTTTAAATTAATTATTATTATTATTTTTAATATATTAATATCTAAAATAATTTTGTTAAAAAAAGTTAATTCACTAAAAAATATATTTTTAAAAATAATCATCATAACGTCAAATACATGCAATAACTTCTCAACAACAGAACACTATTTCGAAGAAGTTATTTACAGGGGTTTGGAATTCAAAGCGTGTTGAGTGCTTATAAATCATGGCATTTCACTATCAAGCTGTTCATTCTCATGGGTTAGCGCACTACAAAATTGTTTTTATTAGAAAGATATGATTGACCTTTTGTCTATACGATTATACAGAACGTTGAATCTACAACAGACGTGGTGGCCAATTATTGATGTTTTTCTTTTCTTTTTTCAATATATTGGTGAAACAAAATTGGACTTCAAAAACTCTTATATTTTGTACAGATTCGTTAAACCACAATCATAAGCGTAGAATTGTTAAATCCCATAAAAAAAAATACGAAAATAAAAACAATGGCTATATATATATATATCAAAGCTCAATTTGATTTGCGGTAGTGGATTTCTTTGTTGCTCGCTCGGGGTGATTTCCTTAATTGTAAAGTCATTTTCAATTTTGTCTTAGGAGGATAAGGTGAGTTGAAATTTATAAAGTAAATAGCTTTTATTTTTTTTAATGATGATATAAGTTGAATGTCAATTTAATCTTTGAACACATAATAGACTTTTTAGAGGGTGTTTATTTTTGTGTTTTTTGAAAAAAATTATTTTATTTTTGTATAATTTTGATGTTTTAATATAAAAAATAATAAAAAAAATATTATTATAATAGATTTTCAAATAAAAAATAACTTTAAAAACAATCCATACTAAAATCTCAATCATTCCCCCTTATTTTCAAGCCACCCCATTTTCATTACGTCACTTTCCTATTTTGAACGTTAAGAAAATTTCTTTTTTCCATTCATTTATTCGCAGTGCATATCATGCTTGACTTTATCGTGCACCATAATGAAAACAAATCTATTTGTGATTTTGTAAACAGAACAGCAAATTCGATCCATTTATTCGAGTTCCTGCGAGAAAAAAACAGTGTTTGACAGAACTACACTCGTTTATATAACGATTTAAGAGATACAGCATCACCTCTTTTAAATCGATTATGCCATGGCCTAGGCTTCAAAGTTCAACTTGTATAGTCTTCCCTTCCGAAAAAATTTAATTTAACTATACTTGGGCCAGAGAGTCTCTAGGTAAGAGAGAGAGAGAAATCACATAGGCCCAAGAGCGACATCGTATCAAAATATTATATTCCTGGACTGGACGACTTCGAAATTAGAGTCGACTTCTGAGAACAAGCCCAGCTCAAAGGGATTCAGACTTTCGGTGTCGACATTACACGTAACGGGATCAAATTCTTAGGTGGGTGCTGTGGACAGCTATGATTCTTGGAAGAAAAACCCGTTGTCGAGGGCAGAGAATCTTCACGTTTACGGTGCCCAATAGAGCCTGCCTAATCTTGAAACATCTAGCATCTCACGCTGTTTGATGCGAATAAACATTCACAGTTCGAACTTGTCTGGTATAGCGTTGCCTGAAACTGTGAGACAAACAAATATTGCAGGTTCTGAATCAAAATCTAGGGAAGTAGATATGAAGTTATCAACTTGTCTTCTTTTTTTTTCCCTTTATATATATATATATGACAGAACATTAGTTCCTTACCCACAGAGCTCGATAGGACATCGAAATTTATAGACATGCCTGCACAGGAAATTGCCTAACATCCCAGAGAGTTGCAAACAAAGATGGGTGCACTTTGCTTCTGATATATAGCACAGGAAATCCAAGAATCATACTGTGGTTGCCTTGGAATTCATTCAGTGGAGACTTTAGACTTGGATCTGATGTAATTTTGATATATATTTTGATATGGTTAGAAGAGATTTCAAACCGACAGTACATGGTGGAGCCCCGGGTCCCTGGACCCACTACGGCTATCATTGCTCTTGGTTGGGTGCTAAATTTGACAAAAGATGGAATGCACGGTCAAATCTCACATCACTGAATAATTGAATAATTTGATACGTGCTTCTTCCGTATCCAAATCCTTTTCCTTCCAGTATATGCTTAAATTTTGATTTTTTCTTGTTTGACGGATAGAAAGCAAAGAAGGGCTTCTGTTTATTTTATTTTATTTTATTTTTCTTAAGTAAATAATAAGCAAATTCAAACGTTTAATCTTACCGTCCATTGATGGCATGTACATTTCAAGCATATCTAAACCTTATATAGTATCTAAATCTAAGAAAATCTGCACGTATTCAGATGAATAATATTTCTGACCTGCAAGATTGCAGAAGTTTTTTCTTTTTTTCGTTCTAATATAATTGACTGACTACTGAGCCATCGAGGACCACTCTCTTATATATATATATATATATATATATATATATATATATATATATAGAGAGAGAGAGAGAGAGAGAGAGAGAGAGATAATAGCCATTCAAATGCAAAATGGAATATCCTTTTTCTTCTTACATGCTTCCAAATTTTTATATTTTTTTAAGAGATTAATAATACAAAGAGCAGACTCTTTATTGTTTTAAAATACTTTAGAGTATTGTATGTGGGTCTATATTTCCGTGCTCTGGGTTTCTTTGGATTATTTGCGTGTGAGCATGACCGTTGAAAATGGGATCAGATCAAGCTGGAGATAGAAGTTGTCGGTGAGTCCACTGATTTTGATTTGCCAACCCATGGGCTATGTATTTACCGGGGAAGTTAAAAAAAAAAAAAAACACAATCGACGACGTATTATAGCTGTTGTTTTTGTTTTCTTTGACCATTAATTCTTGTCGATCGATCTATTTAGGCTCTTTGATTTTTAGATACGATGATGTTTATATTAATGATTATTTTTTAAAGTTTTTTGTTTGAAAATATATTAAAATAAAATTTTTAAAATTTTTTATTTTTAACATATATACATTAAAATAATAAAAAATCAAAATTTTTGAAAACTCTGTATATTTTTTACTACCGTCACAGACGTAAAAGTGGATAAAAATAGCTTTTTTCCCCTTTAAAACTAATGTATCACAGCTGTAAAGTTTATAGTCCAAGGCCAAGAAATCTATTTATATTTATTGATATCAAGATACGAAACTTTATAATATTTAACCTGTGACTAATACAGATAAATGATGAACTCTTGATTTGGTTTGAAAACCAAACAAACCTAAAGCCAACCTTTTCAAGCTCTCAATTCTTATTTAAAAAAATATTTTATATTTGAAAATATTATCTAAAATACGGAACACCAAAAAGCTGAAAAATCAAATCAAAATATCTTGGTTGACAGAATTGCTTTTAATTGTTGCAATTCAGGAGCTAACCGTACGTTCACCCCTGATCGTTACTGGTATGGTATTTCGGCCTGGATATCATCTCAATTTTCAGTGGCTACGAGTACAACTGCTAAAAGAAATCTCTCTTAAAGATAAAATTTTGTTTGCTTTGGGTTTTCTGTTTGTTTTAGAAGAAGAAGAAGAAACAAAACCAGCCATTACCGCTCAGCACTTCTGAATCTGAAAAAGATTCCAAACGACCTCCAATGCTACAATCTCCAAGTTGAACAATGCCATTTAATGTTTTAATTTGTAATCTGTATGCAGAAAATTAAAAAAAAAAGGAGTAAAATAGCAATAACATTATACACAATACCGTTACTTTGTTGTGTAAAATAAACCCAAAAAGCTGTTAGGAAGATATTAACAATGATGTTTGTATAATTAGATCCCAGAAAAAAAAAAAAACCTAAACTAATTAAAACTTCTATTATCTGATAACTAATCAAAATCCATTCCAGTTTCTAAATCTATACAGGCACAAAAAACGATGGCTTAAACGGAGCCAGCTCGTAACAAAAAGGAGCCGCCGGATGCTGCCACTTCTTGAACACCACTGGCTTCTCCCCCTCCGTTACCTGAATCCTCGGCGGTGGGGGCGGATCGTCCCGAGACTTCATATCCATCGCAGGAGGCGACGTGATAAGCGGAGACAGAAGAGGAATCGCAGCGTTCCAGCTAGAAGAAGAAGCCGGGCTGATCTGCAAGGACGCCGGTCTCCTCCGCTGGAGTCGGCTGGGACGTGACTGTGCTGCGGCGGAGTTACTACTTCGAAGTGTATCTGACATGATTTGGGTTTTCGGCGAGTGAACGCTACGTCTTGTGAGGAGAGGAGAGGAGAGGAGAGGAGATGTGGTTGTGTATATATAGCATAAGATAGGGTACATGATAGAACGTGAGACGTGGCCCAGCCTGGGGACCATGGGCATGTGGTGTACACGTTTAATAAAGGGAATCTTTTCTTTAGAAATACGTAGTCAAAAAAAGCATATAATAATAGTATAATTGTTAAATTATTAATATTCATTCATATGGTTCGGCTTTTATTTAGCCTTTGCCTTTTGATTTCAAAGGTTTGAAGGCTTTTTTTCGCTCTTTTTTTTTTAAAAAAAAGTTTAGTTTAGGAAGTTTGTGAGACTTTTTCCTTTTTACCCTTTAAGATGGGGTCTTTTATGACCAAATCTGTTTAGAAAAGGGCTAAAAAGGTAAAAGGAACTCCCTCTTTATTTTATTTTAATATCAAGAAGAAGACCAAATAACAGGTGTCACTTTCCATCTACTAATGCTGGTCAAATTCCTGTTTTGGAAAGACAATCAACTAATCTAACAACACATAATTATCAAGATTTCTTACTCTCTTTTTTTCCAGCTCCAATCAGATTAAAAAAGATGATGATATTTTTATTTTTTCAGAATCATCAATTTAAATTTTATAATTTTCAAAATTATTAAAAATTTATATAATTATTAATTTCAAGATAGTATAGTCGATGAACGTATAAATTAATCTAGACATTCATTTTAATAATAATAAAAAAAAATTGTTGGTATAATTAGATTAAAAAAATACCCTAAACTAAAACAGCTATTATTTGACAGCTAATCAACTTCCAGTCACAGAAAATGATGGCTTAAATGGAGCTAGCTTGCAATAAAAAAGGGCCACTGCATGCTACCACTTCTTCAACACAACTAGCCAAGGGCGGACCTACAACACAAGTTATAGGTGTTATAACTCCCCTGAACTTCAAAAAATAATTTAATATTATATGATTTAATTTTTAAATCTTTACGGCCCTAAGAAAATTTAATCAGCTCATCCAAATAAACAAATTCTTCTAACTTAATAAAAAAAATCTAATAGCCAATATGTAGCCTAGTAGTCCCATACAAATACTTTATTCTTAAATAAATAAATATAATTGGCCCAATCAGCCAGAATAAAATATAAAGACAAAAAAACAAAAGAAGGTATTCTCTAATTGTCTTAACAAATCCTATCTCCCATTGATCTATTTATCTCTCACGGTAACAACTAGAAAGGTTCCAAGGGGTTGTGGTTTGCAGTTGCTTTGATTTGTTCTCTTGTAGCATGAGGAGAAAGCTACCCTCTTCATTTTCTTATCAAATATACAGCTAGACAAGAATTTGAGGTAATTCTAATTTTTGGTGTTTGGAATCTTATATTTCCTATATTTATTTTTTTTTGCATTTAGGGTTTCGATGGATTTTTATGGATTATATAAAATTGAATTCTCTAGGACTTTAATTACTTTAATTACGTGAATGTTTGATGATATCAATTAGACAAATAATTATCATGCATTTAATGCAATTTTATTTTGATTTGAATTAATCTTTAAGATTAATTCTTGAAATAATAGTGATGATAGTTTTTAGATTTGTCACGCGTGCGACAAGGCAGGATGTCGGGATCGAGGAGTCGCCACATAATTATTTGGTTCAGGGTCACCAGAAGACCTAGATGGACTAATCTTATACGAAATTCTAGGATATAAAACTGGTTGTGACTAAAAAAAATATTAGCACCACTGGCACACCTAGCACAACGACAAGGTTTATTTTGCCTTAATTGAGTTTTAATATAGGATACGTGAAAACAAAGAACTCTAGACTCTTTTTTTTTAAGAAACCATATATCAATCCCCCAACACAACAATGCATTTGTTGTAGTTATTGCTTAAACATAGCGACTCATTCTTAAAATCTTGATGAAATGACTCCTGAATTTTAGAAACTTAATGAATGTTCTTCTAAAAGCCAAAGAATTTAGCTTTAAAAAATGAATGTTACTTGTTGTAATGTGATCCAAGATTATATACAGTGATATTGGATATTCATGTTAACTAAAGAACATAAATTCATCGTGTTTGTTTCAAAGACGGTTCATTCCAGCCCATGCATTCAGGGTATTTTTTTTTAAAATATGAGAATTATTGTTTTTAATTTTAAATTTTTTTGGTTTAAAGTATTTTTTAGTTGGCTAGAGTACTTAAATACAGTGAATGTTATATTTTATCTATCATACTACCTTTTTGATAAGCTAGTAGGAAGATCGAGATAAAATACTTTTGTATTCAAAGTCTATGATAATTGGAGGAATGTAAATAATGTGATTCATTATCTTTTATTGTGTCTTGTTAGGAAGGAAAATTCAACCCATTGAATTGTAATGCAATGTTGTGCAGTTTTAATGAATCAATCATAAGAAATCGCCTACGTATCAAAGCTATAATTGATATTGTTTGGTGGCTAGCTTTCCCAGCATGTGCCAATAGAGGCCACGATGAAAGTCATTTGTTTTTATTTTAGATTTAGTTTTTAATTTTTTTGATTATTATTTATTTTATTTGAAATAATTTATAAAATTGTGTTTTTTTTTTAATTTAATCCTCTAAGTTTTTATCGCTATTTATTTGGTTTTGAATCCCTTTGTTAATTGGATTTGTTTTTCAATTTCATTCCTTAAAATTTGATTAATTTTATTTTTATATCAATTTTAATTTTTATTCTTTTTATTTCTATTCGTTTTTGTTTTATATCCTTTTTTATTGGAATTTTCTTTTTCAATTTCATCCCTCAAAAAATAAATAAAATAAGCGCGGCTTCAATAAAATAATAAGCCGAGCCAGGCGAAGTTTAGAGAGAAGCAACAGCAACAGAAGAAACCCAAGCCGGTAGGCAAAGGCAACATAGAGCCAAAGTAAAGTGGTCAAAAGAACAGGCTGAGTTGGGTTTCTGACACTTGACGCTTCTATCTCTCGGATAACAACAACTACACTTTAACCGACCCAGCTAACTTGAAAGCTGTGGCTGGCTGGCTTTTCTAAACTCCTACACCAGCATATTTTTGACCCGTCCGTAGGGTCAACACAAAGATGCGTTATGCTAACGTTACATGACGCATGTGACAGCCTACACAATGTCAGTGGTTCTTTGCTTTGATCGAACAATCATCAATGGCTACGTGTCTATCCCATTGATGGGCTCATGGTCACGTGTCTATCCCATGCCTTGTTCCTCCAATGTTTGACCACCACGTGCATGGCCTACACTGGTCGTCATCAATCCTTGCTGGCCTGTTGTTTGATTTGTTCAGCTTCAAAGAGAGAATAATTTGCTAGAATACCTGTTAATACATGATTGTAATTTGCACTGTTTAAGAAATTTACACACATTGTTTTTAAAATATTTTTTGTTTGGAAATAAATTAAAATAATATTTTTTATTTTTTAAAATTTATTTTTAATATTAATACAGTCAAAACAATCTAAAAACAATAAAAAATTTAATTTAAAATAATTTTCTTTTCAAAATTTTACCAAAAAAAAAACAAATTCAACCTCAATTCTAAACTCTAAATGGGCACTTCGTCAATCATGCGTCGCTTCCTTGCCTGGACACGCTGCAGGCGTTGCTCCACGGTGCCTTCTCACTGTGGTCAACAGCAAAACCATGCATGATTAGGCGATAAGTTCTAACAATGGCACAGACAGAAAAAAAAAGTGCTGACCGCTTAGAAAATCTTGTTAACAGGCCTGTTGATTAGTAAAACTCAAGGTTAAAGAAAGGTTAGTCAGATACGTGACCAATTATTCCTCGTGGACTATTCAAAACAGACTGCTAGCCCTGTTGTTTATCAAAAGCACAATCCTGACTAATGCAAACCTCAGGCACAATATAATAAGAGTGAAACAGAATTTCATTTCAAATTATATTCCAGAAATTTGAATCTAGACCAATAGTGCAGGCTGAGATGCCTTGTAAAGCAATTTGATGCAATGCTGGATTTCCAAGCAAATGCAACAGGAGGAATACATATTACAGCGAGTATAGTGAAAATGACCTTGAGCCATTGTTGAAGAAGCTTCAGGAATAGATGAACAGTTAATTGTCAGCACTCAAATTGCCACAACAATTACGCAGACAAAAAAAATAGGCCTGTGACAATGACCCGGAAGAAAAGCCTTCCAATTGGTAAATTATATCCGGAATCATTAAGCTTGGATGACTTTCTTGTTTTACACTCAAAATCTTAATCTAATATTCAACCAAGTCAGGCTAAGATCTAATTTTCAATTGGCCCCAACAGTTTTCTTGTGCTAGATGATGGCAAATCTTAATAACTTAAACCATGGACCGTTATATCTACATCAACGTGGAATGCGGTAATCAATTTCTTAGAATTCTCAAAGAACCCAAAGTAAGAAGTTTCAGGACAGATTTTGACAAATTCCAGAAACTAGAGCTTCCATGAATTCAACTTAATTTCTGAAACCTTGAAAAGCTAGCAGAATAATCTGACCTTAACAATGAATCTTCTAACAGAAACTGTGTGTTTTTGTCCAATCCTGTGGATTCGCATTATTGCTTGCTCCTCTACTGCAGGATTCCTGGTGGGATCCTGCATAGTTCAATATAGCCAGTTTCAACATGATGAAGGGAAATTCTTTGTTCAGGATAAGGAAGTACCAGGAGATTTGAAAATAAACATTAAAAAGACATTTGAGGCTGCAGTTAGATTCATACACGCACCAGCAGCTTTCTAAGGCATCAGCAATACCTGAAATTCACCAAGCAACAAGAGAAAGATAGTTAAGAAACTTTGTTGACCATGATGAACTGCTAAGCCATCATAATTGTTTAAGGAGCAAGGTTTAAGAATCCTGAGATGCAAGTGCTTGGAAACTGCATATCATTTTTTCTTTGGTTTCATTGAACTCCTTAAAACCCTCCTCTGCCTTTGCTTCTGTGCCAGTTTTTTTTTTTTATCAAACCTTAAGAACCCAGCTCCTCTCCTTCTCAATGGGATCTCTACTAGGTCCAAAAATGAAGACCGCTTACTAAAAAAACAATGCTCTTTCCCACTAGATCCTTACCCACGAATATGTTCCAAGCATTCCAGGAGCTTTAAACCTCTGAAAGACTCCTCCTAGTTCTTCTCAACATCAACCCAAAACTTGTTCTCTGTTGGGCATGTTATGAGGTCAGTTTCCTTTAGCAGTGTTCGAAAGATTGTACATAGCCCAGTTGTTGGCGTTTACCAACTTAAGAGGAGACATTCCCTGCACATCCTGTGTGCACATGGTGTGATCACAGGGTCATCTGCATACTCCGGGCATATGGGAAACTACATACTTGTAACATATCCGATAGGCAACCCAGCATGGATGAATAGTTTTTGCTGCTTCCTCAACATCAGTTCCTTTCTTGATTCTGATATCCAGTAGAGAACTTGTTTCTATGTATGCCCTTAAATCACACATTACTGTGCTTGGAGTTCCCATCTCCTGCATAATCAAGAGAGGAATTAGAAGAGTTCAAAAGCAATTATTTTTCTGGATTCTGAAAACATAAGACAGCATTCGAAGCACTTCACCTCCAAGTTACAAGTATCTTCTGCAACAAGAAGCTTAATAAGAGATGAGTCTGATATAGTTTGTTCATCTTTGTTTTGTTCTCAACTCGGCTGGGTACCCTTTCTCCTACTCACCATAGGTAAAATTGCAGCCGCTTCATCAGGATCACTCTGTTTTGACAGATAACAATTAGACCAACAACAATTAAGATCTCATACTAGCATAAATTATCTGTATGATGCATCCACTTAGATCCCAGCAGTATATTTGTGCAAACCGAAAATTCCATTGTCATCAAGCAATATAGACCTGCTAACAGTTTTGTATAGCATACAAAAGCACACATCATTAACATTATTGAAGAAAATAATTAATGTGTAAATCAATAAGGGACAATGCAGAGCTCATGCAATAGATTATATTCTTGCAATACTTTTGTAATTATATGTCATGCCTATCAATTAAAAATATGCAGGAGTAATGGGATTAAGAAGAAGAATCCACATATGACGAAGCAACTGCGATCATAAAAGGCAACAAGATGAGAACGAAAGCATAATCGCACATACTTGAAGATTCAGTATATGTTTTCGAGAATCAAGTTCCTCGAGAGTGAATTCAGCCTGAATGAAGAAAGACACATAAACAACATGAATATTTATAACATAAATACAATGTGCAGTCATCATTACATAGCATGTACATAAAATTAATATCATCACAGAAGACAAAGGAAAGGCACCTCTTGTTATGGTTATATTTTCGGCAACTTCAACAGAGCAAGGAGGGGATAAACTGTATAGTCAATGTCTGAAGGAGCCTCTAGGCTCCATTTTGACATGGTTTTATTTTCAGCAACTCCATGTTGATTTATCCAACTATCGAAGACAGAATAAACCTAGAAAGGTTTTCTGGTGCAGCTACACAACGTCCTGGAACTTTCATCTTGGCTGAATTCACAAGCGGGATGACACAATTCCCCATTACATAAGTAGCAGACCAATCTAAGAATTTGAAATCACAATTAAAGACTAAATTCTTAAAAAAAAAAAAAACCCCACCAATGAAAACAAGTAAAATCTAAATTGTAGAATGCTTAACCTCTCCAGATCGTTTTGTTGAGAAGCGAGCAGGTTTCATGTCTTGATTAGGGAAACAAAATAAACAATTTGCTTGTCCACCAACTTCCTTCCCTTAATAGCAGAAATCGCATTAACCATAGTGCCCCCTACTAAATACCATTCATTCTCTTAAGGAAATCTCCATCTTCCACTGAAACACGATTGACCTTTCTCTCTTCAACAACCTTCGTCTTCACATTGACATCCTTTCTTCCAGGCTCATCATTATGACCTCCCCTGTTGATTACTCTCTGATTTCTTTTTTTCTTCCTTGTACATGATTAATAGCCCCTCTTTCACAACGATCTCCGTTCTTTGGTCTCCTCCTTCATTGTGATGCTTGGCTCATCTGTTTTGGGAAATAATTGGTTTTCACTATCGAGACCCATTTCTTCTTGTACACAGGCCTCGTTCTCAATCCCCGTTTCGGCTTCTTCTTTTACACGGTAACCTGGGTTCTTCCGGTTGCCACTAACCTCGTTGCTTGATGACCTGAGTTGAAATCAGGGAACTGGTGATGGTGATGATGCGTTTGACTGTGACATGATCATCAAGAATGAAGTTGACGATAATCAAGGTTGTTTCCACAATGGGAGAGGGCTTGGAGAATGTCCGATTCGGGTAACCCCGACCCGATAACTGATCTGATCCTCTTGAAATTCTTTTCTTCTGCTAGAGAAGATGAAAAATTATTATTTTTAATTTACTATAACAATAAATTCGGCGCCAAATACTTTAACCCCGTGTAAGAGTTTTTTTAATTTTTAATTTTTAATTTCTTATTGTATTACTGTATAGTCGCGGGAAGGTAGGTATAAAAAGAATATCCAGTGAAGGCCTTTCTCTGGGATTTACCTTAATTAGTAACGTCAACATGTTGCATTGCCCCAACTAATTTTGCGTAAATGATGGTAACAATGGCCATCTTTTTTGTAATTTTCTTACGTATCCATGAGTTTACTCCTCCTAGATCTTATGTTCGACCTGTTTGTTTATGGTTTTTAAAAGCATTTTAAAAAAATTTAAATTTTATTTATTTATTTTAAATTAATATTTTTTTAGTTTTTCATATCATTTTCATACACTATATTTAAAATAATTTTTAAAAAATAAAAATATATTATTTTGATATATTTTTAAATGAAAAACAACCACACTTCCAAACAGGCTCTTTGTCTAGTAAAACTATAGTTTTCAGACCCAGGTTCCAGATTTTGATCGGGTCGTCCGGGTCAATTTTTTAAAAAATTAAAATGACACCGTTTTGGTAAAAAAAACAAACATCAACGAGTTACAACCAGATTTTTGACCTGGCCTTGCCGGGTCAACCGGGTTTTTTCTTCCCTTATTTTTTTTTCAACTCAGCCCGGTTCCAACTCCGATTTCAAAACTATAAGTAAAACAGGATCTATATACAATATTTTCAAATAATTTTAATTGATACAAGTCAAATAATAAAATAATAGCAGTAAAAATAATAATAATAATTTTTTATGTTTAAGGAATTTTCGTTTCATTAAAAATTCTGCCAAAGAACTTGGTCCTCCTATTATGAAGCTTGTCAAAGTTTGCCTACGGAATAAAAGGACGCATAAGGGTAAGATCTTCGATTATAAGTAAATAAGTGACTAGAGTGGCAATTGTGTTAAGTTATAGGGATCAATTTGCAAGTAACTCAATTACAATAACAGGCAAAATCTAATCTTAAATCTCTTCAACCATGTTCAGCACCTGTCCCTTTCTCTGTACAGCACACACCAGAGCCCAAAGCCATCACTAACCACTCACCATGTGCACATTAGAGAAGACGGCCAACAACATCTTCGTTTTAACATTAACCGGCGACAATGAGCACCGTTTAAACCCCGCTCTTATTGGCTCCATCCTCTCCGCTCTTCACGAAGCCAAAGCACAAGCCACTAGTGGATCGGTTCTCATCACCACATCACGAGGGAAGTTCTTCTCCAACGGCTTAGATCTAGCCTGGGCCCATGCCGCCGGTTCCAAGCCCAAAGCCATCGAGCGCCTCACCCACATGGTGAAACTGTTCAAGCCGGTGGTAGCTGAGCTGATTTCTCTCCCTATGCCAACCATCGCCGCCGTCAACGGCCACGCAGCCGCCGCGGGGATGGTTCTGGCTCTGAGCCATGACTACGTCTACATGAAGAGGGATAGAGGTGTGCTGTACATGAGCGAGGTTGACATAGGGCTAACGTTACCTGATTATTTAACTGCCCTTTTTAGGGCTAAGATCGGATCGCCTTCGGCTCGACGCGATGTGCTGTTGAGAGGAGCCAAGGTTAGGGGAGACGAGGCGGTGAGGATGGGGATCGTGGAGGGGGTCCACGATAACGAGGAGAGGTTGAATGAGGCTACAATGCGCCATGGAATTCAGCTGGCATCGAGGAAGTGGAATGGCGAGGTGTACAAGAAAATAAGGAAGAGTCTGTATCCTGAGCTATGTGTCGTGCTTGGATTGGGTGATGCAAAAGTAATTGCAAAACTCTAAGGATAAGGAAAAGACTTTATTATTATTGTGTCTTAAATAAGATAGACAATGATTCGTGTACCCATTTTAGTATTTGCTGGGAGTGTGATTTAGTATTTTCTGGAATAATATGTATTTTTAAAAATTTTATTTTTAATAATAATATATGAAATTATAAGTATGGAGGTTTTGTTTGTTTTTGTATTTTAAAAGTGTGTTTAAAAAGATTTAAGATTTTTATTTTTATATTATTATAATTACATGTTAATATTAAAAATAAGAAATATTATTTCAGAAAAACATTTTGAAATTCCTGTGACACGATTATAAAAAAAGGCCTTGCTATCGTGAATCAGGATTTGATAACCAATTATTATTTGTTTTCCTCTCTTTCTCAGGATTTGCTGACTGGTTTCAGATAGAGCTATTTAACTGCTTTAAGTGCTTTTTATTGCTGAATTAGCTGCGTTGCATTTCGAACAGAACCTTCAAGCTCTTTGCGTCTAGCATTGCATTTTTTTTAAAAAAAGGCGTCTGGTTCTGAAACGGGTGTAATTGCATGTGTTTGGCTCGAAAATAAAATTTAAAAATATTTTAAAATAATAGAGTAAAAGTAAATTTATATTTATATTTTAAAATTTCAAGGATTAATTAAGTGGTTTTATTGAACAAGAAAATAAGTTATAATTAACATTTTTAAAATTATTTTTTGTTGTTTAAGCATGGACTTGGAATGGACTAGTGTTTTCTTTTCACAAAAAGTTCAATTATCATTTTGCTCATTTAGTTGAAAAAATTAAAGTCTTTTTTTTTGGGTTATTTCAGTATTTTTTACCGACTCATTTGTCATTAAACGTTTGAGCGGGAATATGATAGTATTTTAATGTTTATTTACACAATAAAAATATTATTCTACCCTTGAAATTAACAAATTTAAGATCTATTGCCTCAGAGTTTTTTCAACTTTCATATATTTTTAAATAGTTAAAATACATCTTCAGCTTTCGAAAAAATTAAAAAATAAGTTTTGCATATGAGGGTATTTTTGTTCTCACATTGTTTTTGTGTAATTTTCTATAATCATGGGGGCAATTTCATATTTTAATATTATTTTATTATTTTTAAATTTGAAAAGCCATGCAGGACCTATGTTTACATGGATCTGACAAATATATCAGACCCAAATTACTTGAGTGTTGCATCAAAGCAACGTGTATTTAGCATGGTTGTCAAACCTAAATAAATTAGGTCTAACATTAAATTTAAATATAAATCACTAATATCTTTAAAGAAACCTCCTTTACAACATAAATCCACATGAAAGGTTTAGACAAACATTATAAAAAGTTTTTAAAAAATAAAAAAATTGTATAATAAAACAAAACACATATAGTCTAGTATTGTTAAAAAAATATAAAATAATATTGTCGTCGGTGAAAAATCACAAATGATCACCCATTAAATAAACTTTTTTTGCATGAAGTTTGATTACAAAATATATAAAAATAAAAATTCATAAAAACAGAGAAAAAAAAAGAGAGAATAAAAGAGAAAAAATAGAATTTCTAATGAAGGAACAACAAATTCATAAACATAAAAAATAAATCATTTCAATAGAAAGATATGATTTGAATTTTTAGATCTAAAACATTAGATTAGATTTTTGTCATGATTTGTTGTTTATAAATAATTTTTGAATTTGAATTTTTGTTTATGATACTTTAAGAATAATTTAAATATTTTTTTTATATATAAAAAAATTATAAGTCTCAACATTTTAATTATTATATGCTAATATTCTGATAAGTACTACACCTAATCTATATATAAAATTTATAAAAGGAAATTAAATAGGTCTGGACTAGAGCCTAAACACACCTAAACAAAACTATCCAAGATGCTTGAGCCTAGTATGGCTACCAGACTCAATTTGCCTAGTTTTGACATGATTATCAGACCTAAAACAATTAAAACATTCTCTATATTCTTAATATTTTTAAAAAATTAATATTGTCTCACTAAAAGGATGCGAACAAATCTTGTTCTTCTCCTTACTATAACTCTATACTAAAACAACAAGGTGAAAATGCAACTACATTATTGTTCATGTAAAATATAAAGCAACTACTCCTTTTTATTCTTTTTTTTTTCTTGATTCATCCATTTTTTTTTTATTCCATGAATTTTTAATAGTTATTATGTTGTTTTTGGACATGTCAAGTGAATTGAGTTATACTTAGCTAATTCCAATATGATTTAAATTTAAACCTGAATTAAACAAGGAACTGGATCTAAAAGTTTTTTATTCTATCAATTTCACCTTAATTATTTTTACCGATAGACCAAGTTGCTTTTCAATCAGTTAAATTTACTAGATTACGCTAAGAAGATTCCCATATAATTTATTTTAAACGAGGGTTGGATAAAAAATTAAATATAAAAATTTCAAGATTAATTCACTAAATTAAATTTAATAACAATATCAAGTAATTTTCTAATATTTTTGTTATCTTCAATTTTTTTTCATCCATCCAACTCACACTATCACAAGCATGTAATCTAGTTAAAGTTGATAAGGATCAACTTTGAGATTGTGTTTTCCTCTCTAATTAATTATTGGGATCGTGTTATTTCCTGCCATTGCCACTTCTAATGACTGTACCTTGTAGGTTAATTGACGTGGCAGGCATGTTCTAGTTTAGGGACATGTACGTTTACCATTGAAGTTAAATTTTACCAGTATTGTGCTTCAGGCTGAAAGATCCTATACTGACTACGTGATTCAAAGATTACTCGTTGCATAGGAAGAAATTATATAGATCCTATACAGTACTTTCTTTTCTTTTTTCTTTTTATTCTGACAAAGAAACATACGTTCTCGATTAAAATCGCCTACTCTTTCTCCCATACCTCCCACCGTAGAACTTGTTTCCTGCTTAATATTGCTAATACACAACACTACCTCACCTCCCATTATTACCTCCATCCTTTAAAAAACCCTTATCAATGAATTCTAGCCCACCGGCCCAATATCACAGGCCAGAAAACAATGTTAGAACCTCAACAGGATCATGGACTGGAAAAGGAGATATTCCTAGCTCACCAAATACACATTCATTTGCCATGAAGCCTCCATAATCCCAGTCTAAAACTGCTATGCAGTTAAGTAAACTAATAGAGAAAATAATATAAAAAAGAAATGCAGTTTCACTCTGCAAATGGTGTTTTAGAAACTAAAATCGGTGAGCTTGACAAATTTCATGCTTCGCACCAAGCACATGCTAAGGACAGGAGATAGAGGTGTCAAACCACCCAAACTCAGTCTCTAACATAGAAATAAAATGTAAATGCTATCCGAATTCACTAGATGACATGCAAAAAGGAAAGAAATTAAAAAACAAAGGAAAAGGAAAAGGCCTTCCCAATTATCATTTCGCTTCCCCCCAAATGAACTCAACAGTCGGAGCTCTGAAAATTTAAATGCTTTCACCATATTAGAATTTGTTTTACAGTAGTCCTAATTATAAATCAGAGCGTACTTCCTGTCACCTTCTAAGAGTTTATGTAACATGTTGCTTGTGCTTGAAGATAGTAAGAGTCCTTGTATTTTCTGCCACTTCGAAAATGGATCCCATTGTGAATCCAATCCTCCCGGTAAATCCATGCATCACGACCAAAATCAAGAACTCCAAGGATCTTGGAATAACAATTTTGTACAAATGACATGAGGAACTAAAATTGGTGCATTCAAACTTGACCAAACAGAAAAACAACCACAAGCAAATAGGAGAAACAAGAAATACAAGTTAGTGAGAAGTTGACTTACTGCTCCGCCTTTCCAAGGCACAAAAGTTGGATTTGTTCTTGACTGTAGAACCTGTTTAACAACCATGAGAGTTGGGCAATATCAAAGATCTGAAACAACAATTTGACAAGTAGAACCAGACATAGCTACTACCATCATGCTAACCAGGGGAGGAATGATGTTATACCCAGAGGAGGCATGGCACCCCCAAAGTTTTCGTTTTAGTCCAAAGATTCTGACACCTTTTAATCTACCTTCAGTTAAGGCTTGCGTATTACAATAAATAAAAAACCTACATTTTGCGGACAATTACACAGCCATAAAAGTGCTGTTGCTTACAGTTTTGATCTAAGTCAACCGTGCCCATTGGTCAACACAACAGACAATTACACCAGGAGTGAATAGAGTGGTTAAAACTTACCAGAATTGTTAGTAGAAGGATTGTTGTAAATCTAAATTGGGTAGAGGGGTCTATATGACCAAAAAAACTTAAGTAGAGGGCATCTAGTGATTTTCACCCTGATAAATAGCAGAAAAAATTCAAGGGGTGCTTGTGAAAATGTAAACTCTGCCAATCCCTCAATAATAGTACAAATTGAATTTCCACAACTATTTTCTATATAATTAGCCACCAGATGAAATAAATGATTTTCTATTATTATATGATGAATTCTGCATCTAGTAAAGGCCAGGATATTTTATTTCCTTGCTGTGTATAATCATATAGATATGCATAAGGAAATCAAAGACAAAGAATAGGCTAAATCATAAGCATGAAGAAAATATATAAGGTAACCTCGACAGTATCAATTGCTTCATTTGAGGGAATTGCATGTAAAACTCTGCAAAAACAAAGAACATGAATTCAGCAGATAACGTTAACAAGAAGTTACCATCTTTTATAGAAACTCAGTCAATGTTGTAATTTAAGCAGAGTTTTATTGACTTGATATCGAATCTTTTTTGAAACAGGGGCAGTCTAAAGCTTCAAGACTTGACTCAGTACATATTTTTATTTTTGTTTGTGGTCTACTGAATTTCCATAACTGAATGGAGAAGACAGACCCATGCAGCTTAAACCAATTAGTTTGAAATTCAAGGCTTAGTTAAGTTGGGTTAACATGGTCAGAAGAACCATAAAAGACAAGGATTGAAACGGTTGGAGTTAGGCAATTCTCTTGAATAATGAAGCAAGAGCTTCATCCATCTTCTGGTTGAGCTAGTATATTCTCTGATCTGAAATGCTGAAAGTTTTCCTCACTTGAGAAGGATGTTGATAGATATAAAAGGGATGATTAAATATCCACCCCCTTAAAAAGAGGAATGAAGTTAAATTAAAGTGTTGTTACTATCTTCTTTTTTTTCTGACAAGTGCCTTAACTTTGCCTGAGTGGCTGTTCTACTGGTTTGCCAATTGCTAAACTTAATCTACTGCAAATACTTAAATGCATCTAAAACATGCTCATTGCAACAAACATGGATAATACCACAAAATTATGTGCTTTACTATTAAAATCAAACATGGAAACAACCTTTCCTCCACAGCAGGAATAACACCAGCTGTCAAAGCCACTCCACCAATCTAGAGGAAAACAGTGGAGAAAACTATGTCAACCATCCAGGCTACAAGAAATAAAGAGTGCAGTCGCATAGTAATTCTCACTGCCAAAACTCACCAATTGTATGCTTGAAAACAACTTTCTCTGGAGGTCTATACGACCTGTCCATACAGTACCAAGTTATGTTAATATCAAATTACAATTCAATTAAGTCAATTAAAATAATCGCAAATGAATCTTACCAGTGGAAAGAATGCTACTAGTGATAGCTTCAGCAAGGCCAACCTTCTCTTCTTTCTTTGGCTTAGAAGAAAAAATTGGATAGCTCTCCCACATTGGATATCCAACACTAATGCCAGGAAATAAACCATCTGACATGTCAGGCCTTCTAGAATATTCCATATGCAATGTGTCTTCTAGCATATTCTCATAGTCATGGAACCTGATGATGCTCAGCATTATGGCCAGACAGTAATTTCAGCAAATTGTTTAAATAATCGCGAGGTAGGAAAGCTAGTGCAAAACAAGAAAACTTGAAATATATCCTACCAAGAACGAGGTGGTGGTGGATATATATCTGGAACCAAAAGCATGGGGTAGAACAGACCCATGGGAGGCACCTGTTTCATGAGTATCATCAAGGTTATAACACTATTCAGCTAAATATCCTGAGGAAGAGGATGAATATCAGAAAATTTTGGCAATACAAGACAAACATTAAGAGCAGCTAGTCGAGTTTTGTGAGATCCAGCAGGCATGCCATCCTCGTAAGAATGAACAACAGCAACAGAATCAAGCTCCCCCTCCTGTACACAGAGAAGTAAATCACAGAGGAAACAAAATGATACAAATGGAAGTCTTACAGTGGCAATGCCTTGTTCAAGGGGTACTGGAGTGGCTGATTCAGTTAAAACTAAACTAAGCTTAGGACCATGTATCAAGATCAGCACTCCCACTCCCAAGACTGTGTTCAGCGGTTAATGCATACTGAATAGAATAGAAAGTACTAGCAAATTACTCAAGGAAACTAAATAACAACTAAAATTGCACACAAGATATTCATAGAAACACATAGTTGAAGATACTCTTAAAAGGAGTATCATAAACTACTTTAGCAGAGAAAGGGACAACCAGAAAAAAAGTATTTCACAGTTGAACTTCTGTCCATCAAAAAATATAACATCATGAGATTGTCAACAGCATATAATGGAAGGAGAACCAAACATGTTCAATAGGACCACGAGCTTTATAAATGACCCAGACAGGAAAGGCATAATACGGAGGTATGTCATCATCATTCATGTCTGAAATCTTAAAGTTCATGGCATCTACATATGATCAACAAAACAAGGCATTAGACCTAAAACTGCAATATCAACTTTGAAGATCCAGAATCCAGATGGTTACAGGTTTCTTGGAACTAGATAACAGATAATTACCAGGATTTTGATTTTCCTATTCTGCAATTGAAGTAGGTGTAAAAAAATTCCTAGATATTCATCAGCATAACAAAGGCCATATAAAACAAGGTTCGTTCATGAATGAAATCAATCAACAACAAGAAGCACACTTGTGTGCTAAAAGAATGGAAGAAATTGGCAGTGTAGCCAATGCATGGCAATAAACTGAAAAATTATAGAAAAAGAAAGTGACCTTGATTCCACAATAGGACTCTTTCAGTCTATTAAGCATCAACAAATCTATAGGCTTTGTCAACATGTCAGTCCGAACTTGGGGCCATGTCTGATGATGCCTCTGGGTCCAGAGAAGGCATCTGGATATATCCTGAAGAAAAGTTGGTTCACAATGAAAATAGCTTTGACTAGAATATGAAGCAGATATATTCTAAATATAGTATTTGCACAAGCTACATAGCAAAAGACTTAAAACACCATCAGTTCAAAGGATAACCATTCAAGCATCCATTTGTTATATGAAACTTCTCCAAAACCATGAAACTATAAATACTGAGAGTCAAGAAGCATAAGACATGAAGCATGGCCAACACAATCTAAGCATGCACCACTGCTTTTTAAATTGGCAGTCAACAATGAAGGTGAGAGAGGATAAGTACCGAATAACCTACTTGTGATCCATTAAGGATATCCTCATCCTTGCCTCTTTGTTTTTTCCTAGAGTTAATGTTTATATCACCATGGCATGATGACATCTTTTTTAGGTAAGACTCTGAAGCAAGTAACCATCCCCTTATTGGCAGGAACAATGGTGAGGAGAATGGAGAGAGAGCTTAAGCAAACCTAAGATCATCAGATTAGTTGATGTAAAAAGTAATGTCAATGATTGAGGATGCAGCAATTGTGCAAAACAGTATGCATCATTAAGTTGGCAACCTCATAATCTAAACCCCCCCCTCCCCTGCTAGATTATGTTTTTGGGATTTTGGTAGAGTTGCCAAAAATAAAAGGTCTGCGAAAAAGCATGTTTGGAATCCCATCCAGACATTGGTAACTTAAAATGTAGATCTAGCTGCATAATTGGAATCCCAAGGGGATGTTTCGTAACCATGGTTTTTAGACATCAATCCCCAAACACATCCTGGTGCAGCTTTCAACCCTGGGATGGGTAACTTAAAATCTGGTCAAGCAGCTTATCCCACAAGTTATTTCATCACAAGATTTTTCAATCAGAAGGTCAATTGTATCTTCTGTAAAACACTTTACAAAAAAGTTCAACCAACAACAACACATGCACATTTTATAATATATGAAGCCAAAAGCTAGACTTGTCAGGACAGCTTAAGGAGCATTAAGTGTGCATCTACATCATACAAACTCATGTAAGAGAAATTCCTTTAGTAACTGAAGCTTATAACAAGCTCAGGGATCAGTAGTGAGTTGAAGGATGAAACCAAATCCACACCTCTCCACCGAAAGGCAAAGTCTTTTCCGTATTAGGTAAAGCCACTCCATCCTGAAAACCAAAGTTGAAAGTGATTAATAATTACAAGTCATGGCCTTGATATCCACATCCTAAGCATTGACCAAACAATACTATTAGGAACAAAAAAGACAAAGAATCTCGGTGTAGGGGAGGAGGGCCACAGCCACGTGATAAACAGTTATTTGCTTCCTTGCCACTAGACACCAAAAAATGAAGGTACATCCAGTGGGATGAGAATGAGAGCAACATAGAGGTGCAATGACATCGCTTGCAGAAGCAACAATGATACTGAAGTGGTCAAGGTGGAATCTGCAGTGTTTAAAAAAGATGGAATAATTGGTGATTCAAAAAACAGTAAAGGACTGAAGGTGGCGAATCAGTAATAGTCAGCCAGGGAGCCAATGTTCATGCACTGAATGAAGGTGAGAAAGGTGACAGAGATGTTATATAGTGTAGCAACACCTCATGATAGTTGGGTAGCATGATGGCTCTGATAGAGTAGTGGCAATAGAGTCCAAAAATTCCTTATAGTGGTAAGAACAGGAACAAAAGAAAATATCAGAATTCTTTGCTTCTAGAGGACTAACATTTTTTGTTACATTTACACAGGATAACTTTCTTCACCCAAACTCCTTTGATCATTGAGAAAGCATACCCTTCATTGTGCCCTCATTGAGCCCCACCCCAATGAGAGTTCAAACATGCAGCCCCCCCTTCTAACATAGGCAGTGGTGTAATTGACCAGTGGACCAATGGACGAATCAGCATATTTTGATACCACAGCCTGAATGCTTATAAAGCTAATTTTAAGAATACAATGGTAGTTACCTCAATGCAAACAACAGATGTCACCTGAGCACCCATATTAACAATGCATGCCGTTGATAACCCATTTCCAAAAACTGCAGCAAGACCTTCCTGCATCAATCATTTTAGAAAAGATCCTCATATAGGAATAATTTCCATAACAGTGTCAATGTGGAGAAGCAGGTCAATAATGAAGACTACCAATAGTAACCAAAAAATATAAAGAAATAGGAAATGCTCTTTATCGAACCCTTCTCAGATGGAATGCAAAATTTTTAATCGTTGCTAACAAAATAATGAGGAATGACTGAAACTGGAAAACAATAATAGATACATAAACCAAGCTAAACAACTGGTAGGTAAAGACATAGGGAAGGTGGAACTGAAGCAGAAAGTTTGATGCTGAAATATGACCTAGACCTCAAATTGATATCATTGATTTTCATTTCAACGATAAACTATTGTAATTTATCCAAATTTTAGTCAACACTCAACTACTAAAGTGTTAAGAGTAATCTTGTAAATTCCCATATTTGAAATCTTGAGTATATTTTCTAAGGAGTATGTTTGGCAATGCCATTGATTGAAGTAAAATTGTAGGTCATTACCAAATATGTTTAAATCAAAACCTGAAGTACACAACATGTTTAATTGAACAAACAGGATGTTTGCCAATGACAGCAAGAATTAAAAAGACCCCCTTCTTGTTTTAAGTCCCTTCTTTACATCCTATCCAAATTATCAATAACTTTATAACAAGAGAATATCAAGTGTTAAAAATATGAATTAAGGAATAATTTATGAATAACATGTCAAAATTTAAAGTTGGCAATTATGATTTTCAGTTGGGCAGGGAAACAAAGGGAAAATTAATTCTTCTGAAACCAAAAAAGAGAGCCAAGATCTTTCTCACTCATCTATGATCTACTCACAGATCTCTGTTGTACCATGGTACTTCATGGCTACAGATCTATCCACACCAATAGAATCACCTTCAAAATCAATTTCTACTGTGTCTACCATATCTGTCTCCCACTCAACATTCACACAACATAAACAATAAATTGATTGATTTACATCAAGCTTTGCCACCACAAACTACAATCTAATGATGAAACAATATAATTAAATATCAGCAGGTAAAAAAAAAGTCTCTTACCTGGTGCACTACTGCTGAGCTAAAGCGCAAGTCACGTAATGCTATAGACAACATTTCCTTTATTTCTGCTCATGAAAAGTAACAACAAAATACTAGAGTTATCCAAACTTCCTCCCTGCTAAATCAAATATGTGAAGATGTGACTTTATAGGAGAACTGGAGAAGTGTACGCATAAGATCCATGAAGTATTTAATGCATGAATAAGCAAGCAAAAAAAAAAAACAAAAAGAAATTAAAACCAGTTTGTCATACAAGGAAGTAAGCCAGTTTGTCATACAAGGAGGTATGGGAAAAACCAGGTATGCAAGGTATAGTTTCCAACGTTTTCTTTTTTGCATTGGCCCAGTTGCACTAATTGGCCCTTCTATGACAATAAGATAGAGAGAGAGAGAGAGAGAGAAGGCACATCCTGCCAAAGCAATTTAATAATTTTCAGGTGCAAGAAAATACAGGAAATTGGCATTTCAGCTACGCAAGATCAATACAAAATGATGGAACATCTGAAATAGACTTTGAGCCGGTGGTATTATCAGCCCCGGCACACTTGAATGCAAAGGGGCTCACTAGGACAAGGCACGTACCGGAAATACACAAGCAAGTGCCTAATAAAAGTAAAGTGCACATATTTAAATGCAAATCAAGTCAAGATACAGGCCAAATAATTTTTCACTTCTATCACCAATCATTACTAATAATGTAATTATTTCCTCTCTTTTTCCACAAACAATGCCCCTTTTAATATATTAACACACCAAAAATCCTTGAAAATCACTCTTTTAATAACTCACCCCTATTTTTTAACCTCTTACCAAATTCCACCTAAAAGTAGCATGGTGCAACTTCACAAAGAACCCCAAGGCAGTGAAAAATGTGTGATTGACTAAATGATACTTTGAAAAGCATTCAAGGTCATAGATTGTGTTTAAAATTTTTGGCACAGAAATGAGAATAATGAGTAGATTTTGCCATCTGAATGTATTAAGATCTATATAAAAGGAACTACCCAAATATCATTACCACGATTATCAAATGTTTCTGGCAAAACAAGAACTGCAGAATACATGTTTCTTTCTGAGTGAGGGATGTGCAGTTTCTCTATCAATATCCAATCCCAAATAGCATGCATGTCCTCAAGCACCTAAGCAATAGAAAATAAGAAAATATTGTAAATAACTAGAACATAGTTTCTTATATGATTTGTATGCTAAAATGTTGGAAAATAATACAAAAATGTTAGGTCTGGTCCAAAACAATAACATCGCCACACAAGGTGCCGGTCTATAATATCACTTTCAGGAAAAGTGGTATTATTTTTCTCCTTCAGCTGAAAAAGGCATGTATAAATGAAATCATGCTTGTAAGATAACTAATGCAAGGACGAAACCTGCTGCAAAGGATAATGTTGTGAAATGTTGAAATGACCTCTGCGAATAGGACGACTTAAGCAGTATGGCTCTGTTGGGGAGATTCTAAGTGCTTCTTCACCAAAAATGTGTCCTCTGAATTTGCGGTTCCCAGAACACATCTCCTCAGCACCAGTGCCTTCATGCTTCTCCACAGATTCACCAGTTATACCTTTACTTTTTGATGTTCCTGCACAAACAATTTGCATATGTTAGGATACATCAAATTCACACTAATCTAAGTTTGTCATGGGAAAGCTAAAAGCCTTAGTGCGTGATAAATTATTTTTTATCAAATGCGACGCAGAAATCAAGGGTAGTCAGAATCTCAAAATACAAGAAAAATAAAAAATAAATAAGAAAGCCAAGTATCAGTCCAGTGAGAAAGTAATTGATGCTTCGAGCTTTATATTAAAAAAACTGTGTTTCCATAAGGATCATACAGCCACCAGTGCAAGACATTATTCAGTGCCAGGCAATCAGCACAGAGAACACAATGAAAATTCATTCTATCAATCAAGAGCAACCTACGCAAGGGAATCACTAAAAAATGTTTCAAGGATCTCTTATCCCAAGGCCCACTATTCATATTTGAGCTCAAATGATATGGAGCTGCCCCTTATTTTTTTCGTACTGTGATTTTAAACACAAGCATAATGCTCATGAATTTCATTTTTTGTTAGCCTTGAATATTCAAAGCATAACAAAGGCATTGCATTCAAAACCCCAGGCAAAATAAATCAATTAAATCTACAAAGTATCTGAAATTTTTGAGTGTAGCCTTTTGACCCTGTATAGGGATAGTAATCCCTTGGAGCAGGGACCAATCTAAAGGGGAACCACGCCCAAACTTCACAAAAATTTCAAAATCCCCCTTATTGTTTGAAACTTTCCAAATAAGTTCTAATGCAATGGCCATCCCAAAATGAAAGTGTCACATTTGGCCCTCACAAACACCAGATTCTGGATTTGTTGCCTATTTTTCACAACATTCAAAGATAAGAGATTCCAGCTTCATGTAATCTGGCTCCACCAGCACTGATCAATCCAAGTCAAAAGTAATTTATAATATACAAACCTTCAAACTTAGCATAGGACAGTTCATATTGCAATAATATTAACAGGGCAACAACAGTAAATTGCAGCAATATTCAATCATGAATTCTGAAGTAATTACAAGTAGTATGCTACCACTTTCCAGGTCAAACAAGATGGCCACCAATAGACATTGAAAGGTTTAAAGATGGATTACATCTTAAGGAGTACAAAATAAAATTCAGCTTGTCTAACTACCATGTATGTTAGAGAGAATCAGACTTCATTCTACTACCTAATGCCAAAGAGGAACCTGCGTCCTGCTCGTATACATTAGCCCACTGAAAAGCCACACTCCTGCCACTCTGTGGATTGTATCCATCAGCACGCCCTATCTGCAGTACGAGTTAATTAGTATAATTCCATGAGCAATTTCTAACCATTAACTGAGATGCATGTCTGGAGCTCCTCATCCCTCTAAACTATATATTTTATAATCACTTTAAAAATCTGATAAATAGCCACAAAAGAAATCCACAAAAGACAGTACCACAGCTGTCAAACCCCTCTAAACCAGTAGACAGAGTAGCAGCAATTCTTCCAAAGTGGAGATTATAAGAAAAATAGCACGACAAAAAAAATATATTTTTCTACAGATCACCATGACATCGTCTAAATTAGGCTAAATGAAATAGTAGCGAAAATTTCACATACCTTGCGCGGGAACGAATTGTTCGCAACCTCTTCATCTAGAAAAGGTATCTTCAATAACGACGCTATCTTCAAAGGGGGGGGGGGGGGAAAGGAAAAATGAAAAACATCAAGTCTTAAAGTTTTCCTCGGCAAATGTGGAGATGAAAAATATGCAAATAGGAAGAGTTAACTCACTGTATCGTAAGCCTTCTCGCGTTCCATGTGCTGTGCTGTTGTGACCTGAGAATTCAGCATCTAAAAGCGAAAAAAATCAACATAAAGAAAAGTAAAGCTGCGAAGAGGCAGAAAAGCGGTAAATAAAAACTGACCTGGTCTTGGAGATTGAATTTGGGACGTAGATTGGTGTAACGAGCAATGCAGTGAGGAATATTTAAGGGAGCATCTTGTGGAGCTAATCCTATTCTGATATTTGCAGAGCCTAAATAAACCAATTACAATTAGCCAAAACAAAAATCGATTATATTTAGTGGGTGATGATTTTTATTTTATTCTTAGGGTTTTCAAGTTAAGTAAGTGCCTGGATTGATGACTACTAAATTGGAGCCTCGGTCGGCGACGAGCTGAGAAGGAATTACCGTCTTCAAGTAATCCTGCCATTAACCAAAAAAACAAAACGAGGTTGAATCAATTTGACTAAATTTAAAGAAACAAAGAGGGAATTGTTGGTGCTTTTACCATTTCTGTGAAGAAGAAGATGAGAAGAGCCGCAAGGGAGACTTGTTAAACTTATTATTATGCTCACTTTACGTCTTCACTGTTTTTTCCATATATATATACATCGTTTTCTTCCCTCTTCAGAGTTCAGTCCAGAAACGCCTTTAAGTGAGAGCGAGCGAGTTTTAACGAAAAACAATTTTGTGCTAAACTAGTCGCATTCAATTACATTGCCTTGAAGAAAGAAATAATATTGAGAGGAAATAAAAAAATAAAATATATAATTTATAAAATATAATAAAAATATTTTCATTTATAATTTAGAAAAAAATAATAATATTTTTTATTCAAAAAATAAATTAAAACTAGACAATAAATAATAAGATATTTTATTATTAGAATACAATTATTTAAAAACTGAGGTTTATTGTTCAACCATTTTTAATAAAAATTTAATTTTTTCATTTAAAAATATTAAATTATTTTAATATATTTTTTAAAAAAATACATCTTAAAAAGTAACAGACTCAGCTCCACCTCCGTATTCTGGACAGTGGAGAAGCGAGAACACAATGGAAAAGTGCTATGTAGCAGTAACCAAGAGATTAATTTTTGAGGCGAGCATATTCAAAATCATACGGCCTCGAAACTGAATAAATTGCATACTTCTGTGGTTTAAGTAAATTAGTCGTATGAATGGTTAACTAAAGCATGAATAATATTAATCCACCATTCCCAAATTCAAGAAAATCATAGTAATATTCTAGCTTGACAGATAATAAATAAATTTCACTAGACAAAATGAACGTGTATCGAGCCAAATCAGTATTTGAAATGGCAATATCACACCTAATCTAGTGAAAAAGGGACTCTAAATGTAAACCCCCCCACAACAACAAACTACAGATTTGGGTATCATACAAATAGCTGGGGAAACATCCATCAATATATGATATGTGCAGCCGCTAGACACCCTGTAAAATTTCAACAAATACTCCAATCTTTAAAGTTTGCTTCTTTGATATGCCTAGCCCACTTTCGCCTTGGGAGTCTTCTTCTTGAGCTGTCTCCTTGGAATCATGTTCTTCAACCCTAAGAAGAAAAGCAATGCACCAAAAAGGGCAACGCTCTGCCAAAACATCACAAGCCCGAAATCAAGAAGGTTTCCCAGCATAAATGCATAATAAAAGAAGAACAAGAGAAATGAAAGGGGGTCCTAAACAACATCAAAAAGTCATAGGTTAGGACAAACCTGCAAGAATTCATTTAAGAGATTGACGTCCGTGGACTCGTTCTGATCATAGTTATAGAAGTCGTACAAAATTGGGGAGGAAAACACCAAGTAGATAAGCTGAAGCAAAATAGAAATAATGAAATATTTACTTTGATGATGGTGTATGAATCAGAAGCAGCTGATGGCCAAAGCCCAGGGATAATTCATCACGTTATAAAGGTAATCAATCAAATAAAGACCCACAGGAAAGGAGAATCTAACCAGGAGATAAGCACCAAAAGGGCTGCCAAATACGAATAAAAAGCCTCCAAGACCCTTTAGAGCAATCATCCCTGCTACCAAATGTCTAGGCTGCATAAAATAACATTAAATCAGACAGCGAACAGCATACAAGGTGAAATAACACCCAAAAAAATCTGCGTAAGTACCAGAGCAGCAGGTAAGGGTAAAAGTTCTTACATCAATGTCCAGGATCCCAACCCCCAATAGGGACGAAAGATGTTTCTTGAAAATAGCGAGCTTGGGAATCAACTCTGTCACAGCAGGGCCACCATTTTCGCCAAACTCATTGAACCTGAGCATTATAAGCAACGTCAAGGCAAAGGCATCCAGCATCTACCCAATAGCAGTGCGAAGGCATTGCAAATTTTTAATTACATAGTTTGTCCAGCATGATTAAGTTTACAAATTGCATACAGAACATCAATGTCCACAGAAGCCAGCATCACCAAACCTTTTAGGTCAAAAGTGCCGTGAATCCCCCAGCTAAATTATGAAGCTGGGCAGAAAATAATAGTTCAAACCAGTGGAAGCTCCCAAAAAAATAGGCAAACTTTTCGAAACAAAAAATAAAATAATACGACACTATTACTGTATTACAAGACAAATCATTGTTACACATCACATTATAGTAACTCAATTTGGTATTCATAGCAAAAATCAATTTCTGCAGTAATTACTACATGGTATTACAGGATAAATAATCGTTACACATCGCACTGCTCAATTTAGCACACCATGAAGAACAATTTCTGAAATAAAATCAGTATTCAAGATTGCACAAGAGCTTCTTTGTGCATTTGTTCTTAAATCATAACAGCTAAAACTGTGAATAAATAATTGATCAAATAAAACATGTTTTTTGGCTAGTTGGACAATCAAATTAAATAAACAAAACATGTAGAACCCAATTCGACAAATGCAACAGTAAACAAAAACACAAAATATACTACTACTATGGATTGATACATCTGACAAAAACATAAAATCATAAGCAAAAACAGCAATATAAAGCTTGCATCGGGTCTCGAAGAAAGGGCCCGTAATAAAAAGCACGTGAATCCGTCTTAACAAGCGGAAATGAAACAAGAACTCCATAAAATTAAAGAGATCTGAAAGAGAGAAAGGGAATCATGGCGTACATTTGCCAGGCTGAGAGGATGAAGAGGGAAGCGAAGAGAACTCTGCCGAGAAAAGAGAAAAACCCCATGTCTCTTGTTTTTTTACTTCTCAAATCTGTGTGGTTGGGTCTCTCTCTGAGTGTTTCTGGAATGAATTTCTAGTCTTCAGCCGATTAGCAGTATACACTATAGGCTACAGCATATACGGCCAAAGATAGGGTTGGTCGTTGGGTCGTTTAGCAGGTGAAGTTTAAAGAGTTGGGACAGCAAAGATTAGCCAGGATCGAGAATAATATAAAGAAGAGGGGCACGCAGATTAGTAATTTACTGGGTTTACGGGGCCGAGCGTTGCTGCGATTTGGCTCACGGATCATCATAGTTATTTAAACTGAACAAGAAGTTGAGGAATCAGAATCTAGTTTGAGTTAAATATTTAGTTTAACCGGATTAATTATCTTAACTAAATTCATGTTAAACTCACCGTATTAATATTTAAAAAACAATAAAAATAAAAAAGACGACACTGTTTTTAAAAGAATGATTCATTGGGCTTGATCCAATAATCCAATAATCCACCAATCCAAATTCTTTTTTGGGTCAATCCATGAGTTAGATTTGACAAATATATAGTTAATTTTGATGAAATAAAATTAGATTAAAAAAATAATTATGTTTTAGTAAAAACAGATGAGACACTGAATTAATAAATAACTTAATCATTAAATCTGTAATATCAACATTTTTTTTTTAATTCTCAAATGTATCAAAGAGAAGAAAAAAAGTGTTGATTAAACACTAGAAACTGATTATATGGATTTTCTCAAAGGACATGAAAAAATAATATTTTTAAAACTATGCATTATAAATTGATAAAAAAATAAGTAAGAATTGTTAGGATTATTATTATGAGGTCTCAGTCTATTTATAATTATATTATTTTCTATACCCTTAACACTTTTCAATATAGGAAACTATTGTATATATTATTAAACATATTTTGAGTGTGCGTGTAAATTAACATAATTTGAAGGATGTGCCTCATTGCAAATATTTCAAAAACAGTAACCTATATTTTCATAAAATATAAAAATTATAAATTAATTTTATAATCACAAAAAAAATTATATCATCAAGTAAAAAGAATAACAAAAAAAACTAAAAATATTTTTTAAAAAACAAAACAAAAGAAACCGGGCCTGGGAAGTTACGCGCTCGGACCAAGGCTGCGAGGCTCGAATATGACGCGCCGGGGCCGAGCTTCCTAAGCCCGTGCACTTATTTATTTATTTATTTATTTCATAAAACGACAGATCATCCATCTGTTGTCGTCGGGGTAAGATTTTTGAAAGAGAAGAAAATAACCTGCCGCCTCCTTTTCGACGACTCCTTGCCCATGACTCTTTAAGATACTGTTTTTCCACCATTGTTTTTTTTAAAAAAAAAAAATCATGGTTTTTGTTTTTGTTTTTGTTTTCTGTCATGTCTTCTTTCTCTTCGATTTTCACCTCTCTCTCCAGAATAAAACCAATGGCCAAAATGCAGTCTAAATGAAATATAGGGACCGGAATGGAAAATAACAAGAAATGAATGGCCAGGGTCTTAGGACCGTAAGTGAACGGCCAGCATTGCTTGAAACAATTAGGGGTATCTACTGCTCACATATGTACTTTCAGAGTTCAGACAGACATGTGCTACCTTGCATTCACTGTAGTTGTCAGTAGTCACAATAATTATAATTATAATCTAATTTAATTATGCTAAATGGGTTCTGGACTTCCAGTCAGTTGCCGATTATGCCACCGAGATCACACCTCTATATATTTTTTTCGTGGTCATTGGGTTGTTCATTAATGGATTACTCCCCGGGTAATAGAGAATTAGAGGTGGATCCGTCTCCCTTTATTAAAAAACAGGTGGGTTATTGTTTTAGATTATGCTTGGGTCTGTGTTTGCACTTAAATTTCATGAAATTTGATTTTTTTATTTAAAATTTTTTATTTATTTTTTTAATGTGTTGATTTTAAAATTTTTAAAAATATATTATTTGATACAACAGAAAAATATCTTAAAAAACAATCATTACTACATTTTCTAACATCTTTTAATATACTAAATTAACATGGAGAGTGTATTTTTAAAATTATTAAAAACAAGATTTAATCTTAGTTTACTTCTAGCAAAGTTAAAATATGAATAAAATAACAATCTAGTAAATCGTCTAATAGTAAGAGTTTAGGATCAAGAGATTTGTTCCTCATGTAGTCTCGAGTTTGAACCATGTGGTTGCTGATATAATGGCCACTGAAAGTTTACATGGTTATTAATTTCATGGTCCATGGGATTAATCGAGGTACGCGCAAGCTGGCCCGAACACCCATATTAATAAAAAATATAAATAAAATTGACTGCTGTTGAAAGCCACTTATGTTTTTTTTTTCTATGTTTGTAAATTATTTTTAAAAAACTTCATCAATGTAAAATATTTTACAGTTAAAAGTTAAAAATAAGTTTAAAATAATAGAAAACACATATGGTTATCAGGAGATAAAAATATTTAACTATTAATAAATCATGAACTCCAATATCGATTAATTATTTTCATTTTCTTTTTAAACACATTTTTCATACACACCGACAGTACCAAATAAGAAAAAAAAATTGTATATAAAATATTTCACAGTATAGGTTATTTACGTGAATAAAACCAAACCAGGTGTTCTCAAACCAATTTTTATGCATCAAAAATTTAAATAACTATCTACTTCAGAATCGATACACTGATAACAGCTTAGATGATTACCTGCAGATCATGTTCGTTTACCAACCAAGCTAATTAGCTCCAAGGATTAAAAGTCTTGACAGTTAGCCTTGAGTCGGCTTTAGCGTCTGATACTCATTGTTTTTTTGGCCAAATCTTAAGCAAGTTAGATGTAGGTTGTTTGTTTGTTGGAAAATATTTTTTTAAAAAAATAAATTTTAAAAAAATATTTTTTTCAATATTTGGTAATGTAATAAAAAATAAGTTAGAAAATATTTTTTACTATTTAGTTATGTTATGGAAAATTAGATAGAAAATAACTTATTAATGTTTTATTTTTTTCAAGTTTATTAAAATAATGATAAATAAATCTTACAAATTAAAAAGTTGAATGAGAATGAAATTGAAAAAATATATAATTTTATAAATTATCTCAGATAAAATAAATAATAATCAAAATAATAGAGATAAAATTAAAAATTAAAAATTAAAAGATGAAGAAATTAAAATAATAATAATTAACATTTCATAAATTATTTCAAATAAAATAAGTAATAATCAAAAGAATAAGGATTAAATTTAATAGATAAAAAATTTTAATAAAAAAATGATAAGAAAAAAGCAAATAACAATTATAAAAATAAGGATCAAAGTTAATATAAAAATTAAATTTAAAGAGATGAAATTAAAAAATAAATATTCAAAACAAAATATATATACCAATCAAAAGTTTGAGGATCAAATTTGATATAATTAATAACTAATGATATTTCTAAATTTTTCACAACTTCCGGAAAGTGTTTTCCGCTTAAATTTTCCATGAAAACACTTTCATGAAAACCAAGCCAAAATTTCATTTGACTGGAAAGTGTTTTCCGTTAATCAACTTTTTCAATGTCAAACAAACACATGAAAGTTTGGAAAATGGTTTTTCGAAAACCACTTTTCTGAAAACAAATACAGCTAAAAAAAAAAATATTTTTCTAGAAACTAAGTAAAATTTTCTTTTGACTGGAAAATATTTTTTATTAACTGAAAAGTCTCATTAACTATTTTATTTTTCGAGAAATCCTCCCATTAGATTATTTTCATGCAACCTCTCACGTACGGAATATAATACCGTGCGGGGACCCACTTGCCATTTGGTGAAGCCTCCAATGGTATATAAAATGTAGCTGGCTTGCTGAGATTTGAGTTTTTACCAGAAATTCAAAATCTATTTGAGTGGACCTGATGACATGGCATTCAAGTTCTTCAGACTCCCCCCATTCAACCAAAATCAACATTCCTCGACTGGTTCTGGGCCGATGGCTAGAAGTTGTCTTTTTGCAGTTCCTGATGATTCACGTATGATCAATGACGCAGCAGATTTTTTTAAGAAAAATCAGTGCCTTCTGAAATGAAAAAACATACAACCCTTATCCTTGGTGCAGTGGTCGTTACCATAGCATATTAATGGAAATCAGTCAAGCAATTAGCAAAACTGAAACAAGATTTCAGTGGTTTGAAAAGAAAAAAAAAATCATTGGTTTGCACCTGCCGTGAGCCATCGTTAGACCGAACAGCTTGCCGTATCTTCTCATCAATATTCCAACTAGCTTTCAAGATCAAAGTCAAGATGAAGTTCGTAGGGAAAAATCCAAGTTTAAAACAAGTAGGCTAATTAACAATATTAAGGATTTATATATAAGCTAGTCAAGTTCTATTACATAAATAAATAGTGTTGACTCTTTCAAAATTAATCTGATTGGGTTAGGCTTAATGATTCATTCCAGGAAATTAAAATGAGCATCTTGCGATTATCTAGTCAAACTTTGCATACTAAAATTGTATACAAATTGATTAGTAAACTCGTAATTAATAGTAAGATGGAATGTCAAGCTTTTCATATTAAAATTGTATACAGATTAATGCATGAACCCGTAAATAGTAAGACAAGATCTCATGATTGATAAATGATCGATCATTCATAAGAAAATATTGCCCCCTTAGAATTTTTAAAACACACACACACACACACACACACATATATATATATATATATATATATATATATATATATATTTCAATTTTATCAGTTCATATTCCCCCGTGTTTTTTGAAGTTTTTTTCTCTGCCCCTCTCATTTTCTGAATCTTAACTCCGGCCCTGAATTTGGTGGGGTTTTTCAAGTGATTTATTACACATATTATAAGCTTAAAAGAATGCATAGACACCCTCCATACTACGTCGCCATCCCCTGCCATATACATATTTCCTAGTTTAATCTTGACAGCGTTGAACGGTACCCACTGAAAATAGATAGAGAGATACTTGATTATACCATGGTTACAAGACTCAGACAGTAGTCTGACTTGGTCCAAAGGTTGACTGTGGATTCATCGGCCACCTTGTTTTTTTTATTAAGAAAAATAAAATGATATTGTTTTAATAGAAAAAAATAATTTAAAATGAAACTCAATTCAAGTAATTTCAGGTTTTATATTAACATATCACTAAATTGATTCATCGAACTTAACTGGGTTTTATATATAATCATGGATCATACTGTTTTAAAAAAGTCCATCCAGAGAGAATCCTTGTTTTATTTATCCAAGGCTTAGAATGATCAATCCTGACAATTTCGCTGGCGATACACTCAATCAATTTTTAACTTAAAAAGAAAAGATGTAGCAATAGATATATCGTGCCAGATTGTCAATCGTGGCGGCAGATCCCCTCCCGTTTGAATATTGAAAGGTTGGCCTCATTCCATAGACCTCAACAGTACCAGCGACGGTGTGCTCTTGACTGGCTATCCCTGCGCAGAATAATATATATTCACGGTTAATAAATACCATTTTATTCTTATATTTACGTGTTCTTACTGGACAATGGACATTACCATAAAAAAAAAAAATCCAATGTGAGTTGGACCAGACAAAGGACGAAAACTCAACAGGGAGACTGCCTCCTTCAAAAACAGTGATGATTAGTTCTACTCTCCAATCTCACAATATATTGAAATGTTTTACGTTTACCACGTGGAAAAGCACTATGTATTATTCTCCGATCAGGATATTATTATTAATAATGCCATAAGATCCAACATTTGCATCTTAAGCTTGAAGAAAGAGTGGAGTATGCTGCAAGGCAACGTCATCCCATTTGCCTTTGCATGACCGGGTTCCTGGCACCGACTGTGCAATCATTTACACGATGATTTTGTTAAACAATGAAGAAATTAACAAGTTTTTTAACAATGGATGGTAACTTTACCTGACAGCATATTGCTTGTTAATTATTCACTGGAATTAACGCGTAATTACCCGTGATGCGTTTGAACTTGCTTCTTAACTTGTTATTTACCTTTAGATTTTCTTGAGAAATCATGATCCTCTTATGGCGAAACACCCCAGAAAGTAATATACAGCGGGACAAATAGCGTTGGAATGGCATCTACTGTCCTTTAATCTTCTGTCACGTAGATGCAGGGAAGTTAATTATTGGATTAATGTGCGCCTGCTAACCCCTTACTACCTTTCTTGACGAGAGTATGGCACCACACCTGCCATTTTCCTCGTATTAAAAATTTTATGAAGTCCAGCTTTGTGCACGAGGCAGCCATAATTGAACAATAATGGGATCCGATGGGAACATAGCAGCGGCCGCCTGATTCGTTCACAGCTTTATATTTTTTTCCCCTTTTATGAATTTGACTTGATTTTCAACTCTTTAAATTTTTCTTTGCAAGTGCTTCTGATTTGGAATTGTCTTTGTTCTAGGTTCCAACCTTTTGTTTTCTTTATCGTTGTTGAGATCTGAAGCTTTCAGATCTGATTTCTTGGCAGTTGCTCGTGCTCTTGAAGGAAGTAATGCTGATTCTTTGCCAGGCCTTTTGTTTAGTTGATTTAGGTAGTTTTTGGAAACTAGTTGATATTTTTAAAATAAAATATTATTTTTCTAAATTGTATTGATATATTAATATTAAAAATAAATTTTAAAAAATATTATTTTAATATATTACTAAATAAAAACACTTTAAAAAAAAATCATCATAATTAACTCATCGTATCGTGTCGCCAATTGCTAACACGTTCCTGCTACGACCACTGATTTTGAAGTTCAATGACAGGGCGAGTGGTAATTTAGCAATGCCAGGGGTCGTACTTTCCTTTTAAAAATACAAATTTAAAGAAATTTAATAAAATTTTAAGAATTTTGAGTCAAAGATATGAACCTTAAAATTCAAAAAATTAAATATACATCTTCAATCAAGAGATTAATCTCTCAAAGTTACTGGTCTATTTTATTTTTTCAACATTTGCTATTATAAAGAAAAAGAAAAAGAAACTTAGTTGGAAAATTTCTCTATTCTACTGGTTTTGTCTGTAATTTTTTTTTATTAAAGTGGATGTCCAGGTCAGATTGCGTGTATTTTAATTAATTATACATGTTTTAAAGTTAATGATTATATAAACCTCTAGTGACCATTATATTAGTAACTACAAGATTTGATTTTAAAACCACAAGAAAAACAAACCCTAAAAATCCGTAATTTTAATTGTGGTTCTACAGGTTGAATTGAATCCACGCTATTATTAGAAATTGACCTAACTTACTATAAGATGATGTGTTATGCTTACATGATATAATCTGTAAGAAAAAATCATTTGAATTTTGACCAATCCAAGCCTTTGTCTCTTGATAGGTGGATTTAGAGTTGAGTCCAATTTTATCAAGCAAATGATTTAAAAAAAATAGATTTATCAATATCAATACAATAATCTTTAATAAAATTTATTTATTTATTTAACAAAGACAATAACATGAACCCGAGAAGAATTGAAAAAATCTCAAAAAAATCCCAAATCTACAATCTTAATAAGGTCCTATTCTTCTCCTTCCTTTTTTTTCGAGGTACCTAGCTAATATATCAATGAATTCTAAAGTGTATAATTTTTTTTTAGCCAGAAAAATTGTTAAGCAATCAAGTCAAGTTTACATGATTTTTATTTTCTCATAAAAAATAGCCTGCATATTTCTTCCTACAATATATTTTACCATGTGAAGTGAGAAATTTTAATAAATTTCTAAATTTCTAATATTTAAAATGTAATTATATTTTTTAAAATAATTTTTTGTTTATTTAAATTAATAAAAGAATTTGATGGTGAATTTATTAATACACTAAAAATATAACGAAGGGGTATTTAGTAACTGAAGTTTTTTAAAATTTAAAATTTAATTTTTAAGTTATTTTTTAAATTATTTTGATATATTAATATTAAAAATAAATTTTAAAAAATAAAAAAATAATATTATTTTAATATATTTTTCAATAAAATAATTGTTATTACTATGCAATCACCCCCACCAAAAGTAGGTTGAGGACTTCTTTCAACTGTAATATTTTGCAAAAGGAGGAGTAACTCACGCCAAGACAGAAATTTTTGAAAAACATTAATACACATTACGTACACCACCGTCAGGGTGGATTGGAAAACAAGCTCGCGATAATAAAGCAACACGTCATTCATCGAACAGACGTGATTGGCCGCTACACGTGTAGAGTTTGAAATAAAAGCCAGTGCAACAAAAACCAGCGAGTAATCAATCTTTCCATACTCTCAAGAGTGAGAATAGCAGTAGAGGAACTCTTAGCGCCGAACCGAAAAAACCCAGTCCTTTAACAAGCCTGTCTCCGTTTAAAGCACCGTCCCTCGCTTGGCTCCTTTTAAACCTCCCCCTCTCTGTCTCGGTCTTTACAAAAACTTAAAAGAATAAGTTTGCTTTTGGACATCAGTAGTAGAGGAGCAGCGTGTCTCCATCCCTACAGTAATGGCTTTCATCTCTTTCGTCGGGAGAGTTCTCTTTGCCTCTGTTTTCATTCTCTCTGCTTGGCAAGAGTAAGCCTTCTCCAGATCTGCTCTTCCTTTTCTATTTATAAACGCAAACTTCTGCAGTTATATTAAAATTAGGGGTTTGCATCTTATGCTCCCACCTTACTCTAGATTCTGATGCTCTGTTTTTCAAGAAAATCCTTGGATAGATTTATCTGATAGTATATATATTTTTAATTAATTTACATGTTTACTGCTTTATTTGGTGTGGCGATTAATTACTACAAGTAGATCTTGGTTAGATATTTTAATTTGTTGTATTTAATGAATATTTTGTGCGTATTTGGAGTAAGTTGTGGTTGTCATGATATTGTTAATTGTTGATTAGTGGTCGGTAAGTTAGATTAGTGCTATGTTACAATTTATGAGTTGCTGATGCTTTCTAGACGTGGGCACTAGTAAAGTCAAGTGTCTCCATGGAACACCCATTTTGAGCTTGTTGCTGTGTTAAAATGAGATTACTTGTTTAATGTTTGCTTTTGGAATTTTGATCCAAGTGACTTGTTTTGCACCGTTGTCGTTTACCTTGCTTTCTGCAGATGTACTGCTACTGAGATGGATATCTTTCCAATTGTGCTATGAACTTGTAATTATGTTGATTTGCTGTGTTGAGTTTGTTGGTTTCTGTTGTTTGGATTTCCGATGAGATGGTTTTTGATAATTTCGTTGGTTGCTCTGCTGCTTGTTCACTACTGTCAAATGCATTTTTTTATTACTTCTAATGTACCAGTTTGTTTTCGCAGTTGGCCGTGTTTTTCAAAAAAAACTATTTAAAAAAAAAACTATTTTTTTTTGTTTCATTTAATATACTGTGTCAAATAAAAAAAATAAAAAATATTATTTTAATTTATTTCAAAGTAAATAATATTTTACTGCCACTACAATAAGAAACATTATTGCAAGTCGATCATTGAGAATCATTATTTATTGTTCATGATTGTAGGTTCAACGAATTTGGTTCTGATGGTGGGCCGGCAGCACATATTATGGCACCTAAATTCCGTTCTTTCTCAAAACATGTGTCGTCTCATACTGGATTTCAAGTGCCACATTTTGAAGTGCGTATTAGACTAATTTGATCCTGCTCATTTTGTTTGCTTAGTGGGTTTGTTTGAATGTCATAACTCATGGAGTTGTTTTCTACAGATGAAGCACGCCGTTGCTGCTGCTATGTCTGTGAAAGCTGTTGGAAGCCTTATTTTCATCCTTGGCAGTTCTATTGGAGCTTATCTTCTGGTTTGTCTACTGGTCTATTTGTTCTTGTAGTGAACTGGCAATTTGACCAGGCAATTACATGAAATGCTGCGTTTTTCTTGTGCAGCTTCTGCACCAGCTCATCGTCACCCCAATATTGTATGATTTTTACAACTATGACGCTGACACCAAGGAATTTAACCTGCTTTTTGCAAAGTTTGCACAGGTTAGCACTTCTGAATTATATTTATGTTTTTGGAGTTTTGTCTTTTCTTAATTTCTTAGAATCTTCTGTTTCCTTTACTGTTTTCTGGCGATCTATCTAACATTTGCTTCATGTACCTGATGAACTCTTAATGTTATTCCATGGTCTGTTACTCTTTCAGAACTTGGCACTGTTTGGGGCATTGCTCTTTTTTATTGGCATGAAGAACTCAATCCCAAGGAGACAACTGAAGAAGAGGTCTCCCAAACCAAAAGCATTATAAAGAGTAACCTTTCGATGTTGTGAAGGTTTCCTTTTGCTCGGTGGCTTGATTTCTGGAGTTTGTCAAAGATCTAGTTCTGTATGCTTGTATGAGGCTTTTCCTCTTTTAGAGACTAGGGACTTGGAAGAAAAAGAAAAGGGAAACATTTTTCTGTTGTGATTATGTGATCCAATATGCCATTCATGGTCAAAATGGAGGTTTATTTCTGATATATTTCTCTTTTCCTCTGTAGTTGATGTTTTAAACTACTTAGAAGGTAGAGTGGGTTTTCACTCGGGTATCTTATTGTGCTTTCACTTTCTCCTGAACGGCAAGCAAAAGCTAGGGTAAATCTTGACACGCCTCCTAGGTGTGGGGCTCTGGTAATTAACATTAGAGATCTTATACAGGATAGTCATCAAACTTGATTGTGTATTTACAAAATTATGGAGTTAATAGGATACTCTGCTTGCCTGTTTCGGTGATAAATTTGCTTAAAACTCACTTTTTTAACCCAGTACCTATTAAGCCATTAATCCTGCTGCGTGCTTTCAGTATTATGTGGGGTGGTAAGATGTCAAGATTTGGTTTTGAGGGCCATTTCAAAAAATTACTTTAAATTTGGTTTTTTGAACTTCACGGGGGATATTGAAAAGCTTTCGAACTGTCGGGGCCTAGGTAACCAGGTTATTCCTGCCCACACCTTAGATTCGTCTCCTTCGGCCTGCGCTTAGGTGATGAGAAATATGAGATGTGCATCCAAAGTTTGAATAACGTGTTCAATAAAAGTAATTGATCACCATGTGAGACAAAAAATGCTAAAAAAAAATCATTACTGGCTAAGCTATGAATACAAGTAAAGAAACATATCTCGTGAAGTGACATGTTATTTAGTATCTTTATTTATTTAATTATTTATCAATAATTGAATCAAAATAAAATAACTTGATCACATAGCTTCTGCTTTTTATTTATTTATCTAGCATTGTTTTGTATTATGGTCCGTTGGATTTTAAACTCAATTGTGTTTAAGGTGGCTTGATGTATCTCGTTTGACCAGCAAAATAAAACGTGAATCGATCACCATGTTCAAAACTTAATTTGACTCTAAATATTCTTTCAACCAACCCGGCTCGGCTATATGTCTCTTTCATTTCCTTTACCTTCTTTTTTTTTCTAATTAGGCTTTATTTGGGCCTGGGTATAATGAAATTTACAACTAAACCATACCATTGAGTTATAAAAGAAACAGGGCCCCATAAAAAAAGTTGAATAGCTATAAAAGATTTGATATTAAATTAAAAAATTAAAAGTCATAAAAGAATTGGGGATAAATATAAAAATCGAACAGGAACCAAATCTAAAAAATAGTTGGCACATATAACTTACGTGCGGGCGTTTATTTATTTTTATGTTTTAAAAGTGATTTTAAAAAATATTAATTTTTTTTTATTTTCTTTGCTTTAAATTAATTTTTTTTTGGTGTTTTTAGATTATTTTAATGTGATGATATTAAAAATAATTTTTAAAAATTAAAAATTTTATTTTTAAATAAAAAATATTTTAAAAAATAACTA
Source organism: Populus nigra (assembly GCF_951802175.1). Taxonomy (NCBI): domain Eukaryota; kingdom Viridiplantae; phylum Streptophyta; class Magnoliopsida; order Malpighiales; family Salicaceae; genus Populus; species Populus nigra. Next base: position 5,128,929 of record NC_084861.1, on the reverse strand, counting down.
AAATCACACTACACGCGCGCGCGTCGATCTCCTCAAGCTTCAATGACAGCTTTTCTTGCTGTTGTTGGAATCAGCTCCGTGTCAGTGGTGTAGGCATGACATGGCCTGGCGTCCTCTTTCTTTCTTTCTTTCTTTCTTTTCTTCTCGTTCTTCCTCTCTATTCTCGCACGTGTCAAAAGAAAAAAAATACCATTGCCATCCACAATAGTTCGTGAGAGAGGCTATAGTGTTTCTTCTATAGGATATTTTTTTAAAATTTTAATTCTACTAAAAATATTTTCTTCTTCGTAAGTTTCTGCCTCGGAAGATATCTCAGGAGATCAATAATTTGCCTTTTTGATGGCTAACCTTGCGTAAATATAATAATAAAATTTCAGCATACATACTAGGTATAAATTCAATTTTATAATTAATTTCAAATCAAAGTTCTGGGTTGCTTGTCAATAATAAAAAAATATCTATATTTAAATTAAAATAAAAAATAATACTTGTTTGTTAAAGAGTTTTAAAATAATGAAACTTCTATTGTTGTCAATAATGGATTATTTATTCTTTAAATTTTATTATTCTTACTTTGTGCATCTAAAATGTTTGCAATATATCTTTTTAAATTTTAATAACACCATCTTAGTTTGAATGCACCTTTAGACAAGATCTTTAAATCAAGATAAAATGACTTAATTATCTCTTAACAAAGTAAATCTAAACTCTAGATTTGAAAAAAAAACCAAGTAATATAAAAAAACTTAAAATAAGGTGAGAAAGAGTTTGTAAATTAAAAAAAAACTTATGGAATATATTATTAATATTCATGGGCTAAAAAAAATAATTCATGAATTAGGCTCAAGTTTAAATTTCAATGGCAAACTATAATATCTTGTATTTCAAAATATTATTTTGTAGTAAACTCAAACATAGACTTGAGTCTAATCGGCATGCTTGTATGTGTGGGTTTAAATTGAAAGTTTATTTTACTTAGGACCTTCATATTTAAAAAGTGTCATAAAAATCTAATTTTAAAATAATAAAATTTTATTGTTGATACAGTTTTTTTTAAAGAGTTTTGTTTTTATAAAAATATATCAATCAAGAGTTCTATAAAGTTGATTTTTTTATTAACTCATATTTTATTTAAATTAAATTAATATTTCATGTTAAAAAATTTATATTAAATGTTAAATTCTAACAAAGTTTTAACTCAAGAAATGAATAGAACTTATTTTTAATATAATCTCAAATATATCAATTAACTATGTTTTTCTAAAAGATATTTCCAACCAAATTTTCAATAACTCTAATGTTTTCGGTTACAACATAATATGAGAAGATTAACTCGAATTCACAATAGAAAATGTCCTCCAAAGCACTGTGCAAAACAAGTAAAAAATTAATTTTTTTAATAGTTAGATTTAAAAGGATAGTTACCTTATGGATTATAAATGCAATATTGTAAAAACAAATACACATCTATTTATAATCTTTTCCACTTTGATTGCAGTTTATTGTCAAAGATAGTTTGATTTTATGTTCCAAAAAATCAAACAAAAATAGCAAATTAGTTCGTATTTTCTAAAAGATTATATTTTAACTAATTATACTGCTTAATTCAGTAATTGCAAAGCTTTATTTAATATCTCTAAGATAATTAATATCAAGAAGATTGATGACATATATAGATGATCCATTAATTCAACAAGAAAAATAAATAATTTTTATTTTTCCATAAGATGATGTTGTTAATATTTTTAAAAACGTTTCTAAAAGTACAAAATCAATTTCCTTATAAATTGTAGAAATTGTTGAAGGGAATTATCCAACCTCATGCTTCTGGGCCTCGTACTGAGGTGCAATATTTCAGGCTAGCCGGAGAAAGAAAAGGATTGGGAGGTCCGGCAGGACACGTACGATATTGAAAGCTCTGCACCACCATATATGCTTTATTTATAGGTTTTGCTAACCTCATCGCTGTTAAATATCGAAGTCAATTTCGTATCTGGAGCTCTAGCTGGAATCACCACCAGCTAAGGTTGTCTTATTAGTCCTTGAAAATACAGGGTAGCTTTTTTATCCTTAACCAGCCAATAAAATTGTGACATTGATAAAATATAGGATAGTTGCAATTTCACATCGACACTTCATTTTAGGTTTCGTGCTGTGAAAATTTAAAATATATATATTTAATCGAATTGATTTGTCTTAAGTTAAAAAATAACGTAATTAATAAAATATAGTTTTTTTTAGAATGATATTTTTTAATATTGATATAATTTTGAGTGGATATGAGTTAACGTATCTTGTAAATCAGATCATTAAATTAAAATAACTCTATATAAACAAAAGAAAAACAAATTATAAAAATCAAATTTTAATAAGTCAAATGCTAAAGAACAAGACTGAAAAAAATTAATTAAAAAAAACACATATAAAACAATCCAAGTTAACACGCTGAGTCCATGACTTGGTTTATGAAACCGAGATAATTTTATAGAAAGAAAATAAAAAACATGATCTGATTTAACTCATATTAACTTACCAAATCTATAACTTTGGGTATAAAATTAAGATAATCTTATTAAAAACAAATCAAAATAAATTATAAATTTTAAATTTTAATTGATTTTATTGAACTCAATGTTCAATGATAAAATTTATAAAAAATCATATTAAAAAAATAACATAAAAAATAAACCAAATCAATATAGATTAGCTCATTAAATATTAATTCTAGATTATAAAACAAAGATATCTTTATAAAATACATGCGAGAGTGAGGCTAAGGAGTAGACATGCGATGTCTTGGCTTCCCAATTTAAGAAGCATTCGAAGGAGGAGGATGGTGCATAGAGTAAATCCCAAATAGGGAGATATTTGGTGGATAGATGACGATGAAGTTTATCAAAAAATTGAATCAAGTAATTTATTCATGTCTTCGCTAAACACAGGCTTGGAAAACAATTGGGACGGTGGTCGACTCGACCGATTAATTCAACCCTTTACCCTACCCATTAAAATTCTTGCCCCGCGCTCCAATTCCCTAAAAGTAATTTTTCATACCTTGATGTTTTCACAAAAAAACATTTTGGTTCCTGTGTTAGAAAGTTGGTGCAATCAAATCCCTGCATGTTAAATGTTTTCTTAAAAAAAAGTGTATTAAAAGGGTATAAAGTCGATACGCATACCCGAAGCAATATGTATTTGTTTGGGCCATTATAGGGCTGCAATATAAAAAAGAAAGATGGCTGTGAAATGGGCTTCGATTCACATTATATGCTCCTCTTCATCGAGGACTGATAGGAACTGGTCCAAAAGATAGAGCTCACGAGAGATGAAGTGGTTGAGCCCAGTACTGTTAAGGTACGAGTTGCACATGGAGTCAGGTAGACATTGATGTCTGTGGGCTTGTAGTTCAAAGCTTCTTGGCAACACGGTTCCAAAACAAGAAAGAAAATTTTCTTTCTAGTATTCCAAGTTCTCCATGACAAAATGCCTCAAGTCTTCGAAGATGAGTCTAAGCAGATTGCATGGTCCAGAGCAAAAGATCACTATGTATTAATTTTCTCATCTTTTGATTTTCTGCAGCTCCTCTCCAACGACAGGTTAATTAGAGTTGATCACAGAGTATTGGCAAAGCAAGCAGGTCCAAGAATTTCAGTACCGTGTTTCTTTAGGCCACAGACACTGGGAGAGAATGCCTCGAGAATTTATGGAACAGTCAAGGAATTGTTATCAGAAGAAAATCCTCCGATTTACAGAGACGTAGATGTAAATGACCATATGAAAATCTACTTCTCAAAAGTGCTAGACGGGACATCTCCCCCTCTACAATTCAGATTGTAAAGTCGGATCTTAATATTCAGGTGCGGCCATGATGTGAAATCACACAGATTTCTTTATAACTGGACTTAATGTTATCACATCACATCATATCTCGTCTCTTCTCTTCTTTCATGTAACACGGTTTTTCCGGTGCTTATAGTTTCACAAAAGAAAGAAAATGGTGGATTGATGTCCCTCCCACACAGGGAGCATTAACAGTGAACGTTGGAAATCTTCTACAGGCAAGTCGATTAAACTAATTTAACTTAGCTTCATTCACAATATCATCATCACAATTACTACTACAATTATATAGTGGTGTCATGACCTCAAACAAAGAGGTATAAGCATATGCTAGTGATCGGAGTATCGAACATTTATCTGCAGAACTCATAGCCCCAAATGGAATATACTACATACATTCCGTGTTATAAATTTCATGTCTTAGTTTTGTACAGCTCATCTCCAATGACAAGCTAATTAGTGTTGAAAATAGAGTTTTGGTGAAGAAAGGTGGTCCAAGAATTTCAGCCGCATGTTTCTTTCGACCAAAAATTCATCCAGAGGATACCTCAGTAGTTTATGGACCAAGAGATAAATGTGGAGAAGTATTTGAGGATATGCTTATCCAAATGGCTCTACGGGGCATCTCCTCTACTACAATTGTGTTGTGTGTGGTCCCGTACCATGTGATAATGGGACCACTACATTAATTAAGAAGAGAGGCAGCTGACTCTTTTTAAATTAAATGGTTCGGCTATTATAGACGCAGTAGTGAAAAACAGAAGAGAGGAGAAGAAAACCGAGAGAAAAAAAAAGGAAGAAGAGACAGCAGAGCAGTCTGTCTTTTTTTTTTTTTTATTTCCAGCTCGTTCATTGTTTAATCGGGCTAAAATCTAGACACGTTACTTTTCACTCTAAACAGTTGGATCGAAGATTGGTGGTGTGAAAGCTGATTATTTTGACAGAAAACAGGGCTGTCAGTATTGTGAGTTTTTCTCAAATAATTCTCTTTTAATCTTGTTGTATTCCGAGAATAAGTTGTTCTTGATGATATATATGTTGTAGCCCTTAGTTAAATCTGAGAAAGAACAATTGTGAACCCATTATTTATTGATAGTAGAAGTTTTTAGGTGGATTATAGTCTCGTGATTTTTTCTGTATTTAGTTTTTTATGTAAAAATTTGGTGTTGATTTGTGTGATTGTTGCATTATATTTGTTTATTGTTTGATTCTATTTTAATTACATAAAGAGAAAAAAATTTAGAAATTGTGAATTGTATTCTGTTAAATTGATATCTGATTGTTTCTAGTTTTCCAAAAAGTTGAAGTTGTAAAGTTGGCTTTTACGATTTTAGAGTCAGTTTCCTGGAATTTTTATGCATTGGCTCTCTTGAATAACATTTAATTCTGTCTCTAGAGACGCGCTAGATGGCTGTAAATTCCCATTTCTAAGTAAGATTACAATAAGTAATAATAAATTATAATTTAAAAATCATTGATCTGGATAAAAATAAAATAATAAAATTCTAAACTAATCAAATTAAAAACTAAGATATTTCATATAATTTTTTTTTCTATCCCTTGTTAAAACAAGAAAAGAAAATTAAGGGAGAAAAAATCAATCTAGAAAAACTTCATTGATATTTTTGTGATATATGACGGAGGAATAACATATAAACATTGCATAATGTACAGCAAATCAATCAACCCAGAAAATAATAAGAAATTAAAAAAAAAGTGACCAATTAATAAATAAAACCCATTTGGAAATTCATTTGTCATCTCAGTGTATCATGCACATGAAAAGCTCAAACTTCAAAGCATACATAAATATTATATAGTGGCGGGGACCTTACAGCACCCCTAACACTAAGCGTGCAAAGTCAAAAAAAAAAAAAAAAAAAGGTTGCTGATACAGAAAGTTACTCGCTCGTGTCTGGAAAATTCTGCAAACATAAAAAAAATAAAATCCCAACGATTAGCAAATTAACTTTTTTTTTTAATATATTTTTGGTTTATCTTTATTTTATTGTTTTTTTTTAATCTTTAATCCTTTCTTTAAAAGTTAGAAATAATTGAAAATTGACTTGAACATAGATCTCTTCTTCAGATCTAGTGTGTAATAAATCTATACCATAAGATTTTTAAGTTTCATTTGAATACAAGGTTGAAATTCCGTCTCAATGCTTAGTCAAATACTTTCTAAGGGATGATTTATTGTTGTATTTTAAAAGTATTTTTTTTAAAATAATTTATATATTTTTGATGTTTTTAGATTATTTTAATATATTTATATCAAAAATAATTTTTTAAAATAAAAAAATATTATTTTAAGTCTTATTAAAAAAAAAATAACATTTGTTATTGTTGAGCAGATCTAAAGAGAATAAATCAATATAAAATCCGGAGTTGCCTAAAACATGGACGAAGATAGAGGAAAATCTAGGCATGATTTGAGGATTGAATCACTGAAAAGATATGAAAGTGAACATTTGAAATGTATTTTGACTCTTTTTAAAACACTTAGGCGCCTTCATGGTGCCGCAGAGCTTTGAATAGTCATTCCATTAATGTCTCAGGGGCTCCAAACGGGCTCCCTGATCTAAAATTAAGACTGTTGGAAACTATACTGCTTGTTTATTCTTCAACACTGACTCTCAGGTTACGAGGGATACTTTTGCCCATGTGCTGCTCGACAGTCTTGAAGTCCACATCAGCTATAGTGTGAAACTCACTAGAAAAATGGGCTTGTTCGGTGTTCCTTGTCCCATTCCGCAGTCTCCTGTCCTACAATTAGCGAAGAGTTCGATGCCATCCCAGTCAACATGTAACTGTTGGGCTTTTCCAGATTAGGACAAAAGATAAGTTGTTTTATGGGGTATAAATGGAGACAAATTACACTTATAATAAGGTGCAAATCAAGCTGTAAAAGAATGGATGATTTTATGGAAGAGAATGAATGATTTCAGGGGAAGTTCTCTATTGTGAGTAAAATCAGCAGTAGGCAAATTCCCAAACCAGTTAAATTGTGTCTCTTCAATTCTGAGCATTGATCCCAGGTCTTCCTAGCATTATGCATGTTCTTTTTCAGCTACAACTCTGACGTGCAATCGCATTACACACTAAGGAAACCAAGAAGGAGCAATTGACTAGTAAGCGGTCAAGTGACGTATAGAGTTTCCATTCGCAGGTTAAGGCAAGAAAATGCTGAGCACCTGTTCAGGCAAAACTGAATCTGAGTTGAAATCTGATTACGACCGGAGAAGTGAGCTAAAGGCTTTCGATGATTCCAAAGCTGGCGTAAAGGGCCTTGTGGATTCTGGAGTTGCAAACATTCCCCAGATTTTTATCCATGAATCTAGTACAGATGACAAGTTAATTTCAGGCCACCATAATTTTACCGTACCAGTAATAGACTTCGATGGCATACATGAAGATGCAAGTCTTCGTGGGAAGATTGTTGAGGAACTTAGAGAAGCTTGCAAGAAATGGGGTTTCTTTCAGGTTATCAATCATGGGATTTCATCAAGTGTTCTTGATGATATGATAAATGGCGTGCGTAGATTTCATGAACAAGACACAGAGGTGAAGAAAGAATTCTATACACGCGATGAAATGAGAAAGGTAGCATATAATACCAACTTTGATTTCTATCAAGCACCAGCAGCTAATTGGAGGGATTCTTTGTATTGCCTTGTAGCCCCTCATCCACCCCGTCCTGAGGAATTGCCTGCAGTTTGTAGGTATGGTGTTACTCTTAAATTTTACTCTTGTGGAGATTAACCAAACTTTATGTATGCTGAAGATAATTGATTATGTAGGCAAATTAATTACAAGAAAACATTGGCCTGAACAGCATCTGGGATAGAGATAATTTTTCACGCATGATATTGATCTGATCATTAGATTTCATCCTTAGGATAATTCCCTTTCAATAAATTACATTTTATACCTCGTTGGTACTCTTTAAGCTTCAGGGTTTAATTGAAATCATGAAGTACGTGTTGCACTATGAATTACACATGCTTAATTGATCAACTTTTCATCAGGGATATTATGATTGATTACACGAACAAAGTGATGTCATTAGGGCTAATTATATTCGAATTGTTGTCGGAAGCTCTGGGGCTAAAACCCAGCCACTTGAAAGATATGGGCTGTGCAGAGGGACTGTATTTTATAGGTCATTACTACCCGGCATGCCCGCAACCAGACTTGACTCTGGGCCTTAGCAAGCATACAGATAGTGCCTTCCTCACGGTTGTTCTGCAAGACCACTTGGGTGGCCTTCAAGTCCTCCATGAAGATCAATGGATTGATGTTACCCCTATTCCTGGAGCTCTAATAGTAAACCTGGGAGATATGACACAGGCAAGACTTCTTTAAAACCATTTATTACAAGTTTATAATTAATCAATTAAGGACTATATGATTAGTTTTATCTGTCTTAATTTGTGCAGCTAATTACCAACGGCAAGTTCAAAAGTGTGTATCATAGGGTGGTGGCAAAAAACACTGGTCCAAGAATATCAAGTGCCTGCTTTTTCAGAACGCATTTGCAGCAAGAGAGTTCTTCTAGAGTGTACGGACCAATTAAGGAGCTGCTGTCGGAAGAAAACCCACCAATATATCGGCAAACGACTATTAAAGATTACGTCTCATACACTTACTCAAAAGGGCTCGACGGGAACCCTCGACTGGAACATTTCAAGCTGTAAATTTGGTAATGGATCTTTCAAGTCACCGTAGCTAGGGTGTTGCTTGAGAAATTGGGGACAGTTTGTTTCTTTTCTTGGTGCTTTGATCGTAGATTAGGCCTGCACGTGATAGATTAGGCCTGCACGTGAAAAACAGTTACTCGGTAGTCCGTCCTCTCAAAATCAGAACGTCTGATGGACTCATTTTTGAGCGTTTATGCAATAAAACTTCTCCATGTATTAAATATTGAACTCATCAAGTAAGAGTTTTCATTTGCGCTACGTACCAAGAGAAATTTATTTGTTTTTCACACGAAAAGAATATGATCTTGCAGGTGGTCATGTTCCGTAGTTTCCATTACCATTTGTCCATTAGTGTAGTGTTCTTACCAGCTGTGGCGGGCAACACAGCACGAAAGACACCAAGATGCTGTTTAGTATTGTGGTTTCGAGTGAACTATATATTTTTATATTTAGTAAAGGAAATAAACTTGATTTTGCTTGGTAGGGTCCACTGATTTTTGCTGCCCAACCGCAAAATTGGAGAAGCAGCAAAATGCTGCTTCTAACAGGGGAGCCATGCTCCATTGTCGCAATGTTCAAGTTTTTTTTTCCCGAACAACACCAGTGCAGTTAATCATAAACAATATATTTTTTTTAAAAAAATTAGTTTAAGGTAAATTAAATTTACTCGTACTGTAATGAAATTGTAAATTTTTTTTAAAAAATTGTGTTGTACTCGAAAAATTAGTATTTAATATTATTTAATAACACTACATAAATTAAAAAGATATCGCATGATGACGTAGCATTTATGGAATTTGATCCCAATTTCAATAATAAAGATATCACAATCTTTATTATTTAATAACACTACATAAATTAAAAAATTCAGTTTTTGTTGGTGCGCGCTTAAGAAACCATGAAAAATATAGTCCTTGTTGGATAGATTTCGTATGTAATGACATTGCTCATAGTTTAATGGAATAATAAAAAATATTCAATATCAGTATTATTTATTTCATGATGTAATAACAGTAGTTAAATCTACAATATTTAAGTTAAAAATCATTAATATATATATATATATAATTATTTTATAACCTCAATTTGAAAAACATTTTTTTAACCAAACACATTAAAACTATTTTTTCTTCAATCTTAATTTTAACCACAGTTTTAACCAAATACCTATTTTTTCAAATCAACCTCAACTAAAAGTACTTTTTATAAAATAATTTTTTTCAAACCACAACCACAACAGCTGCCGCAATTAAAAAAAGACTCCAAATCTATAACCATCACAATAACTTTTAAGGGAGAGGCTATCGGCACGACCAATTTGTCAATTGGCACACACTCATTTTTCTAGCACAAAACTAGCCTCTCTTTTTTTTCCCAGAAAAAAAACTCCCAAAACACAAAAACCACCACTTTTGGCCATTCATATAAGATGTTTGGATAGAGATGTTAATTAGTACTGGAGAAATTTTTTAAATTAAAAAAACAGGCTTTGAATCCTTGCATTGATTTACATCAAGAAAGGAGTTGTTTGAAAGAGTGTATAGGTTCTTTAGTATACGGGTTTATAAATTATCACCAAAACCGATAATGATGGGAACGGAGGCTAGCTGGAAATGGTGGACGCTTTCCTGGTTTAACGTCGAAGGAAGTGGAGTTACAACGAGATAGTAAGGTGGCCTCCGGGGTAGATTGACGGCCTGACATTGTTCAATCTGATGAAAGATATTAGAATAAAAAGTAAAACAAATTAAAACTAAGTAAAGCAAATTAATTTGATTGAGGTGCTGTCACAAGGAGCATGGAAATATTAACCTCCCCTGAACCATTGGATGATATATATGATCATCGACATCTTTGATATATATATATATATATATATATATATATATATTTTTTTTTTTTTCTTATAATTTAATACCTGAATTATTGGACATTTGGCCCCCACACCTCCATTAGGGTTTGGTTATTATTGATGATTATATATACCAAATGAAAGATTTTCCTATTACTTGTTCATCTTTACAAATTTTGGATCCGATTATTACTTAAGTAGATCTGGATGTTTAAAGAATTAAAAATATTGAATTTTAAAAATAAAACTCAAAAGTATATATGTTGCCTTCACACACACATACACGCTCGTGTGTAATCCAATTCAGTTCGAGGACATTTTAATCGTGTTAAGGTGGAATTGACAGGTTGATGTCTCAAAACTGACTGTTGCATGTGGTGACAGCTGTGAATAGATGCTTCTTGATAATGCGGCGCGCATTGGCTGGCACGTGTCCTTATATCTGTGTTGAGCCATAAATTAAACTTTTTTTTTGCGCCCCCCTGTGAATATTGGAGGAACAATAAGTGTCACGAATGATCATGCACCCGACGCTATTTGTTTTTAGTTTTACTTTTGCGATAAGATTCTCAAGTTTTCAGGCAAATATTAATTTTGAGTGTGTTTAACGGTGGTTGTAGTTGTTTTTTAAATAATTTTTTATACTAAAATATATATTAATGATATTTTTTTATTTTTTAAAAATTATTTTTGACATTAATACATCAAAATGATACAAAACATATAAAACATATTAAATTTTTTTTTAAAAATAAAATTATTTGAAAATGCGGTTTGCACCGCGTTCCAAAGGGTTTCTTAATCTTAAATCTTAGGAGAGAAATTCCTGGTGATATATTAGTATGATTTAATTTCGCAAGAAAACTAATTTCTTAACACTCAAATTATTAAAAAAAATTGTGACAAATGATCAGATATGATATTATTATCTAGATTGTATTTTAAAAATATTATTTATTTATGAATATATTAGAATATTTTTTTTATATCAATACATTAAAAAATTAAAAAATACTAAAAAAATGAATTTAATATTTTTTTAAAATAAATATATTTTTAAAACATATAAAATACAGGCAGCTAGCAACGACTGAATAATCGCGACTTGTGCTTTGGGAAGTGGGCATAATTAACACTTTGTAGAATTGATTAAGCAATATCTTAAGGAGGAAAATGAAAAAGCGACGTCAAGACTTGTGCTTTGGGAAATGGGCATAATTAAAAAATGTAGAATTGATTTAAGCAATATTGCTAGGAGGAAAATGAAAAGGCAGCGCCAAGGCTTGTGCTCTGGGAAATGGGCATAATAAAAAATTGCACAAGTGATTCTGACACTTGCAAATATTTTCGTCGTTATTAACTTATTATCCTAGAAGACTTTTATTATTATTATTATTAATGTTGGTATTGAAATAATTTATAGATATTTTAATTAATTTCACGGGTTCTATAATTAATGGTCATGTAAGTTTTTAATAATCTAAGATTCGTTTGAATTGATCTCTAGCAATTAATCAGGGTAAGATTGCCCTCTGTTATGTTTCCTTTTTTGAGTCTGCATATTTGTATATGAGAAACTGAGTGCATTTCCTTTCCTTTCCTTTTACTTCATGGAAAGCAATAACAAGAGCCAGCTTGCTGATGCCATGGAGAAAGGGATAAATTTACGGGAACACATGAAAATTATATAGTTCAATTAACTGTACTGGAGAAGTGCTAGTAGATTGGCACTGATGCTGGTGGGCAGTGGACGGTGGCAGCATCATTAGATCAGATCTGTAAAGCCACTTTAATTAGTTGGCATAATTGATGGGATTTGAGTGGGAGATGAGTTGTAATTGGTGGAGTGTGAGTGGAGGATGAGTTGGTATAATTGGTGGAGTATGAGTGGAGGATGAGTTGTTAGGCATATATTCCTTCTAAATTTATGACCATTATACCCTCACTCTTGCCTATAAATAGGCAATGCATTCAAGCCTATATGCACACCAAGATAGAGAAGAGAAGAGTAGAGTGAAGAGAGAGTAATCCCACAAAATTGTGAGGTATTTGTAAGAGAGTAAGTGAGGTGTTTTCTCCTAATAATAGAGAGATTCTTAGTTGTTCTCCTATTATTTGAGAGAGGTTGTAATTCCCACATTACTTAGTAAAATCCTTCTATACTTGCCTGTGGACGTAGCCCAATTGGGTGAACCACGTAAATTCTTGTGTGTCTCATTTCTCATTTTATCTTATTCCTTGCCTTTTGTCTTGTCGGGTTTGCATGCCAGTATCCTAACAGTGGTATCAGAGCCTTCTTGGTTGGTGTTGTTAATACACAAAAGTTATTCGTGTATACAGTTACTATTCACGTCTACGACACTATTCACCTATACGACACTATTCACCCATACGGTACTGTTCACATAAGTTACTGTTGGCGTATATAGAAAGTCAGTGCGATGATTAAATACAGTCTAGGAAGTTCTGTCTAAGGAGATTGGGTTTTAAGCGGGACCGTTTGTGACCCCTCCAATCTTTCCTGGGAACTTACTTAGTGAAGTATTATTCACACGATACTATTTCTGTATACGTTACAGTTCTGTGAAACGGTGATAGCTGAATAGATCACGGTGAATAAAATGGCAGCAAAGTACGAGATTGAAAGGTTTAATGGGAGCAATTTCTCACTCTGGAAAATGAGAATCAAGGCAATCTTAAGGAAAGACAATTGCTTGGCAGCAATTGGGGATCGACCCGCGGAGATCACTGATAATGCAAAATGGAATGAGATGGATGGCAATGCTATTGCTAACATACATTTAGCATTAGCCGATGAAGTATTATCAAGTGTGGCGGAGAAGAAAACAGCTAAGGAGATATGGGAGACTCTAACAAAGCTATATGAGTCCAAGTCTTTGCACAATAAGATTTTCTTAAAGCGGAGACTTTATACCCTTCGAATGGCAGAAACCACGACGGTGACTGACCACATCAACACAATAAGGACTCTATTTTCACAACTCACTACGTTGGGTCAACAAATAGAGGAAAGTGAACGTGCAGAGCTTCTACTTCAAAGTCTTCCAGATTCGTATGATCAGCTCATTATCAACTTGACCAATAATATCCTCACAGACTATTTAGTCTTTGATGATGTTGCAGCCGCCATCTTGGAAGAAGAAAATAGGCGCAAAAATAAAGGAGACAGAAATAGTTCAAACCAAGCAGAGGCATTGTTGGTGTCAAGAGGGAGATCAACGGAGCGTGGCTCTAGTGGGAGTCAAAGGCAAGGGAGGTCCAAATCAAGAAGTAAGAAGACTGTGAAATGCTACAACTGTGGCAGAAAAGGGCACTTCAAAAAGGATTGTTGGTTTAAAAGGGGTATAGAGAATACTGCAGAGTCATCAAAACCTCAAGGATGTGTCGCAAGCACCTCAGAAGATGGAGAGGTTTTATATAGTGAAGCAGCGACAGTTTCTACAGATAGAGAAGAGCTCACTGAGGTCTGGCTAATGGATTCAGGAGCAACATGGCATATGACTCCTAATCGAGATTGGTTCCATACATATGAACCCATCTCTGGAGGCAAAGTGTTCATGGGTGATAATCATGCTTTGAAGATTGCTGGCATTGGCACCATCAAATTGAAGATGTATGATGGCTTAATTCGTACTATTTCAGGAGTGCGGCATGTGAAAGACTTGAAGAAGAATCTTTTGTCTGTAGGACAATTTGATAGTCTTGGTTGTAAGATCCGAACAGACAATGGAATAATGAAAATTGTCAAAGGAGCGCTGGTGGTTTTAAAGGCGAGAAAGACAGTTGCAAACATGTTTGTATTAATGGGAGAAACACATCATGGGGCAGAAGCGTCAATCGCATCAGCCAGTCCTGCAGAAGAGAAGACGATGATGTGGCATCAAAAACTAGGCCACATGTCAGAGAAAGGTTTAAAGGTTCTCTCTGATCAGAAGTTACTCCCTGGGCTTACAAAGGTTACTTTACCTTTTTGTGAGCACTGTGTTACAAGTAAACAACACAGGTTGAAGTTTGGCACATCAACAACTAAGAGCAAATGCATCTTAGACCTGATTCACTCTGATGTTTGGCAAGCACCGGTTGTATCCTTGGGAGGAGCAAGATACTTTGTATCATTCATAGATGACTTCTCCAGGAGATGTTGGGTGTATCCAATTAGAAGGAAGGCAGATGTGTTCGTAGTCTTTAAAACTTTCAAAGCGCGGGTGGAACTTGAATCTGAAAAGAAGATCAAGTGTTTGAGGACTGACAATGGAGGAGAATATACCAGTGATGAATTTGATAACTTCTGTCAACATGAAGGTATCAAAAGGCAGTTCACAACGGCATACACTCCACAACAAAATGGAGTGGCAGAGCGGATGAACAGAACTCTATTAGAAAGAACAAGAGCAATGTTGAAGGCTGCAGGTTTAGAAAAGTCATTTTGGGCAGAAGCAGTCAATACCGTCTGTTATGTGATAAATCGATCTCCATCAACTGCAATTGAGCTGAAGACACCGATGGAGATGTGGACTGGGAAGCCAGCTGATTATTCTCGATTGCATATATTTGGAAGTCCTGTGTACGTGATGTACAATACACAAGAAGTTAGCAAACTGGATTCAAAATCCAGAAAATGTGTATTCTTGGGATATGCTGATGGAGTGAAGGGGTATCGCTTGTGGGATCCCACTGCCCACAAGGTAGTCATCAGCAGAGATGTCATATTTGCAGAAGGTAAAATGCAAATGGAAGAACATAATAGCATTCTAAAGGAGACTACAGCAGTCCATGTGGAAAATACTCAGAATCATGCTTCTTCTGAAGTTGTACCAGAGCATGAAGAGCAAGAACAAATAGAGACTGAAACTCCTGAAGTTCGGCGGTCGACTCGTGAAAGAAGACCACCGGTTTGGCACTCAGAATATGTTACTGAGAGTAACATTGCATACTGTCTTCTAACAGAGGATGGAGAGCCTTCAACTTTCCATGAGGCTATCAAAAGCACAGATGTATCTATGTGGATGACAGCAATGCAAGAGGAGATTGAAGCTCTACACAAGAATAACACTTGGGATCTTGTTCCGCTTCCACAAGGAAGAAAGGCCATTGGCAACAAATGGGTTTACAAGATAAAACGTGATGGCAATGATCAAGTGGAGCGGTATCGTGCAAGATTGGTAGTGAAAGGATATGCTCAGAAAGAAGGAATAGACTTCAATGAGATATTTTCTCCGGTGGTACGACTTACTACAATCAGAGTAGTCTTGGCAATGTGTGCTATATTTGATCTTCACTTAGAGCAGTTAGATGTGAAAACTGCATTTCTTCATGGAGAACTTGAAGAAGAAATTTATATGCTCCAACCAGAGGGTTTTGCTGAAACAGGCAAGGAGAACTTGGTTTGCAGGTTGAACAAATCTCTATACGGTCTCAAACAGGCGCCGAGGTGTTGGTACAAGAGATTTGATTCCTTCATAATTAGCCTTGGGTACAACAGACTCAGTTCAGACCATTGTACGTATTACAAGAGGTTTGAAGAAGATTTCATCATTTTGTTGTTGTACGTGGATGACATGTTGGTGATAGGCCCCAACAAAGATCGAGTCCAAGAATTGAAGGCACAGTTGGCTAGGGAGTTTGATATGAAGGACTTGGGACCAGCAAACAAGATTCTAGGGATGCAAATTCACCGAGACAGAAGTAAGAGGAAGATTTGGCTTTCTCAGAAGAATTATTTGAAGAAGATCTTGCGACGCTTCAACATGCAAGATTGTAAGCCAATTTCTACCCCACTTCCTGTTAACTTCAAATTATCCTCAAGTATGTCTCCTAGCAATGAAGCAGAGAGGATGGAGATGTCTCGAGTACCGTATGCATCAGCAGTGGGAAGTTTAATGTTTGCCATGATATGTACAAGACCAGACATTGCACAAGCAGTGGGAGCAGCTAGTCGATACATGGCAAATCCTGGTAGAGAGCATTGGAATACTATTAAGAGGATCTTGAGATACATCAAGGGTACCTCAGATGTTGCATTATGTTATGGAGGATCAGAATTTACTGTCAGAGGTTATGTTGACTCAGATTTTGCCGGTGACCTTGAGAAAAGAAAATCCACTACAGGTTATGTGTTCATAATTGCAGGAGGAGCTGTGAGCTGGGTCTCTAAACTTCAGACTGTTGTAGCATTGTCCACAACAGAAGCTGAGTACATGGCAGCTACACAAGCTTGCAAAGAAGCAATATGGATGAAGAAACTTATGGAGGAGCTCGGGCACAAACAAGAGAAGATTCTTTTGTATTGTGATAGTCAAAGTGCCTTGCATATTGCAAGGAATCCAGCATTTCATTCAAGAACAAAACATATAGATGTTCAATATCACTTTGTTCGCGAAGTGGTGGAAGATGGAAGTGTGGATTTTCAGAAGGTTCATACAAAGGAAAACCCAGCAGATGCTTTGACTAAACCGGTCAACACTGATAAGTATATATGGTGTAGATCCTCTTATGGCCTAGCAGAAACGTAAGCAGCATGAAGATGGCAAGTATAGAAAGGATAGAAGAAGAATCACAGATAATCAAGTGTGAAGACTTGATTAAATCATCAAAGTCTTCAAGTGGGAGAATGTAAAGCCACTTTAATTAGTTGGCATAATTGATGGGATTTGAGTGGGAGATGAGTTGTAATTGGTGGAGTGTGAGTGGAGGATGAGTTGGTATAATTGGTGGAGTATGAGTGGAGGATGAGTTGTTAGGCATATATTCCTTCTAAATTTATGACCATTATACCCTCACTCTTGCCTATAAATAGGCAATGCATTCAAGCCTATATGCACACCAAGATAGAGAAGAGAAGAGTAGAGTGAAGAGAGAGTAATCCCACAAAATTGTGAGGTATTTGTAAGAGAGTAAGTGAGGTGTTTTCTCCTAATAATAGAGAGATTCTTAGTTGTTCTCCTATTATTTGAGAGAGGTTGTAATTCCCACATTACTTAGTAAAATCCTTCTATACTTGCCTGTGGACGTAGCCCAATTGGGTGAACCACGTAAATTCTTGTGTGTCTCATTTCTCATTTTATCTTATTCCTTGCCTTTTGTCTTGTCGGGTTTGCATGCCAGTATCCTAACAAGATCGCTCTCCATGCTGTTATAATAGTAGGGGCGACGGCCATGAGTTGAGCTCTAGAAATTGCGCTGGTATGGTGTTGAAGCTTCCATTAAAATTTGGCTGTCCATTCCTTTGAGTTTTTTTAACTTGTGATTTACTTTGCTGTCTCATTAATTCTATATGGTGTGGGAACATATGTAGTTCGTGGATGATAGCTTAACATTATTGACATTATTATATGCTGTTGCGAGGTAGAGGAAGGCCTGATGCTTTGGGTTCAAAATAATGCTAGCACGGCTCGGTGCATTAATTATACGATGTAAATTCTTGCAGAATTCGTACTGCATGGTTATTATAATTGCTCTGTTGGATCATTTGATGGAAGATTTATCCAGTTATTTTTATGTAAGATTTATCGGTTTACATGGTTCGGGTTTGGGCATAAATGCCCAACGAATACCTAACTAATACTAAATAGATACTTGAAACTCATTCGAGTAGGGTTGGTTTTATACCTAATAGGGTTCGGATTATATTGAAAAGAGAAATAATTAAAACAAAAGAAAAAAAAATTAAAAGAATGAGTAAAAAATAAAAAAAATAAAACAACATAAACTTAGTTTGAAAGGTAAGATTAAAAACTAATAAAACTTTTATAAAAGAGTTAAGAGAAAAAAATCCAAAGAATAAGGAAAAAATAAAAAAAATACATGAAAAATTAAATAAAAAAAGGCAAAGGATGAAAAAAATAAATTAAAAGAAAAAATGACACTTTTTTTTTTGTTTTGAGGGTTAAATTAAAGAGAAAAATAACTCCAATAAAACTACAATGTAATTAATATATGGAATTACAATTCTAAATCTAGAAACAATCATGTAAGGACTTGATTGAATAAAATTTTAAAATTAATCTAAAATAATATATATTATATTATTTAAGAGATAAATTAATATTTTACTATTTATAAAGTTTTTATGTTTATAGAAAGCTATGTGAAGATATATTTTGTGTTTTGGCAGTAGCAATATTTTTGCTTTGAGCTCTTGTGGGGGCGCATGAATGGAGAAACCAGAAAGTAATTTTGTTAGTTGAGGATGCAATACTTTTTTCTAGAGATGGACTTTTCCTGATGTTGTGTGCACTTGAAGTGGGAAATTATCAATTGTTTGACTTTCTCAAGTTATTTTAAAATGCAAATAGTACCTAAAAAGGGGTCGGCAGTGCAAATAGGTTTTGAAGGAAAGATGGTTCATGTTCCTCAAAGAAAGATTGCAATATGCTGTTAAAGAGGCTCGTATCAAAGGCTCTGAAAGCTATATTACTGGAATTGTTTAAAATGTCATTAAAACCAAATGGAAGCTTATTTATTCCCGGGAAGAGCAAATGAGAGCTTTCTTGTGACTTCATAGGCTACTTGCAAGGTGTCTTCTGTCAAATGTGACAAATTCTTTCAGATGTGTCTTTTGTGCAGGACTTCTTTTACCTGTCAGAAGACGATTAATGGAGGAATTTTGGAAAGCAATTTAGACTGTTTTCTTCGTAGAAATGGCATATTTCAGGGGTCAGGGAAATCTTCTTCAGGTCTGTCATAGGGAATTGGAACTTTCTATCATGTCAGGTAATTCAAATTCTTTGATTCAAGAGTTTTATGTTTAGTGTTGGAAGACCCATACTTGTCTGACACTATCATCCAACATGCCCTGAAGCTACCTATATCAGGAGTGTGCAGGTATTCTGGCATCCTGAACCCACTTTCGCTGCAAAGCCAGATCTTTATTCTGTAGCCTCCAGGAAGTTTAATTAGTTTTGATACAACCCAGTTCCGGAGGACATAGCTGAAAAGATTGGGAACCCTCTCCAATTTTGCATCAACTAGCCAAGTCACTTCTCATTCTGTACAACAATATGTTCGATCTTCATATTCTTATGACAGAATATATCAAATGAAAAACTTAAAAAAACTGATTTTTACTTGCCATGTGCCAAAGAGAGAGAACTAGAATATCTGCAGTGTGGTTTTCTCACGCTTTACCTTCATAGTTTGTATCAATTAAAGCCTTGTGGGTAAATTAAGGAATTCACATCAATGAGTAACTCTACTTGGTGCTAAGAAGATGTGTATTCAGTTAATAAACTTCCAAGTTTTACTAAAGGCCATTTCTTGATTAGTATCACCTATGTGGTAGCATATTCTGAGGGACAACATTTTTATGGTATCGCAAACAATAAATGAATGATGGTGGATATATAGTAGTTCTGTTGAACTTTTGAAGTTGCAATTGCTATGCCAGTGAGTTTCCAGAGTTGTGAATTTTTGTTAAATTCTGTCTCCTCCTCTAACTACACGATGCTACTTTCTGCTTGCTTATCTGCTTGAGGAATGTGGACAGGTTTCTGTTTCTGTTGCTGTTTCCCCTGCTTGGAGAATTTGACCTGTTAAAGCTCCTTGCTCGAGGAATTCAAGCAAGTTGCCAAATTCTTTGGTAATCTGATTGTTATTGGCTGCTGATTAATTTTATGGAGATGGCTTGAGCATTGCGCTTCTGTCTGTCATAGTACAGCAAAAGATTCCGGTTTCATTACTTTAGTGCCGTGTGGTCTTCCACACGCGTAAGTCTGCTGAATTACATTTCTGTTGGACTTGTGATTATCCTATACTCTGTTTATGACTGATGCTTCTTCTTCCTCTTCCCCTTCCCCTTCCCGTATTATGGTATGAGGAAGTGATGCTAGCTTGTGGCTAATTTCTTTAATAAAATTAAAGCTGATTTATCCAGAATTTAAATAAATAAATTATTTTATTGATTGTGAAGGCTTTTCCACACCCATCTGTGTTTCTTCTTCTAAGCAAGATTGTCAGAGAGTTAATGCGACAAGTGAATTTGCATTTATCATCCATGATCGTAAGTCGTACCTAAATATTATTGAAGAACAATAGAATAGCTACCTAGTAAGTCAAATCACGTACTCTTTCTTTGTCAACAATTGTGGTGTCGATTGGAATAATGCATCCCCGGTTTTGAACATTATGATACTGTGTATTAAAGTCTACTTGCTTTTCATAGGGCAGGCGTTTGGATAATGACATCAAAATTCTTATTAAAGTCCCTTTGCTTTGCATCAATTGCATGTCTTCTTGGATTTTAGCAGGCTTAGTTGGGCTTCCTTTGCATGTAATCTCTCATGTCATAGGTCTGGTCGGGCATGTTTAGCAAAGATTCATGATGGACGATACTGTTTCTCATAATCAGCACGAGCTGATTTCAGATAAGAAACCCAACATTCCTTGGTAATGCTTTGTACCTTTGTCATATGATCTGTTTCTCCTTATGGCAGATCAGATTCATAAAAATCCTTTAAAATAAATTCATATTCGAGGACATCATACTACATTGGTTGAGAAAGAGAAGTGAGTGCATTATGAACAAGGGTGGGGGACTTATAATCCAATGGTCTATGTTTTTAGATTGAAGGCGGTATTCATTTATTCATGTAAGCCCTCGTGTGTAGCTCTCCTCCATACTAGTTTTCCCACAAGAAAATCATTTCCTTTCATGAAAAACCAAGTTTTTTTTTTCTATGTTGCAGATGGGGCAGTGGTAGAGGTTCAACCTTCTCTACGAATTGAACCTGGCAGCATCTCTTGCATATGCAAGAGGCAGCTACCATTACGCGCTAGTTCTTTTGGTACCTTTTGCTCATTTTTGTTAATCCCTGAACAAGAGTCATAATGAAGCTGCAATCACAAATTTCTTTTCTACCAATGTCTTACATAAGATAGCTAGCTCTTCTTATTAACTCAATGTGTTCATGTTCTCTTTAACGTTGTTGATATATCGATGAGATTGAAACTCATCCTTGGTTTAAAAAAACTTCCAAGATTTGATTGAACCCAAGAAAAAACAAAACCCAGTGTTTAGCCTTGAAACATGAAACAATTGTCAAGTATATAGGTAGCACCGCAAAAAAAAAAAAAAAAAGGTGATGGAGAAGGTTGTGATCTTGACTCATATGGCTTTTCACTCGTGCGAAATTCCTCGTCTACGGATATTCAGCCTACCAACTTTTTTTTTTGTTTACACCTTTAAAATATGTTGGAATTAATTTTGAAATCAAAGTTTTTGTAGTTATTTTAAGTGTATGGATAACTACTAAAGATAAATTTCTTGAATTATCTTGAATTAATATAAATATATCTTAGTACTATAAATCTAAATTCAAATCTATTAGGACCGGATAATTATTAAATATATATTTATCTTTTAAATGTCTTGAATTATCCTAAGCTAATATAAATACGTGTTCAGAGTAATATTTATATGAATGAGTTTGCTTGTTATGGAGTCAAGTTATTCAAACCTTTCATAAGACACCTATTTGACAAGTAAAAAACATAATTTATAGCTTCATCCCAAAACTTATTTGACATCTTCTTGATTTTGAACATGTTTCTCGTCATATTGAGAATGTTTTTATTCTTTCTCTTTACCATCTTATTTTGTTGTGAGGATCTAGGCACTGTTGGGAGTCTTTTTATACCATGATCTCCACAAAACTTAATAAACTCATTTGAACAAAATTCACCTTCTATCAATTCTAAGTGATTTCATAGAATAATCACTTACCTTTTCAATTAACACTTTAAACTTTTTAAAATAACTAAATACATTAGATTTTTTTAAGAAGTATGCTTATGTTCTTCCATTATAATCATCAATAAAAAATAGAAAATATAAATTTTTACCAAATAAAAATGGTTGAACATGACCATATATGTCTATGTGTATGTGTTGTAGGGGTAGACTTTTTGGAAAGCTCTTGCGAAATTATTTGCTCATTAAATATCATTCACACAACTGATTTGGATATTCAATAGATGATAGACCTTTCAACATCTTTTTTTTATGTCATTGTCTTTAAGATACCAAAGTTTATATGCATAAGTCACATATGTCAAAACCATGTCTCATCTTTCACATATGCCTTTAAGCATTTAAGCATATCCATCTCTATGTTTAGCAAAAATATTCTCTTCTTTGTCTTGGTTACCCTTACAATCATAGTTCCATGAGTATCAAGTAATGTTAACGTATGATATTTCATCTCAATTTCATGATCCTTCTCCAATAATTGGTTTAAACTCAATATACTACTTTTTATAGTTTGAGATATAATAAACATCACCAATAAATTAATGACTGTCATTTTTCATTTGAATTAGAATCGTACATTTCTTTTTGATGAAAATCTTTGAATGATTTGCAAAGGTGACGTTACCTCTAATTGATTTATCAAACTTCATAAACTTGTCTTTATCTCCATACATGTGATTGCTAGCTCCATTGTCTAGATACTATATGTTTTTTTAGTTTTTATTTGTTTATCATGGACTAGTAATACAATGGCTTGTAGCTCCTTTTCCACCACTAGATTGTCATTCTATTTAACCATTTTAGTTAGATTCTAGTAATCCTTAGCATAATGACCCATTCTTCGAGAATTATAACACTTAATTTTTATTTTGTCAAACCCGGGTCTTGGATTGCTACTATTAGTGGAATTGATCAACCAATTTGATTTATTTAGTTGACTGGTTGACTTTCTGAGATTGTCTCAGTCTTTTCTTTTAAATTTGCCTCTTCCTCTGCCTTATCCACATCCTTTACCTTGTTGGGTATATCTAGAGCCACCTTGCTTCATTTTCGTAGAGAATTTTGAGAAGAGTGTTTGTGCACCTGTGTTTTCTTGAATTTTGTGAACTCTTTTTTTATGAACTTGTAGTTTTCCCATGAGACTTTAAATTATCAAAAAAATCATATTATGTGATTGCTATATTGCGATCACCATATAGTGGAATTTTTTTTGCAATTAGTGTAAGATCTTTTCTACCACGCGTGTTTCTTTCATCTTCTTTCCAAATCTCTTCATTTGATTGTATATGACCAATACTCTAGCAAAGTAATCTAAAATACTCTATAATTTAAGCATACACAATTTTTCAAAGTCACCTCGTAACTTTTTTAGGGATATCTTTCTTACATTATCAGCTTCTTTGTTTAATTGTTGCAAAATTTCTTATGCTTGCTTGATAGTGGTTGCATTAGTCATCATCTCAAAAGTGACATCATCTAGATATTGATAGATGATTGGAAGTACTTGTTGATTTTTTTTTTTTGTGTATTTTTACATGGTTTTTCTTTGAGGTGAAGTCAACGCTGCCCTTTTCATAGACTCTTCAAAATCTGTTTTCAACTATTTTTTATACATCTTAGGAATCCAGCCAAACTTTCATATAAATATATCAAATTTCATAGTTATTCTTCGTAAAAAAAGAACATTTTAGTTGGAAGTTTGTGTTGGGCTTGCCAAACAATTAGAACCGTTTGCTAGGTTTCCTTCACTTGGTCGATACGTTGAACCATTTGCCTGGCATAAGTGGAAAATTGAGGTGGTTGGTATTTTTTCAGTAATTGTCATCTTCAGAATGTCTTGACTGACAGGGACGTAGGAAATGTCTATGAAAATGCAAACCGATCAACTAAAAAGGATGCTTAAGGCACGTAAATCCTCGCAGAAAAAAAAATATAAAAATAAATAAATAAATAAAATAAAGGCACGTAAAAAATATAGGGATTACGATCACTAATTAATCACTCCTCTAAAATCTTCATGACCGTACATCACTACTTAAGACTCTGCAATTGAAAAAAAGAAAAAGAAAAAGAAAAGGCTGCAGGAATAAAGAGGAGAGACTATTTATGGAAGAGGCCCTCCTCTGTCCATTGCTTCTCTTGTAATTCAAGATATGTTATCTTTATCTTCTAATGATTCAAAAAAAAGTTAAACCTTAATGATAGCTTAGGTGATAATTTTTTTTTTTGCAATAATTTAATTTTCAAATAATTTTTGGAGTTTGGAGTTGCGTTTTTTTAAAAAAAAATTTTAATTTTTTTTTTATAAAAATAATATTTTTTTAAAATAAAAAAATATTTTAAAGATAGAATACTAGTTAGAATTCCAAACTCGCGCAAAGTGTAGAATTGAAAACGTTGAATAACATATTGATAAAGGACAACATTGACGGGGATCCTAAAAATGAAGGGTAGTTTTTTGGTAGTTAATTCATAAAGAAAAGCGTACAATCATCCTGCCGGTAGCTGAAGCAAGCAAGCAAATCAAGTTTGACTTGGTGTGGGAATCGAGTAGCGGTTTTTTTAGTAATTAACATTTTATGACCGTGATGATCATCATCATAACATGTCAAGCCTCCAATGCCCGTTCTTCTATACCTGTTCCCATTTAATAATCTCTTTTGTTCCATGTCCTCTGCGATCTTTCCCTCTCTCCTTTTGTTCCCCATCCGTTTCCTGCACCGTATTTTCACCGTCCTTTTTACTCTCCCACCCAATTCTTTACTCCTCAATTTCAGTTTCTGGGTATCAGATATTTTACATTTTCTTTCTTGATCTCCTCTCCTCTGTAAAGTTTTAAAGGTCCTTTCTTTCGTTGGTTTCTTGATGGTTTGAGGAGATGGGTGTTTCCGTTTACCCGTCAAGAGGTTAGAAATTTGTTGAAATTGGTGGGCAAACAAAAAATAATGAGGGATTTTGCTGGGACTCCAGGGACTTTGACTGGGCTTGCTTTGAGGCTTTCGCAGTGTATTTTTGCAGCTGGCTCCATTACTGCCATGACCACCACCACTAGGTTCTTCGATTTCACTGCTTTCTGGTATTATATCATTATTCGCTCTTTCCCAATTCAGATCGTTCTTTCCGTGACTTTATTTTTGAGTTGCGATTTGATATCTTTTCAGTACGTGTAGGTTTTAATTAATTAGGATTGGAATTTACCATTTCGCATTTGAGATTTTTCAAGAAAATAAATGATTGCATTGGAAGAGCTTGATGCATTCCATATGTAGCAAAAATCCAGGATTCTGTGATTTAATTAATTGCCTTTGCATCTATAATTTGGCGTGATTTAAGACAACGCTGTTCTCTTGATGATCTTTTGTTGCTAATTGTCTGCAAGATGTTTGTTCTGATAGTTATGAATTGAATATCAGACTAGCATCGAATTCATTGTTTGTTTGTTATCAATGGCTTCTGCTGGAGAGTAAACCTCCTTTCCTGTTTACCGTTAACAAAACGAATGAATTGGATGCTGTACTGAAGCTCTGGGTGAAAGTCTCAAAACCTAGTTTGAAAATTCCATGCTGGTGATTTATTTCCCTAAAGAAAAGTTAGCTGCATCTATCACTGCCTTTGGAAATTATTGAATTCTTGAAACATGCCTAAGCTACATCATTTTGCATTCTTGAACGTAAGCTTAATGGTTCACACGGTCCTGACAATGATATGATGATGATAAGACTCTGAAGAAAAAGGTAGAGGCTACATTTCATAGTGAAATGCTTCTTTGGACTTGTTGGCTTGGTGTTGCAAGCATCACATCGAACTTATGTAGCAAAAATTGAAAATGGATTGTGAAGAGCTATAATTTTTTATTGAACTGTTTTGGACTTGGAGCAAAAGATTTTGATTCAAACAGTGAGTAGCCATGATTTTCAGAAATTTAAATGAATAATTTTAGTGACAGATCAGTGCTCCGACTTAAAATACATACTCCACAGCGTTGAAATTTAGTCAGAGAATTGATGGTGCTCTTTGTGAAGAGGCCTTCGTTTGTGACTGCATATGTTATAGTTGACTCCTATTGGCCCCTCTCAGTTTACCTTATATAAAACACCTTGAGAGCCCTCGTTCCTTCTCTGCTGTTCCTTTGTTCTTGCAATGCTTTCGAGTTTTACTTGCCTTGTGTTATTTCAATAACATATTTTCTATGGTGCTTAGTTTACTTCTTACTGGTGCTGTCTTTACATAAACTTGTCACCTGCTATTTCTAAGTTCCCACTATGAATTTGTCTCTATGCCCTACCAGTTGTTCAACAATATTTAGGCCAATCTGTGTTATGATTAGCCTTAAGCCATGGATTATTTTTGAACTCTCTGTAATAACAGCATCTTCTGCGAGGAAAATGGTTAAACAACATATATATTATGTATTTTTGGTTTGATAATCTGATCATTCACTTGACGCACAGGGCTTAACTTGTTGGCGATTACCAGTGTTTTCTCCTTGTTCATGCAGCTACCTCATCGCTTCAATGGGTCTGCAAGTCATCTGGAGCTTTGGACTAGCACTATTGGATGCATATGCTTTGGTGAAAAAGAAGGCCCTCCACAACACTGTCTTGCTCAGCCTTTTTGTCGTTGGAGACTGGGTCAGCCTCTATATAACCTTTTTATTGTTCTTGAAAGCTTACATCACTAATTCTAGATCAGTCCCGTCCTCGTATGATTGTCATCTGACAGTGCAAATTTGTGAACTTTTGCATACAGGTGACGGCAATATTGTCTCTTGCGGCCGCTTCAGCTTCGGCAGGCATCACAGTGCTCTACTTCCATGACTTGGGGAATTGTGGTTTTGTGGGGGAGTGCCAAAAATACCAAATGTCAGTTGCCTTGGCATTTTTTAGCTGGATAACTATTGCAGTATCATCTCTAATTATGCTTTGGCTATTGGCTGCAGGTTAGACTGTAGTGTATATACATTTGTTTCCTGCTCATAGAAATTTTGATTTCTTTACCGTGTCAATACAAAAGAAAACAAGAAGAATACCGTAATGATTTTCAAAACTCACTTTGATTTTCTTTACCAAGTGAAATCGCCTGCATGCCCAGCGCAAAAAGAAATTGTGGAGAGATTGACAGTGAGTTTGAGAAACGTCTTCATTGTCAATCAACTCACTGAATTTCCTCATCTGTCCGCCCGCTC
Organism: Populus nigra; assembly: GCF_951802175.1. Taxonomy (NCBI): domain Eukaryota; kingdom Viridiplantae; phylum Streptophyta; class Magnoliopsida; order Malpighiales; family Salicaceae; genus Populus; species Populus nigra. The sequence goes on along the minus strand of NC_084861.1, from coordinate 5,101,585 downwards.
CTCGTCCAAGTTTACTGATGATAAAAGAAAATAAACATGGTGTTTTTTAAAAATTTAATTTTTTATTGAAAACTACTTTTTATATATTTTTAAATTGATTTAATATATTGATATTAAAAATAATTTATATATGAAAAATTATTTTAATGTATGGTGAGACTCAAGAAAATAAACGCGGTGTTTTTATAAAATTTATTTTTTTCATTTAAAATTATTTTTTATATATTTTTAAATTAACTTAATAAACTAATTTAATATATATTTTTACTATAAAGTTAAATTCGACGCACCTCGTTCCAGCAACTAGTTTGCAATGGGCAGCTAGGGTTCTCAGTGTATATACTGTATTGGTGATTTAAGCCTGGAAAACATGTGCAACTGTAAACTAGCACGTGCCATATGTATTACAAGGAGAAAGAATATGGAGTCATCATACTGACAGGAGATCCCGCCTGCAACTATGTAGCATTGAACAACTAGATCTTTAGGTTCTGTTAGGTTGTAGAGTTAAAATTATGTTTTGTTTCAATTATAATTTTGAAAGTGTTATGCACTTTATAGTTTATCTTAAATCTTTTTATTTTTTTATTAATTAAAACCATAATTATAAAAAAAATTATAAACTTTTTTCTTCTTCAAATCACAATAAAAAAAAAGAAAAAGAAAAAGCTAAGCAATGTCAACTAGGCAACTAGCTAGGACAACTGAGGAGGCATATCCAAACAAGAGTCTCCAGGATCTTTGACATTCCTGACTTTGTGCCCTAACCTGGATGCTTGGTGGCGATAGAATTGTATCCTGGATGCTTGATTTATGCAGAGACGTCCGGGGACCTCCTCCTACCTCACCCATCGGCCATTACTGAAACTCGCTATTCCCAAAATCTTCAGGATAGTGACGCAGCGAATTGGTGGCATTAAAAGTTTGTGGTCATGAGGACAGTTGCGGCAGCATAATTGCTGGTCGTATTCTTATTTTTAGTCGTCCTTTCTTCGTTTTTTGAGTTTTTTTTACGAACCCCACTTTCATGTATTCTCTTCCTGCAGGTATCATAATTACAACAATTCGTTTTCTGATCTTCTAGGAATGCCCAACCCCTTTTGCAGGATTGTCTTAATTTGTTTGGGATTTAACCAAAAAAATAAAGATAAAAAGATACGATTAAACATTAAGGGTGTAAACATTAAGCAATAGAGCGTTAAGAGTGTGAGAGAGAGAAGAAGTTGAAGGGTGTAATATTTCTTTTATGATACCAAAATTTTATTTTTTTATAAAAAATATATATTTGGTAAATATTTAAACTTTAAAGATGGTCTGATAAGTATGTAAAAGTCAAGCACCGTGACTATGTCGGTATTACCCATTAACATTTATTTATTTAAATAACCAAACAAGGCCTAAGAAAAAAAAAATTCCAAATTAATTACGTTGACACGTGCTTATTGTGCATGACTAGCAAGAAACAATGCCAGTTGCTTGCCTTCTCCAATATTTTACCATCAAACGGTTTTGATGGCCCTCTTTCTCCGGGATGAGCTGTCGATGGAAGAAGAAAGAAGAAAGGCTCTCCGACTTTTCGGAATTTATGGAACTGTTTTCAGTTACAAGTATACCTCACCAAGAGCAAATCTTAGTGATTAGTCTATCAGGAGTCTTCTTTTTCTTCTTTTTTTTTTTTTTTTTTTTTTTTAGAGATTATGATTTGGGTTGTTTTTTAAAGTATTTTTTATTTAAAAATATATTAAAATAATTATTTTTTAAAAATTATTTTTGATATCAACGTATAAAAAATATCTAAAAATATTTAAAAATATTAATTTAAATAAAAAAAATTTAAATTTTTTTTAAAATATTTTTTTTTTAAAAAAAACAAGAATAAAGATGATGCACATCAATCAGATGTATCTTGAACTATGAGAAACAGTGACGACCACAACATTTCAGCTTTTTGGCACATGATGGCCATCCATAGATGACACACAGTAACCAGCACCACCGCTTTGCTTCTTGTTGCTTTTTGCACCAACTATTTTCCTATATAAATGTACACAGGCTTCTTGTCTAGTTTTCACTCCTCTTTCCAACTCAATCCAAGGTAATAGTAGTCTTGATTCTTTTCAAGGTACGCTATTTTCTAGTTTTTCGCCCTTTTTGCAACTTTTACGATGTCTTTCTGATGTTATTGTTGGGTTTTTTTTGTAGATTTTACATCCAAGATTATAGCTGTTGAACGTCTACAAGGAGCATCATCCTCCTCTACCCTCACACCCTGCAATAGTGTACTGTAAGTACAGTTAATGGCTGGATTCGAACCTTTTTTCCAAGGGAGCCTAAGTATTAAATTGATAGTTGGACAGTATTTTCTTAATTTGTTAGAAAGAAAAGAAAACTCTAATTAAATTGAATTGAAAAAAAAAACCAGAAGATCATGAATTCTATTGATTTTAATATTAAAGAAGCATATAGAAAAAAAAAGGAAAAAAAAAGCTGAAGGAGTCATCACTGATTGTAGAGAGAAAGAGACATGCATGTTTCTTAGAGAGGCGTAGAATATGACCTCCGAGGATGCATTCGGGAGCTACATGGCTAGGGGGGCATCCCGTCCGATATGTAAGAGTGTTTATGAGTCCGGTCCAGATATCATAAAGCCCCAAATCCATCTATGGCCAAGTTTCGAGAAATTAAGCGGTTCGGAAGGTATTTGTGAGAGTAGCAATAATTTTTTTAAAATTATTTTTTCTTTAAAAATATTTTAAAATAATATTTTATTTATTTTAAAAAAATTATTTTGATATTAATATATAAAAATAATCTTAAAACATCAAAAAAAATATTAATTTAAAACAAAAAAAATTATATTTTTTTAAAATACAAAAATAAACTTGACATAAAAATTTCACTTGCAGTAACTAAAGATTTTGTTTTCATGTAACCCACCCAACTGCGAGGGTATTGACTAATATCTATCAAAGGGACGGGGGGGAAATAAAATAAAAGTATTTATGGCTGATGAGACCATCAAGGCATTCAAGAGTGAATATATTTGAGCTATAATTGTTGACATCCTCGGGATTTTAACACAAGAAAATGGTAGTGATGATGTTATTTCAAATCTATTATTTGACTAGCTTGTGAAACACGTACATGTCTAAAGCTTTGTTTTTAAAATAAGCCTCTAGAGATGATACTTAGAACTTCTATACCATCTAGGCCTTGGACTCCTAACTAATGAAAACCCCATAGTCAAATAGGTTTTGAAGGTGAGAGCACATAACCCATGTTTTCACAGACGATGCCGATTATGATGTTAGCTCAAATCCTTTATATGACTGGCCCTTCACGGATTATTGTTCTACGCTTGTACTCATAGCCCTAAGATGGATCTTGTCTTGAAAATGCGTCTCTTAAGAAAAGGAGGCAATTAGGTATCTATCTTAAGAGGTGGTGGTATATTGGATTTATAAACTGCTTAGATCCTCTACTTCTAACTAACATGGAATATAGGTAAATATCAATTAGCAATTGTTGGTATTTATGCACCAGGTAATCGTAAGCAGAATTTTAGTTGATGGCATATAGTAGGCAAGCAAGAAAAAAGGCGTAAGCAAACAAGAATATTACAAATGCTATCAAGAACCAAATTAAAGCTTTCACTTTGTTCTAACATTCCACAACGTCCTTTTTTTCCCATTGCATGCAGAATCATTCTATGGCGCAACCCTTCTAATTTGGTATAATAACATGAATGATTTCCCAAGTAGTATGAATATCTGACTAGTGACCAATTTGCTTAATTTTAAGAGCGAAAGGAATAAGAAATGCTACATCTTTTTATCCTCTTCTCATAAAGATTTTACTTACTAGGGGCAGAGACGATTTTTTTATTGTACCACTCATAGAAAGATAATTAGAACCAATATCATGCGAAGCTTTTTGTGTTTAATTTGTTCGGGTTGTAAAGTTAGTTTGGATGCAAAGTGTCGTCTTGCTATAAGATTAGTTTATTGATTAACAAGTCCAGTTCATATAGAAAATAAAAAGGGAGGTTTGCAAATAATTTTAAGTGTTAATCAACATGAAGTTTACAATATTTGTCTTGCTATATGATTTTGTTTACTGACAAAATAAAGTTCCTGTAAATGTAATTGTATATCCGGATCAATGCAATATGCTATGCATAAAGAAGAAAACGAAAAAGAAAGGGCAAGGGCAAGGAAAAGCATAAATTCTGTAAAGGACTTAAAAAATGTTCTCTAGGATTAGGTTAATTACCATTACAAAAGCTAACAGAAGACTCCTCAGGATGTTTTATTAATTTCAATAAGCAACTGAAATGACATTTAACCAACCAAAGTACATGACACAAATCAATGAGTTCCGTGTAACTAATCTCTGAAATGAGCAACCATGCAAGAGAATATTCCTTCTTTATCTTCCAAATCCAAAACATGAAATCAGGGAATCACCAGTACACCAGAGAGCATTTAATCAAGAACATGATACTAACAGCAACATGCGACAAGAATCAAATTAAAACAAACACTCCCATTATCTTCTATATCTACGTGTAATGTGTTCTTTCACACTTCAGCTTGTGAAGAAGAAGAGGAAGAAGAAGAAGAAGACGGCTCGGAAAGAAAGCCAATGGCATCGACTGCAAGCAATAATGGGGGCTTCTGCACAACGTTCAAGCCACATATTCTGATGGTTCTTGCACAGATTGGCTATACTTTCCTATACTTTATCACTGAAGCATCCTTCAACCATGGAATGAATCCTAATGTGTACATAACTTACCGACACATTGTATCCGGTGTGGTGATGTTTCCTTTTGCCTATTTCCTTGAAAGGTACTTAATTTAAATGTTGATAGTTATGATTGACTTGTATGAACGTTTCGCTTGCATGAATACTAATCTGTCTCTCCTGCAGAAAACAAAGGCCGAAGTTGACGATAGCTCTTTTCGTAGAGATATTCATTCTCTCTCTCCTGGGGTAAGAACAGACATACATGTAAGACTTATAAAAGCATCTGTATAACAAATGAAGGAAGTTAAAAAAAAAAAAATTAAAACAAAGAATAAGAATTATAGAAACTTGAGCAAAGTGACTTTTGATGATTGCAGGGTGGGTTTAACTCTGAACATGTATTTTGTAAGTATGAGATACACCTCTCCAACTTTCGTTGCGTCAATGGTCAACACCATCGCTTCTTTGACATTCGTAATTGCAGTTGTACTCAGGTAAGTAGCAGAGTACAACTATAATTTAGAAAGCTGAAAGTACCTGAACAGTTACTCTTCGTAAGAAATCCAGCTAGTACTATATATAGTGAGTTACTCTAAATATTAGTGAACTTTAAGCAGGTTGGAGGTTCTTGATCTTCGAAATCCTCGTGGGATAGCAAAAGTTCTTGGGACTCTGGTTTCCTTGGCTGGTGTAACGACTATGACATTATACAGAGGTCCTATCATGAAACAACTATGGCATCCTCTAATCCATATTCAAGGAACGACTGGAAATAACCATGAGAGCTGGTTAAAGGGTTCAATTCTTACTGTTGCAAGCTGCATAACATGGTCCATTTGGTATATTATGCAGGTCTGACGCAAACTCAACCTGCAGTTCACTAAGTAATTATAAGTCAGAAAAGAAACATATAATTTCCTATTGAAGAATATGGGGTGTTTTATCCTGAATGAGTGGCTAATTTTCCTTTAAAACGCAGGCTTTTACTTTGAAAAGGTATCCTGCACAACTTTCACTGACTACATGGATGAGCTTTGTGGGGGCTGCTCAATCAGCCGTCTTCACAGCGATTGTACAACATAAGAGAGCTGCTTGGACAATCGGATTTGATATCGACTTCTGGTCAATTGTCTATGGTGTAAGTGCCATATATGTGCATCAGAGTTGGTCAACAGTAGTTACGTGCTTATGTTAGAATATTCCTGACAGTATTCTTATTGTGGATCATACACGGCAGGGAATAGTGGTCTCTGGTTTAATAATCTTCTTTCAACTGTGGTGCACGGAAGAAAAAGGACCAGTCTTTGTGACCATGTTCAATCCCCTCTCTACAATCTTAGTGGCAATCCTGGCATACTTTGTTCTGGGTGAAAAACTTTACTTGGGCAGGTAATTAACTTGAAAGTTACATCCCTTTACATATAAAACTCAAACTGATACTATAATCCATTTGGGGTATTTATTTTTGTGTCATGTCTGACGAATTCCTGAAATGCATTATATTATTTCCCATAAACCTAACCAGCACGCAGTTATGAAGTTTCAAGTCTTAGTAATAAAAGGGGGCAAAGGAAAGCAGATTTAAATGAACTGAATCATATTAAATGACTGGAAAGATGACCTAGATGTTTATGTGGCTTGTACAGCATACTGGGCGCTGTTATTGTCATCATTGGCTTGTATTTGCTATTGTGGGGCAAAGAAGAAGATGAACAAGTTCACAGTAAAGAAGAAGAACATTCCGGGTTGGCTTACGATGAGCAAAAGGAACTTACGATACAGGTAGTTACTTCAACTGAAAGTAAAGTATCACCAGGCGGACCTTAAGCTCCAAATTGATTATCTTACACAAGGACCTTTGTTATGCATAGCCCCTTTCAAATTCCAGTGTGTTGTGGCATAAAGAGAAATGCTTAAGTGTAAGAACATGTTAAAATCGAGTCCACACGGAAATTTTAGACATGTTTCCTTGTATTTAAATGAAATGCAAATTGAAAAAAAAAATAATTTCCAGTATATGTACTCATTATCGACCTCTCCTTCAGATATAACAGAGGATCTGATTGTAATATTAATAATATTGCCATGTTAAAATGTGTATCTTCTTGCGGGCATGACAACAGAATATTCCCGAATTCGTCTATAAAAGTTCCAAACCATAAAATAAATCAGTGCGCAAAGACGAGCTCCTCAGCAGGAAGCTCTTAAATACCGGTTCATTAATAGAAAGGTCGGTGCAAGAAAACGAAATGTTTAGTATATCTCAAGCTTCTGTGGCAGGAGCATTACCAAGATTGGCAAACCGTAGGAAAGATAATTAATAGCTCCTGGAAAAATCAAAATGCTAACATACAATTACACGGTGGTGATAAAATGATTTACTCAAGAAAATACTTGCAATCTAACTACCTTCCTAACAATCTCCAGCAATACACTTGCCAATAATTTGAATTATCAAAATCAGGTATAATGCATAGCAAGTTATATTTACATGTGCGACAACATGTTAAGAAAATTCTAGCATATAGCATCTGAAAGTCATCAGGATATTGATGAGCGAAAAAGAATTATGCAGCAGGTGGCCGGAGCTCATGATCACGCGATGTATCGCAAGCAGCTGGAGGTAAATATCGCCACATTGGCATCAGACCATAACTGGGAAAGACTGGCATCTTGTTTGCTGCAGCATGATAGGCTGCTGGATAGGTTGGCATGAACCTAGGAGGTGGAACAGCCACAGCTCTCGATTGTTGCTCCATCTTTTCTTTATCCGCCTTTAGCGTCAGTTTCTCTTCACGGAGTTCAATCTTTTCAGCCTGTTGCAGGGGAAAATTAGAAAGCCATTCTCAGAAGATCTATAGGAATAAATTTCAGGTGTGATGCGAAGAAGATTCAAATGCATCATTCACCTTAAATATAAATTCAACTTAAAAACCAAGAATATACAGACAAGTATTAAGAATTAGCAACTATATCTAGCGTGTGCCTCTTTTGGCAACCATTTCCTTTATTATTACAAAAAGAAGCAGCTAGATTATCGACCGTAATGGAAATTTCATATCAGAATGACTAGACTCCAGTTTCCAATGGACTACTTTCAGCAGGTGATTAATAGAAAGAGACATTTCAGCCAACTGCCCCTTCAGAGTTTACAATGCAAAGCCAGCAATTTAAAAGGAGAAACTACATAAAACATTAGCAGCTTCTAATAAGAAGAAAATATAGAACTAACTGAATTCTGCCAATATTTCATAATCCTCAGTGGATCATTGATATAACTAACCTACTCATAGGGCTGCCACTCCCAGAGAATATAGAATTTGGAAATAAATACATTTCAATTACTAAGACTTAAAAGAATCAAAAGAAAATTCTGCAAACAATACTAGGAATAGATAATCCAATAGCATCAGATTCTTCAGGTTTCTGAACTATCATATTATATTCAAATAAAGGGATCATACTCCCATTCAATGCAGAAACTGCAGAAGGAATAATAGTGGTTGTAGTTGAATGCGTGTTGAAAGTGACTACCTTCAGACTTTTGATTTCTTCTAGAAGCTTTTCATTAGTTTCTTTGAGCTCCTGAGCCTCAGCTTTAAGCTGGTTCAAAACTCTAATAGCATCATCTAGTATGGCTGGTTTGTCAGTTTTGGCTTGTCTTCCAGGTTCCAAAATAGAGCTCAAATCTTGAAACCTGCAATCATGAGGAAAATCTGTTCTTCAAAATATTACTTACTGTTATCTCCATTCAAAATATTACATACTGTTATCTCCATTCTACAAAAAGGAGAATATTTGTTGTGAAAGCTCTGACAACAGCAGTACATCAGTAGTATCCAATTCAACAAATTGAAAACATTTCAATAGTTTGCTCTTTCGGATGTGAGTTGCATTTTCTAATGCAGTAGCTTAAACTGATAAATTCAGAACCCAATAAATTCACAGCATAAACATATATCTGATTGAACAAGATGCATGCCTGTCATTCAATCTATCCCTCCGCAACTTCTCGCGGCAAGCTTTGGTCCCTGCTCTGCTACATGAATCACTGCGTCCCCTATATATTATTTGAAAGAAACAGGATAAAATGAAAAGAACATCTCGTTCCTACAGAAGTAGAAAATACCAAACAAGAAAATGGAAGACACATGTACTAATCTGTTGGTTAAATTAAGAACACCCAATCCTAAAGCACAGTGTCATATACCTTCAGATTTTTATTATCGCAACATTTTAGATCAACAAACAAAAGTGCTGTGGGAAATGAAGTAATATATCTACATTGACTAATATTATAGTGCTTTAGACAAAAACAAGAATATCACAATGAGGAAAATAAGTAATACAGCTAGATGATTGCACTTTAACCACTAGAACTACAGGCTCCACGAGGTTAAGAAGAAAAGTTTTTGAGCAACCACAGATTGATACAAGCACAAGTAAACAAGTGCCAAAATTTCCAAGAATTTTATTTCTTCCATTCTCAATATCTGATTAGTTAGAAGCCAATTTTTAAAGATTTTGGCAGTGGATAAATAAGTTAGAAAGCATATCAAAATTTAAAGAAAGGGGATCATCAAAGACATGAGAGCAGGCTATTCCTATTGTCGAGATAGTTTAAGGTACTCCCTCAGCAAAATTGAGTTTCAACCTAATCAATTCAGCAGTCCCAAAAGAAGAAAGAAATGTCAAATGTGCGGTGTTCATTTCATCAGCCAAACATCTCTAGCTGAAATAATTCCTCTAAGACACGCATTAGAAGTAGCCCACATTTGTATAACTTTATTCAGGATGAATATGTTATACATAAATCAGCAAAACAACAAAAAGATGCTCCATGACCTATTCAAAAGCATTGCATTCAATTTCAATTCCGAGTATGAGTGGAACTTCAAATTTAAGAACACGCAAGCAAATCAATACCTCTTCCGCGAACATTCTCTTTCTTGTGTGACAAGAGCGCTGGATAAAAAATCATTATCCACAACACCACCATAACCGCTGCAAATACCATAATAAAACATCAGAATCCAGCAGCTATTACACATCTCCTTTCTATACAATTTCACACCTTTAACTGCAGAAATTACTAACTTTTTTCAGCACTGGCAAAATCCCTAGCAGATTCATTCATATTATAAAACCCCCAATTATTTTTTTTCCGAAAAGAAAAATGCAAGCCCAAATGCACCCTCATAAAATTTTGTGATAAAAAAAGCTTTGCATAGAAACTTGAAATTGACAAAATAAAAAAATGAAATAATTAAAAAAAAAAGATGGATGAAAAATACCTGTTGGTGAGAGAATTATCAGGGCCCAGTAATATACCCAGAAGATCCAAGTAACTTTCGTCTCCCTCAATCTCATCTATTGTTTCCATCCCCCTTTTTCTTTATTTATTTTTGTGTTTAACGATAAAAAAAAATGCAAGAGAGGGAAATTATGACTTCTTAAAAAAATTAGTACTAGTCTGTTAGGATTTAAAGAATCTCGATGATCAGGGACTTATGGTTAGTGAACGTCCAGTAGATTTGTACCGCGTGGAAGGTGTCATCAGTCATAATGGGTCTGCACGCCGCCGCGTCCTTTTTAATGGTCGTTTGTCATTATGGTTTAGACTTGTATTCGGTTGTATTTTAAAAATATATTTGGTATAAAAAGTATTAAATTTATTTATTTTAATATACTAGTATTAAAAAAATAATTCAATATATTTTCAAACAAAAATCACTTTTAAAAATTAAAATCCATTACAATACCAAACACACTATTATATTCTAATTACGTATGTTTAAGGTTTTTTAAGTATTTTTTTTAAATTATATTTTATTTTTTATATTAACATTTTAAAATTACCAATTTAATATTTTTTAAAATTGAAACACATTTCTATACACATGTTTTTCTCCAACCATGTCCCTTAATGCCCCTACCCGATTATTTACAGATTAGCACCACTTATTTTCCACTCCTTGAAAATAGATAAGGTTAGCTAGTAGTGAGAATGCTGTGCTTAGCTAATCAATCCACCCATCCATGATGCTCAAAAGAACGATACATGGATGGAAACTCAACTTGTAAGACTGCCAGAATTGATTCTTCAAGCTGGCCATGAAAAACTGGAAAGGGGCTGATTTGTGCATAATACATGTTCACTTGGTGTGAAGTCCAGAAGGGAAGAAGAAAAGGAAATGAAGACCAGTTGCCCCACCAAGCTCGAATTTATTGAAGTGGGAGAAATTTATAGTTTTTGTGTACAATGTTAAATGACATGAGCCTCGTTTCGAAGCTTATCAATCAACTCATCTACAGAAGAAATAATAACCCCTGCTTTTCTCTTTGGAGGTTCCGTGACTTCAACAACCTCTATATCAGATTTAACCTCCACGTTCAATTCTTGTGGAGTGTACTTCTTGATGACCTTTGATTTTGCTTTCATGATGTTGGGCAGTGTCGCGTACCTTGGTTGGTTCAGTCTCAAATCAGTGCTGCATGAAAGGAACAAACAACAGTTGAATCCGAAACCATCTCATCACCGATAAGGCATTCAGATAAAACACACAGCCCATTACCGAAATGCTAAAAAAAATCCCAACTTCGACACAAAAAAGTGACGCTAGCGGGCTCTGCGAAGATAAATGGCATCATTACTATAAGGTTGGACAAACATTCAAGTTACTAACCACGTTCTTACGCCGCAAGAGGGGTTAAAGCTGACAAACTCAAGAGCAGCAAACTGCTTGATGCTACTAAATCAGATGTGAAAATTTTGGCCCTCTTAGTCTTGTGTAGTAGTTTATGAGAATTATTTAGCATTTTTGTAGTTAGTTTAACTAGGAAGTAGTATCATTAGTTTTTTAGGGTTGTAAGTTGATCAGTTGACAATTTCCCCCTTGCTTCAGCAACCACTAAACTATCTCGATAAGACATTCATAGTAAATACAAACTCAATCACATGAAACAAGTGAACGATTGAATGAATATGAACTCACGTAATCACTGCAGGTAGGTCTAAGCATAAAGTCTCAAGACCACCATCCACTTCTCTTTCTACAGTAGCTACCTGTTTCTCCGTGTCGAGCAAGACCTGCCAGATAACAGCAGTAAGTCACATGAAAAATGATGCGAGAGAGTACCAGAATAGGAACAGAAGATTGATTGTACAAAATTAACCAACAACAAGCAATCATAACAAAATATGTAAGCCCCTCAGCTTTGGAATACAAAATCCATATTTATGACCTATTCGACCCCACCCTTCTACCACCTAGGCCTCAACAGGCGGCTCAAGACATATGAAGCCTTATGAAGAGAACAGGAAAAAAGAAAGTCAAGAAGCTGCTTGAATGCACAGAAATTCAAATGATTTGTTTCTCTTCAAATCCACGCAAGGTCGCGTAGAACAATATGAAAATGATACAGAACAGAACGAGGGTTCCACCAGTAAAATGAAGCACACAAAAGGACTTGAATCCTAACTTAAAAGGCTGAGGCCATCTGTATACATTACGCAGCAATAATTCTTAACCGTGATCTTAATTCACAGGAAAACAAATTTAACAGCTGAATGGAACAAAGATAGCAGTCAACAGCCAAAGTCATAATTAATTTAGCAAGATGTAATTTAGATTTTGGTGCATTTATGCATCCTACATAGAAATGGACAAATAAAGTGAGAAGTGTTTTTAGATCAAGACAACTAATGCTTCAAAAACCTAGTCAAAGACATTATTTCAAGCACGCAAAGTACCTTGCCAATGGCTTGCAGAAAGTTTAGAATCCTTAATTTCTTAGAATGTTGGACTGTGATCAACATAATTTACCAAGTATCACAAATTTCTCCGATTGCATGTTAGTGGTTTTGTATAAGATCTAAGATGACACTTCTGTTGTCAGAGGTTTCAACAATCAATACACTAACTGTCGAATCTGAATACCAATTAATAAAGTCAAAGAGGTATGCTTCAAAATCTTGTCTTAACTCTATAGCTCAGTGCCTTCTCAACCATTTTCTCCTCATAAGCATTGCCTCTGAACTATGATATGCCTCACTTACTGTTTCACTATTTGCAGTGCCAATGAATAAAGTCACATTAGATGCTTCAAAATCTTATCTTAGCAATTAGAGTGATGCCTTCTCAACCATTTCCTCCTCGTAAGCATTTCCTCTGAAGAATAACATACATAGCTCGTTCTTTCACTATTTGCTTAAACGTCTTGTGTCAATCAAAATAAGAGATACATGCTTGACTCTTGTTATTGAACTTATTCTACTCATTCATATACCTATATTGCATCACAGATGCATCCTGTGTTAAACCTATGTAAATGTAAACCTCTGAAAGGAATTCATCTCAACTAATCATATTTAGAGATACTGAACCACGCTATTCTGGAAACTTTTTGTTAACAGGTCAGCATGTAACCCCTACATCCAAAACATAAACTCTAATGCTAACCAGCTCACTAAGCAGAAATTCACTATTCTAAGTTTCTTGAGCTTTGAGAGTCTTGCCTCCTACGTCCAATTACTAGAAACATCAATATACACTGCATATGGGACCTCATTAGTTCAAAAAAAAAAAAAAACAGAATTACTTACATTAAGGGATCTTAATTGGATTGTGATGACATCAATTTAACTAACCTTTGAAGCAAATGTTCCCTGAGGCCAACCTAGCAACCCTGCCACCATTTGACCCGTTTGGTTGCAATCATCATCAATAGCCTACACAAAATCTTAGTTAAAAGAAAAACAAAAAACGAGCCCAGAAAACAGAAAAGCCATCAGAATATTTCAAAACCCGGATAAAAGAAGCAACCTGTTTGCCCAAAATAATGAGTCCAGGCTTCTCGACCTCCACTAGAGCCTTCAAAAGCTTAGCCACGGTAAGAGGAAACAAAGCAGCTGTGGACTCCACATGAATCCCTCTATCAGCCCCCATAGCAAGACCTGTCCGCAGCGTATCAACGCACTGGGTTGGGCCCATACTTACAGCTACAACCTCGGATGCCAATCCAGACTGCTTGATTCGAAGCGCCTCCTCTAAAGCTATCTCGCAAAATGGGTTCATCGACATCTTCACATTTTGGGTCTCAACTCCACTCTATTTCCAAAATTAAAAGGAATTTGTTTTCGAGTTATCTTAAATTAAATTTACTGCTGGTTAATGATAGTGATTGCCATGGTGGTTTTGTTTTCTAACCTTGTCTGATTTGACTCTGATCTTCACGGCGTAGTCAACGACTCTCTTTATTGCTACCATTATCTTCATGGTGGGTGTTTTCTTCGCCGTCCTCTCTCCGGGATCGATGTGCCCTGCAGATTGAGATGCAGGCAATAAGCTCAGGCTTAAGCCTTCGGAAATGGATAGGATGGTGTGAGGTGGCACTCTTAGAATTTCTGAGTTGCAACTTAGTCCTTGTAGTTTAATGCAATTAATTAATTAAACCTTTTGATTTAAGAAAATTATAAAATTAATTTCGATATTTTGATAAGTTATATAGAAAATCATGCTACATAAATACCTTTAGTCTAACCAAAATATTTTATTACTTATTTTTTTAATATATTAATATTCAAAATAAAATAAAATAAAATTATTTAAAGATATTTTTAAGTAAAAATTATTTTAAAAAATAATCACTCCTATTATTATTATTATTATTATTTTGTTAAAGTTTAGATCAAAGAGCACGCTAGGAATTAAATAAAAATTAGGATATATTGTATATATATAAAAAATGTTGGTGAAATAAAAGTAAATAAAGACTAATTTATAATTTCTGAAATACGAGGGTCTAATTAATTTCTTTTTTTTTAATTTTGAGATTAGATATATATCAAACAAATAATTTATGAACTTGGGCCCTTCTTTATTTATGGGCGGGGCTCTAAATCTATTCCTGGAGGCCAATCCCTGTATTGAAAGTAGCCCGAATAAATTTTAGTTCGTAGAATTGAGCCAGACTGGGCTCTCTGTCCAGGTGGGTTGGGTTTTTTCTGGTGGACATTTCCCCTCTTCCCCGCCGAGTCTGCAAGAGAAAGCAGAAAGGGAAATGGGATTCTGGTCAAATATTCAGCCATTAAAGTATGACATCAGGTTGAGAAGTAAAATTCTAATAAATTTCTTATCTCATATAGACAACTTTCTTCTGGGCGAATGGAAAATGCAAAACCTAATTATGATGTATAAAAGATAGTTTGAAATATTAACAACGAGGAGGGTTGGGGAAATAACTTCTCCCCTCCTTAGATATCATTGTTTTATTATTTTTTTTACTTTTTACTTTTATTATTTATCACCTAATTTATTAAGGATTGAGTTTTTTTAATTTAATTTGATTTTTTCTTATCAAATTATTTTAGTATCATGATTTTAGTTGTAGATTTGATGAATTAACTCGACTAACTTTAGTTTTTTTTGTCTTTTTTAATTAATTTTTTTTTGTATTTCATCATTTAACGATTGATTGAGAAATAAGTTTTATTGATTTTTTTTATAAAGTTATTATAGTCTCATAACCCGAATCGAAAATTTGGTAGGCTAAACAGTTGACTTGGGCTATTTTTTATCTTTTTTTTAATTATTTCTTTTTGAATTTCATCCTCTTACTTTGGGTTGGGCTTCATAAATTATTTTGATTTACTTTTTATGAGTTTATCATTGCCTAATGACCCGGATCCCGTGTTTGGTCAATTAACCCTTCAAACTTTTTATGATTCAAGCTATCTCAATCTCATAACTTAAGTCGTAGATTTAACAGGTTATCCTGAATTGATCTAAATCAATTCAATATGTTCTCGTCTCAATAATTTTTTAAAAAATATTTTTTAAATATTTGTTATAGTCAGATTATATTTTTATTAGTCATTCATGTTGTTTTTAGATCTATAAAGCCAACCAGGTCACATCAAATTAATTCTTGTATGATTTAATTTTATTTTTTTTTATTAAAAAACATGTTAATAATATCTAAATATTTTTTTATATATTAAAAAAGTTTTAATATAATCTGCGCGGGCGGTCAATAATTTAATAATTACTATAAAACTGCAATGTCAATTTCATATTCATTAGATTTCGCAACATCCCACGGGTGCCTCAAGAGTGTCAAAGATATGCTATCTTTGCCCATACATAGAAGCACATGGCTCAGGAAAATCGAAGGCCATAATATCATCAGATAGAAGAGAACCAATGTTATTGTAATATTTATCAAGTCAGTGATTGTGTCTGCTGAGAATAAAACCAGAGAAAAACAAGAAATGAAGATGTGGGTTTTGTAGTTAGACTGTCAGAGAAATCAGGGACCAATCTATGGCCCTGGCTTTAGAATATGATGCACATTTCTGCAACTAGCGAGACATGGATCATGTTTCTGATACCTTGAAGTTGCTGCAACTTCTTTGTCACTTGGGGATGGACTAGTGGAAGCTCTCACAATCCATATGACTTTCCTGCATATCCTTATGTTTCAAGATCTTGCCAACCCTAGTTGGTATGAATACTTAGGCTGAAATAACCCAGCACTATGACAGTTTTCCCTGTAACGAAAGCCTAAGCCTATTCAAACAATGCATCAAATTGTTGTCTCTTATCTTGAAATGAAGTGCATCGATGTTATGTATCTTTAGATTTTCTGCACAACTTCAAAATCCAGCTGTTTGAATTCGAGAAAACTAATGCTAATCGCGCAGAAAGATTCTCTGTTACTTCCGAGAAATTATCAAATACATTAGCAGGATGCATTATTCTACATGGTAATTTTGGAGAAATGATTTGGGAAGAATATGATAAAAGTAGGATACGCATTCAAAAAACAAGAAATGGAGAAGTCGAGTTTATGGTGAAGGCTTGAGCATTCAAAATATTCATTCAACCAACCTCTCGACATTTTTTTTTAATATAAATTCACCTCTACATTTGCTTAACATTATTGGAGACATGCACATAAGCAGATGATTCCTACAGGTTGGAAGTGAGTGTTGTTGAGAAGCAACAAGAACAATGACCAAAGAGCGTAGCTTCCCCCCTTCACCAATATTCGAAATATTAATGACTCGAGAAGTTGGTGGCTATTGTCATAATATGATCGATGCCCTCTGTGATTCTCTCGATCGAAGAGGACCCTCCCTAGCTAACTCCTAATTCAATGCAAGGGGACCTCCCACCTCTCCCTCACTTTTGCAGCCTTTTTTATTCTTCTAAATATTTGTAAAGAGCTCTCCCTCTACTTGAGACAACCCATACTTTACCATTGTTGTTCTCAGATGCTATAATGCCAATTCCGCTCCGATATTTAAGAGGTGTTTGATATTGTGATTATTGTCTATTTTTAAAGTGTTTTTAATTAAAAAATTATTTAAAAAAAGAAAGGACAGAACATAATACGAGCATAAAAAAAGAGGTAGTTTAAGCAATGATGCTTATTAGTCATGGCTGTTATTGGAGCCCTTCAAAAAACACTGGGCAAAGGCACTAAAAATCAAATAAAATTAGAATTTGATATTTCAATTGAATACTTTTTTATGTCACAAATCCTATGCCTTTTAACACATGTAATTAAAATCCCTATATCTTTAAAATGAAAAACCAAAAACTACAAGGAAAATAATCAATCTAAAATACTTTGACTTTACGACTGCAAATAAACAGGTAAGACTGTATTGCTTCTGGATCCTCTAACATGACCAAAAGAAAAGAAAGTTCTTCTTGCTCTACCGCTACAACCTTCAACCGGACTGACCTCGGTTGCTTGCCTGCTCTGCTGCACTATCTCTTGAATAGATAAATAAAGCTGCCAATCTGCTGACGAGTCCATTGAAAAAGACCTTCTGATGGGTTGAATCAATCCGAATTGATCATCTTTGCCTCTAGTATCAATGCATTCATCTCCCATGCTGGTAACCTTATTAAACTTCCTTGATTTCTTGTGACCAACTCTCTGCTCTATCGTCTTCTGCGAAGGACTAACTGAACGTGCTGATAACTCTCCTGAATTCAATCTTTCATGTGCTGCAAGCAATGTTTGATCTGTAGAGCTGTGATTACTTAACTCAATGACAACGTAATCTTCATCTCCGCCCATGAGACTTCCACTGTAAGGATTTGGATCTTGGGGTGAAGAGCTTGGAGCAATAACATAATCAATTGGGAATCTTGTGGTGCTCGAAATGCTTGTTCTGCAGAGTGGGCAATTAGCATTGCTTTGAAGCCAAACATCAATGCAATCAATATGAAAAACATGGTTACAATTTGGTAAATTTCTTAGCTTCTCGGCTTCTTGAAACTCGTTCAAGCAAACTGCACACTCGCAGAAGCTTCTTTCGCCGAGGCTACTAAAACTGCTCCCTTCTTTCTTGAACTTAAATACTGGGATTGACCTTATCACTGACTGGTCAAGTCCACGCGACACTATTGCAGCAGGAGAGTAGGCCATCAAACGGTCTTCGTGATTTCCGTTTCTTGATAGGGAGAATCGCCTTAGAAGATCGATACGGTGCCAATTCAGACAGCATTTGATGACAAAGATGTAATAGCTTACTAGCAAGAAAGCCGTGGCCAAAATTCCTATTATGGCAATGGCTATAATTGGGAAGCTTGTATCTGAAGAATGAGTACGAGGTCCAAAAATTGATGAGCCACCAGGACTTGTCATTGGTGGAAGAGATTGAGAGCCAAAGCTTTTGCTTACAAGATCCATGAAATGGATGCGCTAAGCAGAGATAGCAAACCAACTGGCTCGTTTAGATCTTGAATATGATTCACAACAACATTCAAATTAGTTATCGTAATGAAAAGGGTCGAACCAAACTTAATTTGTGAACTTGAAACCCAAAGATATTCAAGGTGATAAAGAACAAAGATTTGAAAAGGGACATTAAGACGTGTGGTCTCAGGAAAGATGGAAGAACATGGAGAAGAGGGACATGGGAGAGAAAATGAAGGTGTTATAAGTGGTATAAATGAGGGAAGGTGTTACATGGGGACATGAAAGCCTTGAAATTCAATGAAATTGTGCCTGAAATTATTATATTTTTTTATTTTAAAACAGCAAGTCTGAGCCAAGAGTACGTAGTTGGTGAATTTCTCTCTTGTTCCCACGGGAGAGAGTGTCTCGATTATTGGACCATTAGTTATTAGTAACCATAATGTCTGGTGAGCTAATTAATTAATAAATCTAATGTAAATAATAAAAGATGAGATGAGAGTGGAGGCTGTAAAGAATGGGCAGCTATCCACCGTCCAAGTGATCTGGTGGGGGGGCCTAACAAACACTATTCCTGGCCATACTTGAACTTGCAGTTGAAAATGAATATAAATACCACACCACATCTGAATCTGTTCAGGATGGCCAAGCCACCAAGACCAGTAATTTTTTATTTTTATTTACTCAAGTCTTGTTATTTAATTATCTTTTATTTCATTTTGTTCCGAAGAAAAACAAAGTCGTTAATAAGATCCTAGGATTTTATCTAAAATACGTAAGAGTTGAACCTTACAAAATATGGATGAGAATTAAAAATAGTAAATGATTTCACACTACGTCTCATATTAAAAGGAGTATTGTGGTTGAGTGGTTCGATTGTTTTTTTTTAATTAGTTTTAATTATTATTATTTTTGTTTTTTAATTATTTTTATGTGTTAATATCAAAAAAAAATTAAAAATTAAAAATATATATTATTTTAATACATTTCTAAACAAAAAATACTTTAAAAAATAATTTTTATCACATTCTTAAACATGTACCAAGTTTGAAATATATTTTAAGGTTGAAACATTATATTTAAATTTTTTATATTTTTTTGAATGATTTTAATATAAAAATATTAGAGATTAGAATCAAAGATGGTTTTTTTTTATCAAAAACATAATTTTACAAAAACACTTAGAACATATTACCAACACACCTAAGCCTCTCATGCAAGTGGAAAAAAACATTATCCTTAATTAATTTCATTTTTTCAACAACTGTTTTTTTTTTTTTAATTGTTTCCAGTCTGTGACCGAGTGAATGTGAGTTCTATGAAATGATTAATCATGTTTTTATTTTAAGGAGATTGACAACATGTAAGAGAGAACAATACATGTATCGCGATTGCAAATACATGAATAGTTATTATTTGGGAGTGTAGTCTAAGTAAAAATTAGCTAAATTTTAATTTATTTTTTATTTAAAATTATTTTTTTATATTTATATTATTTTAATATAAAAAATAAATTAAAAAAAAAAACACATATTAAAAATAATATGATATGACACAAAAAGGTCATGTGAAATGTAAGTGACAAGTCACTGTCAAAGATGCGATGCAAATAATGTTGTTGGTAATAGGTTGGCGAGGAAAGGAGTATAGTTGCGCCATTGATTCGTTCTAGATTAGTTATCTACTAAGAGTGGGTATATGAATGTGATAGAGATTGGGGTTGGTACATGAAGTCTATAAAAAAAAAAAAACATGAAAACATATACATATATATACATATATATACATATATGTGTGTGTGTAATAGTTTATGTAGGTGAAACTGCATAAAT
This sequence comes from Populus nigra, assembly GCF_951802175.1. NCBI lineage: Eukaryota > Viridiplantae > Streptophyta > Magnoliopsida > Malpighiales > Salicaceae > Populus > Populus nigra. The sequence goes on along the minus strand of NC_084861.1, from coordinate 5,081,288 downwards.
TTCTTAAACCTAACCTCAATCTCAACTTATGCTTCATTCTCAACTACATTTTAAAAGCCTATTTCAAATTATATTTGCAGTTACGGTTTAGAGTGTTTTTTACTTAGAAATACATTAAAATAATACTTTTTTAATTTTAAAAAATTATTTTTTATATCAGCATATCAAAACGATCGAAAAATATAAAAAATATAAAAAAAAAATTAATTTTTTTAAAACGCGGGTTGGACTGCGCTTCCAAACACTCCCTAAATAGATAATCTTTGTTATACCATGAGTTTATTTAAAAATTTTTACAATATAAAAAAATGCTAAAATAAATCCAAGAATTTTTTAAAAAGCAAAAAAAAAGAATCTAAAACTCGAATTAATAACTAGATTGAGATTAATAAGTCTGGGTAATTTAATAGCACAAATAAAAAATTATAACAATATTAAATAAATATTAAAAAATTTGACAAAAAAAATATCAAAAAAGCCTGACTTGAGCCCTTTCGGGTTAGCACGTCGAATACACGACTTGGTTGTGACACTAAGATGACCCTGTCAAAACTAAATTAAATAAAATCATTAAATTCAATTATCAAACAACTCAATATTGTTGAAGGGTGAAATTGAAAAAAAATAAAAGCAATAAAAAAAACTTGAGTCAAATCAGGTTAATCTGTTAATCCCATAGAAAGGAAAACGAAAAAAGAAAAACATGAAAATCAATTCTCAATCAATCAAATGTTGAATAATGAAATTAAAATAAAAAAATAAATTTTAAAAAATAAAATGTAGAAGGATTTTATCTCCTAAACCAAGGTTAATTTTCTAAATTTACAACACATGAAATCTTAGCCATGGACTCAATCAATAAGCTTAATTCTCAATCTAAAAAAAATATCAATTTAAAAAATATTATAGGTTAAAAAAATCAAAAGAATGAGAAAAAAATCTTATAGGAAAAAAAAATCAAAGGATGATGAAATCGTAAAAAAATAAAATTTCAAAATTATTCTAACAAAATAGATAACAATAAAAAAAATATGGACTAATTCTTATAAATGAAAAAAAAATTAAGAATGATGAAATTATAAACAAAATTTAATTTTATAAATTATTTCAAAAAAAAAATAGTAATCGCCAAATGAAATTTAAAAAACAAATTGAAGGATTACTTTGAAAAATTAAAGGGTCATGCGCTAAACTCAAGGAGAAGAGAGAAAAAAAAAAAGAAAAAAAATTGTTAGTGTCAAATGAATGTATGTTTGTCACACAAACCTCCTGAGAATGAAGACATTGCCGAGACCATTCAAATGTCATATCAGAAGCCATTGTTTGGCTGCTAGACGACATCTTATACGCCATGTAAATGGCGATGACATTCCAATACTCATGAGCTATTTAAAAAAAAATATATATTTAATATTTATTAAAATGGCAAATTACCTTTCACTCATTTGATTATAACAAAAAAAACAAGTTAAAAATACAAAAAAACCTATAAATTTCAAAAAAATTTATTTGAAGGGTAGTTTAGTCATTTCATTATATTTAAAAAATGTGAGAAGATCAATTTGTCCAAGTCAATTTGATAATAATCAATGAATCATATATAAAAGATCGTATTGCCTCTAATAACTAGTTGATTTTGTTTGAGAATGGAAAATAATCATTACACTATTCCAATCCATTATACAATACGTCTAAGGTCACAATAATTTATTGATCATTTTTAGTTTTTTTATATTTTCAAATGAAAAATTAATGTTTTTTTCGTTGTTTTTTCATCATATGAAAAGGATCATATTATCTCTAATAGGTAGTTGATTTTGTTTGAGAATAAAAAAAATAATTATTATATTATTTCAATCCGCAATGCAATGCTTTTAAGGTCGTAATGATTTGTTGATCGTTTTTAGTTTTATTTTTAATTTTCAAATGAAAAATGAATGTTTTTTTCATCTTACTCTAGTAATCCGGTTTCTATTCTTTGGTGCTAGTTAACTTTTATCTTGAACACACTTCATCAACTGTCCACCAGCTAGAAACATGATCATTTGTTTCTTCTTTTTTTTTCCTGTTCTTTCGAGAATTCTCATCATGCCTATGGTGATGAGTTAACAAGAGAACTCGGTGAATTATATCAGCTCATATTCTAATCACAGCAACGTTATTTAATCAAACGAATGAACCAATTAACGAGTAACAAGAATCGTGGGCAGTACACGAGCTTTCCTTTTTGAATGGTAATAATTCAAAAGAAACTTGACTTTTCATACACTCATCATCCATTCTCAATCTTCTTAAAGCAAAAGGTCTCCATAGCCCACATGCAAGCCACCATCATGAACAATATTGTTCACCTTCCCTTGACTGCAAAATACATACAGATTACACGTATATCTAAGATTGCATTTACTTCCACAGGGCCTCCTCCCAAACATTACACATTAAAATCTTTCCCTCCACTCCAATTCGAATCCTGGGGGATCTTTAGATTTTCGAGGGGGTCACAAAGACAGGACCTTTTTGTCAACAAATTAAAGGGCTGATGATATCATCACCAGTGAGCTAGGGAAGTCAACAATCCATGCTTGCGTATTGACAATTGTAGAAAGATCACAAAGGTCAGTCATAAAGTCAGTCTGCAACTTCAAAGAATGTGAATTCTATAGTCAAAGTTTGCAGCCCCTGACGAAAGAAACTTCGGCTACCTTTTTCTAGTTCTTTCCAACGTTTTGTTCGTATCAACCTGGCCGTCTCTGTAGAAAACCAAACGATAAAGGCTCCTTTTTGTTTAAGAAAGGAATGTTTTCCTCGGTAACCAAGCAGATTTGATTATGCTTGATGGTGGGGCGGATAAGACCTTGTGCAGATGAGTCCCCTTGCGTGACATGTTTTTTCTTCATGTGGCTGCAAGAGTTCAAATTCATGTCTATATATATATAGATTCTTGGTTAGAATTTCCTGATTAATTTCTTGATGGTTTTCTCTCTTTGTTGTGACAGTGGAAGCGCATTCAACACCGCTGGGAATTTGTGCATGTTTGGTAATTTCAGTTAACCTTGTTCTGCAAGTCAGTCCCTTGGAATTCGCTGGATGCAAGGCCAGCCCGAAGACCCAAAAAGGAAAAATCCTGTTTTTTCAATGAGGCGGTACCCAATTTGTCAGGTTTTTTCTTTTTTTTTTTTATTTATTTATAATAGAGCTCTGAAGTTATATGTGCCAGTTGACTCTTCCTGTCTGTTATATTTCTTCTTCTAAAATCGAAAAATATTTATTTTCTTGTGACTGAAAATGGTGCTCACAAAATATAATTATGTAGCCAGAGAATCAGTGCCCTTTGTTTACCACCATGGACAAAATCCCGGGGATCATATCACGTGGGTGCTTACGTTGCAGTCACGTGATTGCAAGCAAGATTATTTTTGCAAGCTAGCGGTAACGCTTCCAGTCCTTCCTTCTTTCGGTTCTGCTAGTTCTCGAATTTTACCACTTTACCACAGAAGGATGGTATGGCACGTGGTTACACGTGCTCTGCATAGAAGCCGTCCAAGCAATCGTTACACGAGTGGATCTCAATTCTCACAGATCAGTCAACTCCGTCAAAATTCAAAGGTTGACAAATTGAGGACAATTGATTCTTTGGTTGAAATCTCCTGTATTTTCTTTCTTTGACCTAAACAAGTTTAAAGTAAACAATGGCTCTTACCACTCCAACTCTTAATCCGATCGTCTATTATTACCTTCTTTTTTATTAATTGCTTATGTGAGTGACGTTTGAACTATATTTACGATTATATATGCGAATTAATTGGTTTGATTTTTTTAAGTGTGCTAGCATATATATAGAGTGAGAGATTAAGTTTGTGCATCTTATGTGTTGGAAAATAACTGGAATTAAATTTTTTTTAATTAAGCTAGTGATCTTTAGGAAGCAAATCTAGAATCTGACCAGTTAAATTATATCCTTCAAAATTACATTTCCGATCCAAAAAAATAAAATAGTCTCAGGTTCAACATGTTTGGAAAAACCCTTGATTTTTTTTTTAAAAAAAAATTTATTACCGTATTTAAAAGGATGAAAATCTTAGATGATAATGTAAAAAATTCTCCCACTTATTAATCAAATATTGTAATTGTAATGTAACGAGGTGGCACTAAAATATTGACACGTCGTCTTGGTAATGAAATGAACAGATATTTTCATATAAACAAATACTTCTTCCATCCCAGATTAAGTAATAATTGAATAAAATGATAGATTATTTTTTCAATTATAAAATATATTCTTTCCATAAGAATTATATACTTTTAAAATCTTATGAATCGAAAAGATTATATTTTTTAAAATAAATCATAATTATTCTAAGCGTGAAAAGAATTGTGGATCCCAGGCTTACACACAAATTTTATCAAGTTATAATTGGACTGGATATAAACCCACTAAACCGGATAAAAAAGACCTTTAAAGAAGCAAGTACATGATTAAGTGTTTGAGGTCCATAAAAAACATAGAGTGGTTAGCGAATGGACCGGCCCATAGTGCAAAATAACCACAAGCCGCTCGAGGAAAGAAGCAACTTAAAAGCCAGCGTGGCTGGACGTTAAAGAACAGTCCCCGGGGTAAGAAGTCCATAGCCACGTGGCAAGCTATCCGAAGCACCACGTGGCAAGCTATCCAAAGAAGCACGTGGCAAGCTATCTGACCATTCAACTGTTTGCTCCGTGCAATCATCCATTTTGCAAGTATTATTTTAGATTCATACGCCATTCATAATTCTGAAGATGTTGATAGCGAACTCAGCAATGCTATTTAACAAGAATTTTTTTTAATATGTTGATATTTATATGATTATTAATTTTCAGATTTATAAGATTAATCATGATATACGTAAGGTAACTTGAATATTCATATTAAAATTATTTTTTCTTTTTATCTCATTTAAATTTATTTATTTTTGCAAAATCTCACTAAAGAAAGCCCACCAGTTCCTCTACCATTTTTAATAATGTTCCCAAAAAATTAATTAAGAAAATTTGGAAAGCAACAATTCTATTTGAAACATACATTTTCATTTTTAATTTGTTAGCTTGAGAGCTAAGTAGTATTATGCTCGTGCGATATTTTGTAATAATTCTTCAAATATGTTTTTATCTGATTATGCGATGATATTTATTTTGAATATTTTATCCATAATAAATTTTCATAAAAAAAATTCAATGATCTAAATTCTAAGAAAAAAAATATATTTTTCTTGTCAAAATCCTTTTTATTACTAGTGTTTTTGTTATTTTGATGGAGCAATATTTTTTTACTAATAAAAGCTTATGGAAATTAAAATAAATATATTCCGAAACTCAAGTGATTTCAATTAGGGAACAGAAAAATGCATTTCTTTAGTTAAATTTTATTTTTCTACTCAATAATTTCCTTTTAATTTCGAAAATAGATGCCAAACCATAGGGTATTTTTTTTAAAAAAATGTAAATTAATAGTGATCTGGATAAAGTAGGCATGGTCATTGATGAGAAAAGTAAACCCTCGTACTGACAATTATGCACCCATTATGACAAACAAGCAAGGTATAAGCTCGCAGCAATCCTGGACATGGATATTAATTATGGTGTTTGAAAATTTAGTTTTATATATTTTTAAAAATAATTATGAATTGCTAAGTGTTTCTTCATTTTTTAAATTATATTGATAGATTTTATTATTTTTAATATTGAGCTGGTTGACAATTACAACTATAAATTTTCTCATGAAACACTATAAATTGCTACAGTGTTTACATGTGTGGTTTTTTTTTCCATTCATTTTTTTAATAATTTTTTCTAATATTATTTTTGTTAATTTTATATTTTTAATATTAAATTAGTTAAAAATTTAATTTTATAGTTTTTTTCTTAAAAACATCATGTATCAACAATATTTTTTCATATAATGTTTTTAATAATTCTTTCCACAAACCGATAAAAACACACACATAAGCGTGTAATGAGCCCGTAGCATCGCGCTGCCCGCATGGTATCTACTATGTATTCAATCTGGGTCGGAGGGTCCGTGGAGATCAGAAATTTTCATGGTTATCCAGGTCGATGGTTCAGTGTCAGCAGAGCCTTACACGTGCAGGATACTGTAGAGGTCAAACATGGCAGTTCATGCTCTCCTAATAATAGAAACATCGAGATAAATAAAAAAGCTGGATTGCCCCCTTCTTCTTCTTCTTTTTCATGGAATAAATGGATGACTGGCAATACTTGCACCCTAAGCAAACCGGATAGTGCCAGTTTTGATTTTATCTACAGGGAAAATAAAAGGTGTGGGAAAAGCTATACTACTTTTCTGTCTTTTAGAATATTGTTAATAAAGTGGAGAAACATAGGGGCGGTGCAAACATTGGCATAGTATATTTTAAAAATGGTCATCCGCTAAACAGGAGGATGTTTTGGTTGAAATTATATCTTTTAAATATTTAAAATTAATATTTTTTTATATTTTTAAATTGTTTTAATATACTGATGTTAATATATATTTTTTAAAATATTATTTTAATATATTTTTAAGTAAAAAACATCCCAAACAGATACTCCTTTCAGAAGTGAGATCACTGTAGATAATATATAGACAGCATGCGGTGCAATGCTGGCAGTTTACGATTCAAGTAGCCAGAAAGTCAAGCAAGATGATCTGTTACATGTAGAAATTGGCATAAAGTGCTGCTATAGTCATGATATATGTGACGAAATTACTCAGCTAAATGATTTGGATCTTTTAACCACCTTATCAAAATTATTCTTCTTTGCTTTGTTGACACCACTGACATTGAAAATCGTCGAGCCTTGGCTAGTACACATGCATACCTGGTTCAAGATCAACGCCGCGCATGTGGTCATCTCGATATTCATGCTTTTCACAGTCGCAAAGATTCCGAGAGACTCAGAAAAGTAAGTTTTACTTGAAACTATTTCATTGTTTGCCAGGTTTCACAGCTGGCCCAAATGTGTGTTTTTTTTCGAAAGCCCAAATGTGCTCGGTGGTTAAAATATTGACAAAAAAAAAAAAAACATAAACCCTCAGAATTGTCTAATCACTTTTTTTTTTCTTGGTGATTAGACAATTCTACCATCATCTAACTTTTGATCAACCTTTGGGTAATTCAGATGAAAAATTTGTCACCTAATTACACTAATTTTTTTAAATTGATATATATTATTTTCAATAAAAAAACATTTTAATTGGAGTTACCCGGATCATGGTTTTGATAAATTAATTGAAATTGATCTAAATCGACTCAATATATTACAGTCTTAATATTTTAAAAAATATATTATCTAAAATTTTTAAGTTAAATTATATTTTAATCAGTTATCTGATTGTTTTTAAATCATCAAGTCGATAAAGTTTCATAAAATTTATTTAAACCGAAAAACTTGAAAAACCTTTATATATTCTTTTACATTAAAAAAAATTAATTTTAACCGCAAGATAACACAAAACTACATATTGAACAAAGTTTCCTAAAAAAGTGTACGTTTTGCCTGTAATTTCCACGTCCATTGAACTCAGTTTATTCTGTTCTTACATTCAATAATTCTTTAGAGTCCCTTGATAGGGTTGGACGGGCCCCAGTCGGGCGATACTGTCAATACCTAATGCCATCCATTAGTGGTAGCTTGAAAACCCAAAACAATTACGGTGTATCAGAATCATTAACGTTTAGAAGCACTAGTTAAAGGAAACTGGAGATCTCGCAAAAGTGAATAGATTAAATTTCCTTCTTTTTCCAGCCCCTGCATGTCAAAACAGAATACCATAAAACAATAATATCATCACCGGAAAGCCGGAGATTTGGCAAAAGCGAGAATCTGCAATTCGTTCTGCACTGAATCATTTCGATTAAGTCAATCGATTCGCGCGGCTGCATACAATGGACTAGATCAGCCCTGCTAGCTGGGAGAATTCGACGAACCAAGATGCAGAGCCATGATATTCAAATCCAGATGGAGCTTTCCTTCCATGACCACTCCAGGGGTTTAGTGCGTTAGCTTACTAGCTAGCTGAGAACTTTCTGGCATTCCGATTCTTACACTATCTCGAATCAAATCGAAAATCCATTTTTTTTTATGTAGGGCACAACAACATCATGGATGAATAATATAAATTATATATAAAATTTTATTTAATAATTTAAATTTTTAGATTATTGACATGTTTTAGAGTTTTAATAAACAGGCGGTTATAAATTTGAATCTTATAATTTTTATTTATTTGATAAAAATTAAATATAAAATAATATACTTTCACTTAAAAAGATATGTTAAAAATAATATTATATTCTAAAATTTTAATTAATTACTTAAATTATGCATGTAATGTTGATTTAATGATTTAAGATTAGATTAGATTCCATTTGATCTCACTCCTCGAGCGTCACAGCCTTCCCTGAGATTTGAAAAGTTCTTTGTATATCCATCTTTCCTTACGGAAATCGGATAATTAACCTGTGTTTTTTATAATCCAGGAATCAAAGTATATATATGCTACAAGTATTGATGCTTTTATTTAAAAATATACAAAATATTGTATCAAAAAAGAGCAACGATTCATACCGCGAATCATAAATAAGAGATAACAAAATTATGTTATGGCTAAAATTTTGAATATCCTTGTAACTAGAGTTAAAGTTAACATTTTGGATCGTGCATCGTGCCTCTACCAAGGCCACTGACACCATTTTAGTGAATGAAACATGATATTTTTTAATTTAAATTTTTTTATTTTTGTATTTCAAAAGTTTTTTAAAAAATATTAAATTTTATTTTATTTTATTTTTTTATTTTAAATTAATATTTATTGATATTTTTATATTTTTGATATGCTAATATTAAAAATAATTTTTTAAATATATATATATATAATTTTAATATATTTTTAAATAAAAATTATTTTAAAAACTACCACTATCACATTTTTAAACATCCCCTAACCTTTATGGTCAAGAAATTAAATTTGATTTTAATTTTTTTTTCCAGTTAAAAGATCGATTTGTCTAACTATTCAAATTCAACTTGAAGTTTTGGATCGGATAAGGAATTCAACTTGAAACCTTCTTGCAAGTGGACGATAAATGAATCGACGGCGGAGGAGAAGGAAGGTGTGACCGTGTGAGACCCTCAACCTTACGACAGCATGACATCACACTTGTGCCGACCAATGCCTAACGAAGCGAATTAAAGCGGTCGTTCTCCTATTATCTGTCTAGAATATCGAACGCCATTACTTAACAAAATTAAAGCAGAAGCTGAATTTATTGTTCACTGTGTAGAAAGTATTGGTTGTTGGAATAGTATTTTTCTTTTTTTAATTGAAAAAAATATGTTAATAACACCATTGTTTTTATTTATTTTTTACATTTTAAAAAAGCTTAACCCGACTCAGAACATAAAAACCCAATATTTCTTTCAAGTCCCTTGTTTTTCATTGCAGTTATTTTCATATTTTTTCTTTTACTCTTAAGAAAGCACAAAACTGGATTCCAAGTCATGCTTATTTGATATTAAAAAATAATATAAATTATATTTAAAATTTTATCTACTAACTTAAATTTTTAAATTAAATTGATTTTTTAACATTTGGGATATTTTCCATGCAATGTAGAGAATGTCACATTGATCACCTTCTTAATAAAAATAACAATCATAGACAGAGACATTAATATATAAGAAAATTGAAATTTATATTCATTTATATACATAGATTCTCTTAAATATTCTTTCTTGGTGGCATAGATAGAAAAATTCATATCAGATTCAATTTCTTCTCCAGTCAGAATCAACAAAGCCAAAAAAGAAGAGCAATGATGAAACAAGTGACCTCATCAATGGTATGCACAAACCTGTGACATCAATGTAGCAGTGACAGAATCCCCTTTCATTTTTTATTTTTATTTTTTTTGTGTGTGCTTATTTCCATCACTGACAAGTAGCAAGCGAGCTTATAAAAGTTAAAAAGAATATTGAAAAGGGCGTCCTCAACTCCAAAGCCATCACCTTGACCATCCAGGTACATTGGATGAAAACTGTCTATTAGAACTTCGTGGTCTACACGTGTGAATACAAATGAACCATTAGATTATCCACGTGGGCAAATATTATTTACCTCCAAGTCCTCTTCCAAACCTAGCTTTTTTCCACCCGTATAAATGCTATTTCCAGGAAAACTTTAGCCATGCAAAAAAACACAGATCATACCAGAAACAAAAGCAAAAAATAACCAACATAACCGATCGATCATGGATGGGGACAGGACAAAGAGCAAGGATGGAGGAGGAGAGGTCAAGTATAGAGGTGTCCGGAAGAGGCCATGGGGTAAATTCGCGGCGGAGATACGAGATTCAACCAGGCACGGAGCGAGGGTGTGGCTGGGGACGTTTAACACGGCGGAGGAGGCAGCAAGAGCATATGACAGAGCAGCTTATGCAATGAGAGGGCACTTGGCCACTCTCAATTTTTCCAACGAGTATCCCAATATGGCCGGCCGTGCAAGTGTTGGTTCCAGTGGTTCCACTCCTTATTTCTCTTCTGGTTATTCAGGTCCTTCTTCCTCTTCACCATCAATGCTGCGAGAAGTTTTTGAGTTCGAATGCTTGGATGATAAGTTGCTTGAGGAGATGCTTGAGCAAGAAGAGAAAAAGAGTAAGAAAAATTAAAAATGTGATGCTGACATATGTATGTATTTTATCTGGCATGAGCAGTCTCTTTAGTACTGCATTTCTCTCTGTTCCCTGATAGAATCAGAAAATAAAATGTTGCCTGTGACTTGCTAATTATGAAGTTATGTTCAATATAGCCATCTGTGAGACTGGAGATCATAGCATAAGACACCATGAAATAAAGTATAAACATTGATCACGTTGATGGTCAAATGATCAATATGAAATTACTGCAGAAACGTGAAGATTAAGAACAGATTCCTTGTCAAATTAATCTATTTGCTTTTTCCAATTTCCCAACGGGCTCCTTACAAGCTTATGGGCTTGAACATTTATCGTTCCTACTTGATTACATTTGATTAATGGAATAAATATGCATATGCATTCGTTCGGGAAGAGATTGCTAGCAAATTCTAGCATTCTAGAAGGCATACACCGTCAAATAAAAAAACGTATTCTAGCTTCCCAAGGTTTTCCGGCAGCTCATTTTTTACCCTGGATAAGTCGTGAGCTCAATTAAACTTAAGGCATAAGCCCATATAATAATTAGTACAAGGCCCAAAATGTTCCAGCTAACTAAGTGTTAATTAGCCCACATAAAAAGCCTGAAAGAAAACCGAAGTTGGAGACGCCCTCGCATTCACAACTTTGTCAGATCGTGGTATCTTACATTTGCCGTTATCTAACATCCAAAAGGTTACTTCGAGTGGTAAGATGAAAATTCTCTCAGCGGGAAATTTATGTTTGTGTCCTGTCAATAGCTTCTTCTTGTTTTTTTCTATTTCTGGGATCGGTCTGATATCACGAATAAAATATCCAAAATCATAATAACATTTTAATATCATTATTATATTTAAAATAAAAAAAAATCAGAATAAAACATAAATTTCAATACATGAATTTCAAGATAAAAAAAACAATTACAAAATAATTCCAATGGTACTAAAAATCATAAAGGGTAGCAATCCATGATCTAGCTAATAGATAGTGAGATGGTAATAGGGTAATAACAATAATATATTTTTAAAAAAAATTAATGTCACCACCATTAAAGGTGATGGTGATGGTGGAAAAAAAGTTACAAGAATAGTGGAAGGACGGTGGTTTTAGGTGATAATAATGATGCAAAAGTAATACTAGTAATAATAATATATTTCATTGAAAAAATATATTATCATCATAGTTAATGATGATGTTTATAATGATTCATTGTAGTAATGGTTGTTAAAGAATCATTTTAATTTAATAGTTGAAATTGTTAGATGAAATTATAAAATATAATTTTATATTATTTTTTAACATATCCCATCAAGTGAAAACACTTTAAGCTTGAAATTTGCATTCAATAGCTTAAATTGTTAGGTGAGGTTCTAAGATATAATTTTATATTATTCTCTAACACACCCCCTCAAATAAAAGCTCTTTGGGCTTGAAACTTGTACAATCTCATATTACCTTGTGCTTAATTTTTATTAAATAAATGGGGATAATGAGACTCAAATTCGTGACTGCTTGGTCATCAAGGCTCTGATACCATGCCAAAGAATTATTTCAACTCAATAGTTTAAACTATTAGGTGAGATTATAGAATATGATTTTTTAGCTAATTATACTTGTACTCTTGAAATTTTATGTATTTGATAAGAACATCTTTTGAGATTAATATTTTCTTTTTCAAGCTGGAACTCGAACCTGAATCTAAATCTCTTCAACTATATACATGCAATTTCAACAAAATCTTAAGTGTATATTCTATTCTTTATGGCTTCAATATTTTGTATTGAGCTTGTACTTTTACACAAAGCTAATATCATCTTGAAACAAATCGTTGCATGATCCGTATATAATCAGCAATTTATCTTATCCTTTATTCTTATTTTCCGATTCTAGATAACATTTGATATAAAGAAGAAGAGATTTGCTTTATTCGGATTCTGAATAAATCTGCTAGAGTTTTTATATAGCAAAATACAAATTCGGCCTGGGCCCCTAGCTCTCTCTGCATCATACCCGCATCAATATAAATTTCACCATCTTGTTTCATTATAGAAACTAAGCTAAACTGTTGCAATGTCGCTTCGTCTCTTTAATTTCGCATCCATGTATGAGCAAGTATTGATCTTTACCTGTCAAACTAACCAGCTGCCAATATACTATACAAATTTGGTCCCGGTTTGATAGGATTCCTCAGAATTTGTATGAATGAAATAACTTCTTCTGTTAAAAAAAAGAGGAAAGGAAATGTAGCTAAGGCTATAAGGTTAGAAACAACAATGCGATTAATTTAAATTACAATAAGTAGGCTCGTGACTAAACGGTCCATGCATGGGCGATGTCTTCCTTAACTGAAGAAGAGCCAGGAGCTATGAGTGAGCAGTTTAACATATTTGTGAATCGAAGGGCAACGTACGTAGGAATACATGTGAAGTTCAAAAATCTCACCAACTAATTCAGGTATGTCATTTCTCCCTAACAGTTGGGTAACTCAGGACATCCCTAACAATCCTATCCGTCTTGCGTGAGTGAGAACTTGTAATATGAAAATCATAGAGGTTCTCCTTGAAAAAATTCTGAAAAAGCTTAAAGCAAGAACAAAAAAGAAAGTTCATAGCATAGAAATAACTAAAACTCAATCTTGCCGCCGCTTCTTCTTCTCCTCTTCTGTTTCAAGAAGCTCCTCCAAAATCTTATCATCCAAGTACTCAAACTCGATAACTTGCTTTCCTTGTCCGGTACTTGATGAGCTTCCCCTCTCAAAACTCTCAGTTGCGCCAACATTACTGCTAGATGCTGAAAATGATCGAGGACGAGGAGAAAACTCCGTCACTTGAGAGATATAATCACTAGGAAAGTTGAGGATTGCAAGATGACGTCTCAAGTTAAATGCAGCTTTATCATAAGCACGAGCTGCCTCTTCTGCCGTATCAAATGTCCCTAGCCATAACCTTCCTCCTTGCCTTGATGGGTCTCGTATCTCCGCTGCAAATTTTCCCCAAGGTCTCCTTCGAACACCCCGGTATCGAACCTCTCCTCTCCCTTTCTCCTCATTTCCCTTCCCTTTATTAGGCTCTTCCATGCCCTTGCTTGCTTTGTGTGCGTGCGGGTTACTGTACTACCTTCCTTCTTTCTTTTGCTTTCAAATTTGTTTGCTTTCAATGTTGGTGGTATACGAGCCATATAATTTGCCGAATGCCTATATATGGATTTTGGAGTTGAGGTGCTATCTGACTACAGACGTTTGAATTTTCCAGGACGTGGACTGACCAGATCTATATTTAGAGTTTTAAGAATAAAAGAAAAGGGAAAAACATAAAACACACCTCTCAGCTTCTAGGAAGGTTCTCTCATCAAGAATTCTATAAATTCGATTGTTCGACCTTTCCTCTGATGGAATTCTAAAAGTTTAATGAATCGCTTTCTACAGATAAGCATTTTTTTAATGTTGTTCTGATTCTTGACTTTAATCTGATTTGTTTGCAAGAATAAAATTTCCATGCACAGTGTACGGCTAAAGTAGCACTGCAGGTCGTTCGTGCGTTTTATTATTATTTTTCCGCAAGGTGATATTTTAGGAAATTAACTTCACCTGTCCCACAAGGTTTATGACAAGACCACTTAAAAATTAATATTCAGAGTCTAGCTACTCAAATTTTAAATTTATTATTTCAGTTTTATAAATATAAGAGCTATTAAATATTTATTTAATTATTAATTTTAAAACCTGCATGATTAGTCGAGATACATGTAAATTACCCCAGATATTTATGTTAAAAAAACCTATTGAACAAGACTTAAATATATTCATGAATTAAATTTATATAAAAAAATGTTAATTTGAAAGCCATTGAAAGGATACACATACACATCTATATAAAATCTTCATAAAATAAATTTATTTAATATATAATAAAAAGTATTATTTTATAAAATAAAACTTAATAATAAATTTAATAGCTACACATGCATGTGTTAGATGAAGGACTTAAAATTAAAGTATGAATATAATTTGTTTTAAAAAATCCTTGAAATATATTATGTCTATAAGATTTTTTATGAGATTTTATAAACATGTCAAAGTTTAAGTCTATTTCATTTATAGCCTCATTAAACAAATTAAACAAGCCCGAGTTCCTCTATATTATGGGATAAATTTGTTCTTTCTAATTTGTTCGCGTTTTTGACAGACTTGCTTGCTTTCGCATGCTCTCCCATGGTTACATCATAATCATATATTCCTTTACTTTTTATGATTTCCTAATAAAGTCCTACTAAGTAAAGCTTATATTATAAATAATCAATTAATTTTTTTATTCCATCAATACTATTCATTTCTTTTTAATTAGAGTGGCTGGTAACTTGTGCTTGATGTCATAACCTATTTTTAGATTATTCTTTAAATTTATTGTTTTTTCTTGTAAAAATAATAATGAAAAAACAATAATAACAAGAAGACTGACAATTTAATAAAAGGTAACTAAGGTTCCAGATATATACAGAAGAATCAAGATGGAGTTTTGGATAAAATTTAAAGCCTAATCATACCTCATTGTACCTAAAACTAGAGAGACAATGCAAATTAAATGTTAAATTAAATGATTTTTGGACGTATCTGCATAAAAAAATTAACTCCATGGACATAATTAGATTTTTAATATGACAGTTTGATTTAATCATGGCCAAATTAAGAGTTTAATTATATTTAAAAATTAATTTTGGTCCAATTAAAAGATTTAATTAGGTGTAAGAATTTAATTATACTTTTAATGGGTCAAATTAATTTTATTAGGGACTTAATTGGTGAAAATTAAGATTGGGAGCCCAATTTGGTCTTAATTGAGAAAATTAAAATTTTAGAGAACCAAAATTAATTCTTACAAAGTCAATTGATTGAAATCAGGGGTAAAATTACAAGAAAATTGAAAGTTTAGGGTCGATTAAGGGGTTAAATTGAAGAAATTCACAGCCAATGACCTATTTTAAAAAGGCGCAAAACTTTGGGGACTTAATTCGGTTGAATACAGAGGTAAAATTCAAGAAATTAAATTTTTAATGGTCAATTAAGGGTCAATTTACATAAATCCAAGACCAAAGACCACAATGAAAAAGATGTTGAAATTCAGGGTTGATATTGAAGTTTGACAATGATAAAATTACATAAAATTAAAAGTTTGGGTGAATTGGGGATGCAATTAAAAGAAATCAAAAGTTGAGACTGGAGAGACTAAATTGAATTTTGATTAAATCCTTAAGTTAAAAGCCTTGAAGCCAAAACGATGTCATTTCATTTAAATAAAATAGTGTGTTCTTAAATGAAATGGTATCGTTTTGACCAAACAGTAACCAAAAAAAAATTGACAAGGTGGCAGGTTCGTCATTCGACGAGGTACACGTCACGACACCTAGTGCCTGGTAGGCCAAGGTGGTTGGAGTATTATTTAATGAAAAATAAATATTTATTACACAAATATTAATACGATGAAAATATATTAGGATTTTTAGAGAATTTTTATACACCTAGAATGTAAGGAAAGTATGATTTAAAATGTTGTTAAACCTATCGGAGTTGAGCTATCCTTTAAGCTGAGCTCATAATGATCGAGCTTTTTTTTTTTAGCTAAGTCCATGACATTATGCTATTCTTAAAGCTAAACCTTTTAGAATTGTGTTTTTTTTCTTAGCTTGAGTCCATAATATTAAGCTTTTCTTTAATATTGAACTGATGAGGGCTAGATTTTTTTTCTTGGTTAAGTCTATTAGGTTGAGGGTATGGTAATGAACTCTTTTTCTAAACTGATTACACAAACGATTGAATCCAAACATATTATCCAAGACTATGAGTTTTTGAACATTCAAAAATTTGTTTAGAACCATTAAATTTAATCTAATGAACTTCCTTGGTGCTACTGATAGTTTAGGAAACAACTACTATTCAGCTTCTCATCCGTGTCCTTAAAGGCAAGTACAATATTATTGTTTTGTTAGGTCAGCACCCATAACTTCACTAATCTCCTAGAATTGTCAGAATTGCGCACAGGGTGAGATGCTTCTTAATCACCACATATTCAATTGGCTCAAGACATCCTACAGAGGAGGAATCTTTAAACATGTTAGTGTCAACAATAACTTTATAATTTATATATTCGACATTATAATCTAAAAGAATAAATCTATCCCCTCATGGTTTGTTTTATATGAAACCAAATCTGAACATTCCCTTGTAATGATTTGTGACAACCACGAGAATGATCTTCCATTTAATTTGATCTCCACCACATGTTTCTTCTCCTTCTCTGCCGATCTCTCACCTCAAACTCCCTCTGTTATAATCATCAGCAAGCCAATCTATGAGTTCTCGGTGCTCAAATCTCCATTAAAATAAAATATAATCCTGGATAATTACTTAAGTGCTAACAGCTTATGAAAAATCTTTACAGTTAAAGAACTCCAATGAAAAAATTTAAAGCAAAAATCATGTAATATGTGTCCCACGTCAATGAAAATACATCGGGAGCTAATTTGTTTTTCAAGAAAATGGGTTGATGATGAACGCCTTTAGAGAAAAAAGGATCGAACAGGAAGCTCATGGGAATAATATCGTGAATAAATACGAGATTTATAAGTTAGATTTGGATTTACTGTATCGGATAAGAATGCAGGGTGTGAATTTGATATAGGAGCTAGGGTTAAAGTATGACAATAAACTAAAAGACAGACAAGATTGCAATATTTCTATGACTGAAATGAGATTACAAGGAGATCATGCCATATTATTGTTCCACTGTCTCATGCCAATATTTTATTTATTACAGAGAGACTGCCGACCTCTGGGCTACTGAAAGGTCGATTTTTATAAATATACAAACCATTAATTTCTAGTAGGGAAGGGAAATACAAGAGCTAGGGACCAAATTTGCCATGGAAAAAAACTTGGGTGGTTGCAATGTTAAATAAGTATATAGGAGCGCGGTAGCCTCTGTATTTTAGTGTATTTTATTTGAAAAAAATATCAAATTAATATTTACTTTTTATTTTTTTAATAGTATTAATGTCAATATATATATATATATATATATATATATATAAAAGATACCAATAGCCCCATTCATGCATCTATTTTGCCAAACCCATCTATTAGGATCTTTATTTTATATTATAATTTTTTTTTATTAACATGAATGTCTGGGTCAGCTTATGCATATCTCGACTAATCTCACGGGCCCTGAAGTTAATAATCATATAAGCCTCCAATGACCATCATATTAGCAGTCACATGGCTCGAACCTAAGACAAAAGAGAAAATAAATTTTTTAATTTTAAGTTCTTATCATTGTACCATCTATTATATGGTTATCTTTATTTTATATTATTGCTTTCGATCCTAGGTATTATCAGGGCTTTAAATCTCTATTTAAATTTATATAACCTCATGGTAGAAGACCTTTACGAATTTTTTTTGTGATTTTAGAGTGTTTATCTCCATTTTGTCACTATGAGAACAGTAAACATAAAGATAGTCCAGATTGTCTTTTTGTTATTTCTATAATGATAAAAATTTATTTTAAAATTATTTTCTACTGTCCCTGTCTCTTGCTAGACTGGGTTTAAATGAAATAGTTTAAATCCTAAGAAAAAAATATTTTAAATGGAATTTTCTAAATAAAATGAAGTACTTGAATCGTAGCTTAATCCGTATGATATTGTTTACTGTCCCTGTTTCTTGCTAGGCTGGGTTTGAATCTCTTTACCAAATAAAAGTTCTAATGAATAGATTTCTTTTTTTATAAGATCTAATAACTAGTCTTAAATTGACAATAGGATTGATGCCAGTGGTTGGGATATTAAGGATTTAATTCCCTTTCTTATTTATTAATTATAAGTTAAAAAGGATTATGCTTTTAGTAATAATTTTTTTTTGTTTTTTTTAATTAATTTTTTTGGTTTGATTTAGTTCCTTAATATTAAATTTTTTTCTATTTAGTTATTACACTCTCATGACACGGATCCTGGGTTTGACGAGTTAATCCAGTTGATTCAAAATTTTTTTCTTTTTCTTAATTTTGTCCTTTCAATTTCATCTTTTAATATCGATTTGATTGAGAATTAAACTTCATGATTTATTTTGTTTACTTTTCATTAGATTATCGTGATCTCATAAAGGGATTTTACTGTACCCCTCTTTGCAAAGCACTATTCATTGGAATAGTGTTTTGCTTTGCTTTTTTTAAAATTTTATTATTTAATATTAAATTTTTTTTCTATTTAGTTATCACACTTTTATGATACGACCTTGTAGTTAAACTCACATCTAAGGCTCTTGGGTCTGGTATTTCAATTAGACCCAAGGCTACTGAGCCTGGCGTTGCAGCCACACCCACTTAAATTTCGATCATGCAAGTTTAATATTATTACTAATATTAAAAATATTATTATTTGTATTAAAAATATCATTATTATTATTATTATTATTATTAATATTGCTAATATAATAATTAAACAAATATGAAAAAAATATTATTATTTATAGGTTTTTTGTTCTTATTTTTCACTGTGGATTGCATTGTGCAAATACACAGTAAAAGGCAGGTGTCTTTTAGTTATAGTTTTTTTTTGCTTTTTTCTTTTTAATTAATCTTTTTTTTGTTTGATTTAGTTTGTTAATACTAATTTTTTTTTCTATTTAGTTATCACACTCTCATGACACAGATTTTAGATTTGACGAATTAACTTGGTTTGACGAGTTAACCCGGTTGATTCTTTTTTTTCTCAATTAGTTTTGTTTTCAATTTCATCTTTTAATAACGACTTTTCATTAGATTATCGTGATCTCATAAAGTGATTTTACAGTACCCCTCATCGTAAAGCACTATTCATTGGAATAGTACTTTGCTTTGTTTTTCTTTTTTTAATTAAATTTTTTTGTTTGTTTAATTTTATTCTTTAATATTAATTTTTTTATTTAGTTATTACACTTTCATGATACGACCTTGCAACCAGACCCAAGAGCTGCTCTTAAGTCTGGTGTTGCAGCCAGACCCAAGGCTCTTGAGCCTGGAATTCCAATCAGATCCACTTAAACTTGAGTCTTGCAAGTTTAATATTATTATTTGTATTAAAAATATTATTAATTTTATTATAATGAATATTGCAAATATAATAATTAATAAATATGAAAAAAATATTATTAGTTATATTTTTTTTGCTTTTTTATTTTTAATTAATCTTTTTTTATTTAGTTCTTTATTATTAATTTTTTTATTTAGTTATCACACTCTTATGACATAGATCTCGGGTTTGACGGGTTGACCTGGTTTGATGGGTTAACTCAGTTGATTCAGATTTTTTTTAATTTATTTTTTTCTTTCAATTTCATCTTTTAATATCAATTTGATTGAGAATTAAATTTCATGATTTGTTTTGTTTACTTTTCATTAGATTATCGTGATCTTAGAAGGGAATTTTATTGTACCTCTCCTCTCAAAGCACTATTCATTGGAATAGTGCTTTTCTTTGTTTTCTTCATTTCAATTAATCTTTTTTTTTAATTTTATTCTTTAATATTAAATTGTTTTTTATTTAGTCATTACAATTTCATAATACAGCCTTGCAGCAAGACCCACTTTTAAAGCTTTTGGGCCTAGCGTTGTAGACAACTCACTTAAACTGGGTCATGCAAGTTTAATATTATTATTAATATTAAAAATATTATTATTTGTATTAAAAATATTATTATTTTTATTATAATGAATATTGCTAATATAATAATTGATAAATTTGAAAAAAATATTATTAATATTGAAAAACAACCATAGATTTGATTTGAATGGTAAAATTAAAAGCTATAAGAACTTGGATCATGTATGTTTTATCAATTAGAATGAGGGTGATGGGATTTGAAATTGTGAATATTTGATCTCAAATATTCTAATATTATATCAAGAGACCATTTTAATCAAAAAAACTTAAATTATTAGATGAGATTTCATGATATAATTTATATTATTCTATAACACAACATATAAGATTACGATGTACATTTAAATTTTAAAACCTAGTGATTGATCAAATTATTTTTATCTGTTAATTATAAGCGGTTAACAGCTAAAACCTAGTGAAGTGAAATAATGATTTTTTTTATCTACCACTTTTCTTTAATTTTCTTAGCTGAATATGATTGTGGCATATTTTCTTGGAAGATATAGGACTAAAGATAATTGGATATATTTTTTAAAAACAAATTCGTAAGCTATTAATTAGTGAGAAAAAACAACGCAAATATTATACATTTGTTTTCTTTCAAAGGGATGAAAATATTGCGTATTTTAAGTTAATATAAATATCTTATTTTTTAGAGGGAAAAAATGCTGGTAATATGTTATTTATATTTTCATGAGCCATGAGCTGGATTCATCCCTCATTTATGTTTTATGGCTGTTTTTTCTTTTTAATTATATTGCAAGGATGTTAAATAATATATTTTAGGAAAGAAAATAAGCATTATATATATATATATATATATATGTAATTCTATATGAGAGATACTCTTCTTCAAAATAGTAGCCAATACACAGGTAAGATAGCAAATACAAGAAAGATGGAAACCAATTTGTTAGTTGGACTCCATGAATAATAATTTATGAAGGTCACTAGTGAAAAAGAAGTGGGAGCTTCGAATCTAGTCATTCTAATTCCATTTCACAATTAGTACGTAGCAGCATCACCTTGAAAGAATTGACACAAATCATAACCATATCTTGACTGCCAACACTAGTAAAAATAAGTTTGATGAACACAATAATGATTCTTCCCTCTTCTTTTTGTTGTTTCTGAACAATTATAAGGGAATAATAGTGTTGTTTTTATATCTATACACGTTTGAAATAACTCCTATCCGAGATCTAGGATGATGCTTCCTTGTAATATATACGATTAATCAGATTTGGATACACTCAAGCTAGCCTAAAGTCGAATGATCTCTCTCACTGGCACCTCGACGGATCTCTTGGCGCTACTACCGAAAGGTTTCCTCAATATTCCAATTTGAAATGATATAATTTTCCAAGTAAAAAAAAGAGTCAATTTCGCATGGAAGTAACAAGGCAAAGAGGCGATCGAAGACCATTCAGAGGTGAAGATTAAGAAATAGAACGATGAGTGCTGGGCCAGCCCAACCCAACCAAATCTCGTCTTTTTCCACCCTCTCAAATCTGATGACCGGTCCTCCTAACCACTACTTTATTTATTCCAGGGAGCATTTTTTTTCTCGACACAACTTGAAAAAATTACATGAACAAGAATTCGAGAATTCCGTGCCAATTTACTGTCGACATATGTGGTTTATGAGCACGAAGTAGGCAAATGGGAGAAGGGTTGAGAATAAAGCTACTAGTGTTCCCAACTCTTTTCTAGAACAATGTAAATTGAACTATACTACTCAAGAATTTGATCAAATTTAAAAACAAAACTTGGACTTGACTAGCCCCCCTTTGTTTTTTAACAAGACTTGACTAATAATCAACTCTGTACAGAGAAAAGTAAGACGTGTTATGACTGGTGGCTCCAAATCTTTAATTAGTCCACGTGCATATTAAAGAAAATTGCTACACCTAGAGGCGGCGGGGCATTTAATATAGTTCTTCACCTCGTCACGGTAATCCAATCGATTAATTTTCCAAGATTGATGATTAGCAGTTTGAGTACCTGTGCATTTCTACTGGTATACAAAATTATAGACAATCAACCCTGATAAGATAAAAGATATGATTCCGCACTGATCGCCTAATTCATATTAGGTGCATTGATCCCAGCCATAAAAAATGAAAAGTGTTTTTGTTTCATCGTCACAAGACAATGAAAAATAGAGGTCGTAGTGTTGTAACATCTTTCTTCTGGCTTGTTTATCATGTGAACAACATAAAGGGTTTGAGGTTGATGGGGCTGGACAGAGGTTTCAAGATTGAACTCATCATGAACTCGTCACAGGAATGGACACGCACCTCACAACTAGTTTTTCTGCACTATGGTTTTGACTCCATTAAAGCTAAACTTTTGATTACAGCCTTGAAATGTTAGCTACTGTGAGTTTTTTTCCAGTTACTGGCATTATTTATATACGTTTTACAGGCTTGGTTGGAGAAGGATTTGGCATCGGTTCATGTACCAGTTACATCCTGAAACAGTGGGTTTTTGAATCTTTAAGCTGTAATTAATGCAGGACTTTTCCAATCTTATCTTTTTGCTGGTTGGATCTTTCGTAATTTATAATAATTATTTTTATTATGTTAGGAATATTTTGAATTCTCTGTTAACCATGGGATACGTGCCAGATCGGTGTTCATATATTGTTGTTAGTCTTACGAAAGCAATCGGTAAACACTTTTACTGTTACCGATCTGGTTCTTTTTCCGACAGAAATGACGTCTGATGTCATAGATGTCAGATATCCATTTGCAAAGTGCATGCATTCTAGCAATTCTGTTTAGCAAGTCTTGTTAGTTGTTACCCCATCATTGCCACCGATCTACGTAATAAGATCATGGAAAGAAGAAGAAGAAGAAAAGAAAGACCTCCACTATAATGATGATGATTGTGAAATTAAGATATTTTTAGCATATCTTAAACAGTGGAATAGAAATGGCTTAAGGATATTATTTTTTAAAATATTTTTATTTAAAAAAATTATTTTTATGTTAAAAGGTAAAAAATAATAATTTAAAAATAAAAAGAAAATTCTTAATATTTTAAAAAATATAATTGGACTAGAATGTCAAACACCACCTTAATAAATAAAATTGTTATTTCTCGCATTTAATTTACTTAAAATAAACAATATTAATCATTGACAATTATATGAAAATAAAAAAAAGACCTCTACTTTTTGCCATTTATATTTTTATGGTAACTGATTGTCTTTACCTGAAGTATTTCAAATTTTGATTGCTTGACATCAAAATTGACAAAATGCTGGTCAAGTGACTCTAGTTAGTGATTGTTACTTAAAAAGGGCCAAATTGCATTTTTTTTAGAAATATAAGGAATGGATTGAACTCTGATTCAAGTATTCTTTTTTTTATGTCTTAATGTCATTTGGGAGGTTTAAAGGATTGTTTTAGTTAATAAGGTGATTTACTGTTATGGAATTGCAGTGAATCAGTGGTGAACAATAGCTCACAAGAATGGTTTTTTTTTTTAAAAAAAACAAGAGCTTGATTTAGTCTCTTTGTTTGTAAAAAAACAATTTAGTCCTTGTATATTAATTGAGGCAAATTAACCAATATTCTTTTGAAATACAAGGGGGAAGACGATGAATTGCCATAAACACAGGGGACAGCAAGTTGTTTTTATAAAAATAATTAAAATTGATATAATTTAAGATTTACGAGAGGGTGGGATCAATTTCCATGGTGAGATCATGATATAGTAAATCCACGGCAAAGTTACGTGGCATCCACATCTTTTGAAATTGTTATTTTCTTTCACACCACTCTCTCCCTGCTCCATCTCTTATTGCAAACCGAAATAATAGTTTGTGTTTTGTCAAATTCCCCTGGAGATAATTAAGAAAATGCACGTATATTTAGTAAGAAACGAGAGAGAACATAGATGGGAACAGAGGTAGCCCTGCAATTTCTAGCCTGCCGGACAGGTTCTTGGGATGGCTCGAAAATAGGACGTCGGCTTAGTGGAAAGAGCACGGGCAGTGGGGCCTCGCCATGGATGCAAAGAGAATCGTGAAACATCTATCAATCGACTATGTACCATGAATCTGTTGGCATCATGGCTTGCCTAACCAATCAGTCATGTAGTAGTAGTCACTCATGCCTAAATTGATTTGGGCCCCTTTTTTAATACTATCTGTGGTAACGAAACATGCTACTGACGTTCTGTGTGTCTGTCTCTGTGTGTGTGTACACACACATATATTAACATGTTACTCTCTCTATCTGATCAAGTGAGGTTTTGGAAAGAAAATGGAGAGTGGAAAGTAGACTTTTCTTTGATAATATTGTATGAAGAACCTTTGGGTATATAGTCCTTTTACACTTGTTTTTGTTCTAGCTAGTCGCTATAGAGACACGTTTTATATAACATTTAATATCGGGGTTTTTTCCTTTTTTTATTATCAAGAAGGAGATTCTCAATTAATTACACGCAGAAAGATGTATGCTGTAAAAATGGGAAGAACTTCTAGAGAAGAAGGTATGCGCACCCTTGTCCCGTTGTGGGAGATGATTAATAGCTAGATACACAAAAATGAAAAGAAAAAAAACCAAGGGTTGAGAGACTTGAGTCCTCGAAAATACACAGGGGCGGATATGGGACTTCAAGATTTTAACGGTGTTCTCATTTAAACGTATGAATTTTGTCTTATGAGAAACCTGAAAAAGAGGGGGCTCTCCTGAAACCGCTTTCCTCGAAGCTACATATGAAAAACAAATGGAACCTACATAACATTACAACGTCTTGTCCGTGAGGGTGTTTACGTTTGATGTTGGACGTATTTTTTATATATTTTTACTTTAATATATTTTTTTATATATAGTTATATGAAAATCAAATTTTAAAAAATAAAAAAAATTATTTTAATATATTTTTTTAATAAAAAAACTTTCAAAAATAATTCCTACCAAACAGCACTAAAAAAAAAAATAGGTGGTGGTCACTGTCCACGTCATAGTATCCATTCTTTTTGGAGGACTTTCAAGCATTCAACTATTATCTCCGAGTTTCGGCGAATTGGAATTACTTCCTCGGTTTCAAGGGGGCCGTGTATCTGGACCATTTCCAGTCACAAGATTTTCAAGATTATGATCCATAGGCTCTATGTCTAGCTAGGATGATGATGGCTACACATTTCTGTGGATCACCAACCGGCGGTGAACAATTTTTTAGCATTTTGGGAAATAAAATGCACCATTCTACGTATCGGAAGAAGTCATTTTCATCCGAAGTTGGCACAAGTTTATGATTGGATCGCAAAATCATTTCACATGAATCCCGATACGTAGAGTGACGAAATGCAACAACATGAACTCGGAAGTTACTAGGAAATTCCCTGTGTGTAATTAATTATTCGAGACTAATATTTAAATGGGTTTGTCTTTACTGGTTGGAGTTTCTAGACATACCTTTTGTACAGTTTATTAATTAAAATACATCAAAATCATCATACATGAAAAAAAAAACCTTAGAGTATCAGCTTTTTACTTTTGATATAGATCAAAACACTGTTGATTACTCTATATATAATATTTATTTAAATGATTTAGATCAGGCGTGTGGGAGCTCCATAAAAATTATGACGGCGCGTGTGGAGGCTTTGCCACTTGAAAGGTGCGGTCGCAGACGGCTCTTGTTTGCTCATACATGTCCTGCGTGTACTAGTTACTTTTTCTTTTTTAATATATAAAAAAATTATAATATTCTTAATTCCATGTGATAATTGCAAAAATACTAAGGTTAAAAATAAAAAATACCCTTTTATTTCAGACAAAAAAAAGTTGACAGCAGGCGTTATGGGTAATTAGACTGTACCACAATTATGAAATTTTGAAAAAACCTCTTGGACATTAGCTATGTTTTTTCTTTTTTCAAGGTGATATAAATAATTATATTGTGTAATAAAAATATGAAAATATAAAATTACTCCCTAGTGTTTGTTTAACCATTTTGTTTTTTTAAAGGAGACATCATTTTTTTTTTTCAGAAATCCAATCCATTCTTTCTTTAAGGTGACCAGTAACAGGTACCCGATACTTATAAAAAGATTCAATTTAGTGAATTTATGAAGTCTTCGATAGTTAAGTTAATGACCTTTTGAGATAAAAATGCAATAATATTATATAGAGGTACTTTGAAAATAAATATACAATAGAGAATAAAGATTCTGAACCCTTTATTTAAAGGATTCTTGATCTATTTATAAACCATGGTTTTTTTTTCATATGGACAAGAGAAGCTAAAGTGTAATATTAACTTGATAATATTAAAAAAAAATAACTTAGACATATGAATTAATGTTAATAGAAAAATCTTTGGCATGTATTAATGTTTATGGAAATAAGATGGATCATTGGAGGATTTTTATATATCTAATAGGTGTAGGAAGAGTATAATCTAAAATGTAGTCGTGTCTAAGGAAAGACGAGTTTTTTTCTTAGTTAAACCTAATGAAGAAATGTCTTTTTTTTTTTATATTGAGCCCAAAGAAAATGAGATTAATTTTTTAGTTAAGCCCAATGAAGGTTATTGAAGGGGGGTCCCCAAGGGCCGTAGCATGATGACAAAGGGCTTGAGATCTGTACAATAGGTCTTGAGTTCGAATCAGAACGTGCACCTCTTGTAAGAGCCTAAGACAGCCGGGGTTTTACTCACTCACATGGGCCCACAAAGTCCGCTTTCTGGGGGTGGGGTTTCCCCGAATCCAAAAAAAAAAAGTTATTGAGGGGGGTTTTGGACCCTTAAATTTAGATTCATCAATACTATTAGCATTATAATTTTTAATGAAATTTTAAAGAAATCACTTTTATTACATGTGGTACAATTATTAAAGATACAGAGATAGTGGTCTTCCAATTTTGAGATTTCTTTCATTTGATTTTGAGTATTCTCTAGTAACAATGAATGCTATTATGAAAATAAGAATACGCATGTTGTTTTTAAATCATAGTAAAGAATGAGAATAAAAATAGAAATTAAACATAATTCCATTTCTACAAAAAAAGATGGGAGCAAGAATAAGAGATGATAATTATTTTTTAAATGATATACTATTTTATTTAATATATATTTATTTATTTTACCATCATTGATATTGGTTATAATGGTATTCAAATATGATGGATATATATTTGATTTTATCTAAATAGTTACGTGCAACTCGCTTCCTAGCTCAATATTTTTAATTAGGCTTGGCTACGAGCCGAATCTAAGCGGTCATAGGTATGGTGAGCTGTCATATCCAATATCATTGGTTTCAACTATTTGTTGAGTTTAAGTAGATATTAGAGATGAACCACTAAATCCAATATTCTTGGGTCAGTTATAAGCTGAGCCCAAGCCGATGTGATTATAGTAAGTTGTTATGTGTTGAGTCCAAATATATATATGTCTACCGAGCTACCATACTTAACATTTTTTAGTTCAACTACTTACTGAGCCTAAGTGCAGCTAAGTCTAATCAACATTTGGGACTAAAACTTTACCAGCTAACGACATCACGTTTACTATCACAATCTTTATATTTACAAACAGAATTTTCTGTCGGTATTTGTACTATCATTCTGTTGGTAATTAATTTACTAATAGAATCACAGACGAAAATGCTCCGCCGGTAAATCTTTCATTCGTAACTTTTTATTCATCGAAAAGTCCGTTGGTAATACAAAAATATTATTACCAATGGATTTATTGACGGAAAGAGCATGAAAAAAAATTGCTGCATCATTCCATTGGTATTTTTCTCGGAAAAATACCATATGTAATTCCATTGATGCTTAAAAATATTTTTTAAAAATCTATTTTACGAAACTATAAAATAATTAAATTAATATAAATTAACACTCTATAATACTCAAAATTGAGTTGTCTGGGAAAAGAAGAAGAAAATCAACCCAAACAAATTTACAATAAATAAATAACACAAAAAAATAAATTCAACTAAAAACAATTCATAGGAAAAAATGAAGTTGCGATTGCTAAAAATTTAAATAAATCAACCAAAAATTGATCTCATATGAAAAAAAAATCCTACAACAACATTAATACAGTTATTAAGAACAAAAAAAGTTATAAATAAAATAAAAAAACAAATATAGTGAAACAAAACATGAAAAAAGAAGATAAAAAGAAATCTTACCTTAATGTAGTTGCAAAAGAAGCTGTGAAGAGAAAAAAAAAATTCATAAAGTATTTTAATTAAAAAAATTGAGAAGAGAAAAGAAGAAAGGAGAAGAAGACATACCTCAGCATGGAAGAGAAGAGAAAGAGTTGACGAGAAAAGAGAAAAGAAGAGGAAGAAAGGGATGTTGATTTTTTTACATATGGGGAAGAAAAAGAATAATAATAAAAAAGAAGGTTTGTCTGTTGTGAAATTAAGGATTCTAGGTTTTTTATTAGGGTGTTTTACTAATACTTTTACTGAGGGATAATTAAATATTAATATTTTTAATTATTCTGTCGGTGATTTTGTCTGTAATATTTAATTTAATTTTTAAATTTAATAAAAAAAAATTTAGAAACTGCCAAATATCATCGACTACTTTTCAATCTGTTGGTGATTCTGTCTGTAATGTTTAATTTAAATTTTTTATTTAATCAAAATTTGTAGAAACCTACCAAATAACGCCAATGACTTTTAATTTATTGGTGATTTTTATCTGTAAAGAATAATAATTAACAGTGTGTTTGGGAAGTGAACAATTCCAATTAAAGTTCTCTGGAAAATGCCGATGGAATTTTCTGTTAGTGATTCTCTTTGTAATTGACATGATGAACAATGTTAACAGTTTACCAATGATTTTACAAACGGAATAATTTATTCCATCGGTAATTCCGTTGGTATAAATGACACGTTATCGTATTTTTTGGTTTTATTTTAATTATTTTTTTCTTACTGTAATTCCCTCGGTATATATCGAGAGAATATTTCTGTCGGTATTTTTGTTTGTATTTATCAATTTTCTAGTAGTGGTTAGAATCAATATTTTTTTTATAAAAAGATATTTATGGGTGATTACTTGTGTTAGAGAATAATATAAATTATATCCTAAAACCTTATCTAACAGCTTAAGCTGTGAGCCTGGAACCCCACCTAACAGCTTAAGCTATTGGATTGAGATGATTCTTTGACATGATATCAGAGCCTTGATGACCAAGCGGTCACGAGTTTGAATCTCATCACCCCCCATTTATTTGATAAAAATTAAGCACAAGGTAATGTGAGTCTGTGCAACTTTCAAGCCTAAAGGGTTTTCATTTGAAGGGACGTGTTAGAGAATAATATAAATTGTATTCTGAAACCTCACCTAACAATTTAATCTATTGGGTTGAAATGATTTTTTGACAACTTGAACTCCAAACACCATCAAATTCATTATAAATCATTATATTTGGGATTATTAGTAAAAAGAAAAACTAGAGAGAGGAGAGAGAGAAAGAAAGGTGTCAATAAAAGAGTACCGAGATCAAAGGTCTAAAATCTTAAAAAAGAAAAGAAAAGGAAGTTACTACACACACACACACACACACACACACACACACACACACACACACACACACACACACACACACACAAACACAAATTCACTATAAAGAACACTGCACATGCACAAGAATACTCATTCCTAATCTTATGTTTTTTAGACAAGAAAATTAAAGGGGAATAATTTTATCGTTTGTTTGATAAATAATTTCATCACATTCAAACCTAACTTAGTTGAGAGTCATTAATTAAACCCTAGCGATAATTCTTTAGAATGGTCAACAACCCTAACGATAACGATTTTTTGACTTTTTTTTAGTACAATCCGAAATCTCTACAATTCATAAAATGGAAAAGCACATCTATGGTGAGAAGTTGCTTAAGGTAGAAGTAGCTTAAGCTAAGGGTTGCTTCAGCAATGTTTAAAGATATATTTATTAATTATACTTTATGAAATGAAAATTATTATCAGTTAATAAAAAAAATCCCAAGTTCATAATAAAAATTATCCAAGATCCTATTTATTAGATATATATATATATATAATAATAATAAATATTTCTTAAATATTTTAAAAGAATACATTTATAGTTTTATTGAGACTTACATTTACCTTAAATCGACTCTGATTATGGTAATTTTATTATTATTATTTTTGTTAAAATTAAGGTTTATTCACATTGTGGTACCTTACAAGTGAGAAAAACCACTCGTTTCCTCAAGTCATTGTAGTGAAAACAAACCAAAGGAAAGAGTGGTTCCTCGAGCGGAGCAGAGCATTTGGAGGGAAACGCAGCAGCCACCTGAGCTGTCCCAACTACGGGGAAAAGAGGAAATTAATTTTCATCCACGTGGATGACAAGTGGGCAAGGCCCTCTTCAACATATCCCACACCCAGACAAAGCTGATATGATTGGGATGATGTCATCACAAAACTCTTCTGACGTGGCCATCCATCTTCAGTTGACCAATCTGTAATTTTACCCCATAGGCATGCAGATGTGGATCCCACATCCATTCTTTTTTCTGTATTTTAGAATATTGCAAGACTAGCTTAAATGATTTTTAGATAGAACAACGTGAAGATTAAATATTTTTGTAATTAAATATTATATGGAAAACCCGCACACTTGTATTTACAAAAAAAAAATATCTATATTTTTGTAATTATTTTTTTATAGATAAAATCAAAATCCTGCCTAACTGACTGCATCCCTTTGCTGGGTATATAAAGTACACTAGACTTCAAATTTTGCACACCCCAGTAGGCACTACAAGAAAACAGGAAGCCACAAAAAACACAAATTGCAGGGCAAACCTAAACCCCCCCCCCCCCCCCCCCCCCCCCAAGCCAATTCAAATGGATAGCTCCTTCTTTCACTTCTCAAATTCTGATTTTTCATTCGAATCTTGTTTTGAATCGCCAGATTTTTTCCATGGCCAATCTTTTAACCAAAGTTCTCTCCCCTTCAATGAAAACGACTCCGACGAAATGCTTCTTTTTGGCCTAATCTCGGAGGCCACTCAAGGAACGTCAAAAGCAACTTCCTATAATGGAATTATTAAGGAAGAAGAGGTTAGTTCCATGGCCGAAGAAGATCCCAACAAGGAAAAGTCCTACAGAGGTGTTAGGAGGCGGCCATGGGGCAAATTCGCGGCAGAGATAAGGGATTCCACAAGGCATGGCGTCAGGGTGTGGTTAGGCACATTTGATAGTGCAGAGGCAGCTGCTTTGGCTTATGACCAAGCTGCTTTTTCAATGAGAGGAACTGGGGCGACACTGAATTTCCCAGTTGAAAGAGTGAGGGAGTCACTGAAGGATATGAAGTGTACTGACCAAGAGGATGGGTGCTCGCCTGTGGTGGCTCTAAAGAGGAAGCACTCCATGAGAAGGAAATTGGGAAGCAGAAGCAAGAAAGAGAGTAATGTTAGGATAGAGAATGTGATGGTTTTGGAAGATTTAGGTGCTGATTATCTGGAGCAACTATTGAATTCATCTGAAGATGCTGTTAGTCCTTGCTGAACTATCTTAATTTTACATGTTTCTTATCTTTTTTGTCCTCCTCCCATATGATTTATTGAGATGGTAGGATTGATCATATGCCAAATCTTCATGTGTATTTTCCATTTTCACCCCCCTGTATTTCCCCTCGAAACCTTGTAAAGTATAGGGGCTGAAGGGTGTTGAATGACTCTTCTTGTACGTGGGCCTTAGAAACCACATAATTATGTATCAATGGAAAAAAATGAGGTGACTGCTGCCTTTCTTTGAAAAGTTCTTTTAACATGGGATCACGTAGACTCGAGTTAAACAAAGTCAAACTTTGTTCCGATCGTAAATTTGTTTCGTGCAAAAGCACCATGATCCAAAACAAAGCTACAAGGTGCCCTTCGACTAGTTCATCGTCCCGAAAAGTCATTAAATAATTTAAACTAGTGTCCTCGAACACTGAATGAGCATAATGGAGCCAACAGCTTCATTTTCATTCCAAGGAAGATAATATTTATCAGCAATTCTTTTACATACGAAACATCATACTCTAAGAAACTGTCTTTGTTCTTTGGGTTAACTACAAAAAAACTCCTCACCTATAGGATCTGTATCAATGTTACCTTTCACTGACCACGCTCATCGATTTTATCTTTAAATTCTACCCATCCTACATTTCCATGTGCTATCCATCCAAATTAACTTGTTACAAAATCAGCTGAGTAGTTACGAGGATACTCCAAAATTTTAATATTAATCAAATTTATTGTTTTAAGAAATATTGTTTAGAAAGAAAAGAATTAATCAATTTAAACTGAAAGAAATAAAAAACTAAGTTTCACCTAATATAATAAATAAATAAATAGATGAGAAGTTAAGAAAATAAGAAAAATTGAATCCCATTGAGCTCAAGATTAGGAAGATTATAAATTTTATTTTTTTGGATGGATTTGAATTTTTATTTCTCATAAATAAGTTGCACACTGTATAATATTCAAGAATAGGTCAACTAATTTGAATGGTGGTTAGAAGGGTACATTTTAAGATAATGGATAATGTAAGGCGTAAAATTAGCGACAACTCTACAGAAGAAGAACATATTTGTAGTTAACCCCTTGTTCT